>NW_006408558.1:7432244-7435576 GCF_000296735.1 Chrysochloris asiatica | reverse complement strand
CTGTATAGGGTTTTCAAGGATTGGTTGATGAATTAGAACTGCTGACCTTGATGTTAGCAGTCCAGTGCTTGTCCTTCAGCACCACACCAGTACTCCATATATATATATACTCCAAAAAGTTTGTGGAAAAGTTTGATTATCTCTCAATTCCACTTTTCTATGAACTTGTTGAACCACACTTCACTGGTTTTCTTTCTCTAGAGAATCCAACTTAAGATACAACTCACAAAGTACTAGCTGATAAGGAGTTGACTTTTAACAGATGGGAGCTATAAAAGTTAAGAAAAATGAAATCCTTTCAAGATCCTAATAAACGTAACAGTAGGAGACAAGTTTTTGAAACATGATGGTCAACTGAAGGTTGTTAATGAGTTAATGAAGTGGAACTTTTGTGTCATGTTGGTCAGATCACAGAGACAGCCCCAGACTTCAAAGGCAGTTTCTTTATACATACACAGTATATTCTGAAAAGAAGATGGAGACGGCTTAATGAGAATCAGCAGAAAGTTGGACAATGAATAACTGGACAATTGAAGAATTGATGCATAAGAATTATAGTTTTGGAGAAGAATATTGAAAAGTACCATGGACTGCCAGAGAACAAACAAATCTGTCTTGGAAGTACAGCCATAATGTTCCTTAGGAGTGAGGCTAACTAAACTTTGTTTCTAGTATTTTGGACATATTGTCAGGAGGGACCAGTCTCAAAGAAGGACATCATGTTTGGCAAAGTGGAGAATCAGTCATAAAAGAGGAAGACCCCCAATGAGATGGAGTGATATAATAGCTATAACAAAAGGCTCAAACAAAACAGCAATGGTGCAGATGGCACAGGCCAGACTGTTTCATTCTCTTGTGCATGGGGTCACTATGAGTCAGAAACAACTCAACAGTCCCTAACAACAACAACAACAACAACAACAATCTTTACAGAAGCAAATGACCAAGTCTATCCTCCATGATACTTCTGGGTGGGTTCAAACCACCACCCTTTAGGTTAGTAGTTGAGCAAAAAGTGTTTGCGCCATGTAGAATCTTGTGATATTTTATAAAAGGCATTGAAAAAGATTCATGTCTTACACAGTTGTCAAATATACTACTAAGATCAGGTGTTACTGTGCCCTGAGCCTTATTGAGATTTGGCCCCTCTTCTTTAAACACTCAGAAACACGGGATATTATGTAACAAAATGATGTTTTTCACATGTATACTAAAGTTCAAAGTAAAAGAGAGAAAAATATTCATGTTGCTAAAAACAAGTAAGAAAGTCAAAGTCAGTTTCAAACTTGGCTGATGCTAACTAAGTAGGCCAAATGGGCATTAGATGAGCATATACACCCTAGCAAATAGACAACATCTCCATTTATAATGATGTCTTTTGGTCTAAAAATCTGGTCCCATAGACAACAACATGATAAATGAGAAAAAGTTTTAAGTTGTCAAAGATTTCATTTTACTTGGGTTCACAACCAACTGCAGTGGAAGCAGCAGTCAAAAACCAAACGATGTACTACATTGAGCCAATGTTCAAAAGCAAAGATGTCACTTTGAAGACTAATATGTGCCTGACCCAAGCTATGGTATTTTCAATTGTCTATATGCATGTGAAAGATGGACAATGATTAAGGAAGACCAGAGAAGAGTTGATAAATTTGAATTATGGTGTTGGTGAAGAATATTGAATATACTATGGTTTGCCAGAAGAACAAACAAATCTATCTTGGAAGAAATACAGTCAGAGTGCTTCTTAGAAGTGAAGATGACGAAATTTCAACCCACATACTTTACACATGTCATCAGAAAAGACTAGTCCCTGGAAAAGAACATAATACTTGGTAAAGTAGAGGGTTAGTAAAAAATAGGAAGACTCTAAGCAAGATAGATTGACACAGTGGGCAACAGTGAGTACAAGCAACACTTGTAAGGATGGCACAGGATCTGGCAGTGTTTTGTTCTGTTGTACAAAGGGTCAGTATGAGTTAAAACCAACTCAAGGGCACTTTACAACAACTAGATATTAGGATTATAATGTCAGTGCTGGAGAAAGGATTTGCCTTAAATCCATCAAGGTAAAGACCTGTAACCCAAGGAGTCCTTGGGTTAGTAGTTGAGTGTAGACCACACTACTAATAGACTTCTATGAGAAACAGCCTAGGAATAGTCCACCTTGAGATATTGGTGGAAAAAGAGGCTTGGATTTCTACTACTAATTCGATTCAAAGATCACAATGATATACTAATATTAGCCTGAAAACTGACCTTAACTGAAGACATCCCAGACCCATTTAGAGAAGAAACAAAAATTCTCCCACAGCATCACATTCCAGGGAGAGTGAGACTACCACAGAAACACAAGTCCAATGGAAGATGAGTTCAAATTTCACAAAAAAAGAAAAATGATCAGTGATCAGACAAAAAAAAAAAAAAAAAGTGACAACAGAAGGGGAAAACAAAAACAAAACAGGAAATTTAAGCATGGGATAATAGAATATTTAAAAGAATTTATTGAATAAATCTAATAAACATGACTAAAGAGATAAAAGAAAACATCCATGAAGAAAAGACTAAACTTGAAAAGTATAGTTAGCCTTAGTAATCATTGGAATAGAAATCAATGGCAGATTCAGCAATAGAAAAACACAATTGCAAACAGAATTAGTGAAATGAATTAGTAAATCGAAACCAAACCACAGCTACTGAGTCAGTTCCAATTTGACAGCTTAGAGCTGCTCCTTGTGGTTTTCAAGACCAAATCTCTACAGGAGCAAACAGCCTCATCTTTCTCCCCCAGAGAAAGCAGCTTGTAGGTTTGAACCATTAACCTTGTGTTAGCAGCTCAATGTTTAATCCACAGTATTACCAGGGCTTCTTGAAATGAATAATAGATCTGAGGCAATTACATAGAATAGTAAGTAAATAATAATTAAATAAGCAAAAATAAGTCAAAAGCTACAGATGACAGAATGAACAAAATACAGTTAATTGGTTTTGTTTTTAAAAGAAGTTAGAAAAAAGAGAAAAGACGTGTACTGAAAACAGAAAGGATTGCTTTTCTAGCACTGAAGAAGGTGATTTGTGTTCATTAGGCTGGAGAAACACACTGAGAATGTGGGGGCTTTTTTCAGCTTTTTTTTTTTCTGTTTTAAAAATTTTGTGCCTTCACATATTGTGAAGGAACCGAAAAAAATCAAGATCTTTAAGAACTTAAAAGCAAGCAGATGTAGTAGTGCAAATATCAACAGAGAGAGAAGGAGTCTTCACATCAAGAATCAATGCTATCCCCTCTGTATACAGGATAAATAGGGATGGGTAACTTAGACATTGGCTACCTA
>NW_006408558.1:7427657-7432034 GCF_000296735.1 Chrysochloris asiatica | reverse complement strand
AGAGGACCTTAGGACCATCAAGGGAGAAGAGCACAAGCGGAATGTGGGACCCTATCTAAAGAAATAGCAACACCAGAGATGGAGGCAGAGATGGAGACACGGAGAGAGGGAGCAGCTGAGGACTCTAGCTTCATGGGAAGAAAGGGACTGAGAGCTGGTGGCCAGGAGGCAGGCTTGCAAATGCGCCCTTTGGTTGTTTAAATTATTATATATTCCTAAGTGGTTTTGTGTACATGCCCCCCCCCCACAAAAACTAACAACAACAACAACAACAAAACAAAACACAGAGAGAATGGAAGCAAATACTGTTGAATGATGATATACAGAGGAGATTGTAATCATTGCAATGAAATGATGGTGTAAAGCGGATGTTCTCCCATGTAAACTATCACTCAGTTCACAATAAAAACTTTAAAAAAAAAAAAAAAGCAACCAGAGAAAGAAGGCACATTATTTACAATATTCAAAAGTTATCAACAAAACAACTAAAGACAAAAAAATAATAATACGTTTTCAAAGGACTAAGGGAAAATAACTGTCAACTTAGAATTTCAAACACGTCAACCTACCCCACGCCCCCACCCTCCTGCCACTAAAAAAAAGTAGTAATAATTTTAGAAACAAAGAATTGGTACAGTTAACCAATCACAAAGGTTTGCTGTAAAAAAACTATAGAATAGACTTCGATAAGGAAAGAATTTAACCCAGAAAGAAAAAGCGTGATCCAGAAGCAAAGGAAATTGATGGGTAAAAGGCAATACTGGTTCTAGAAAGTCACCAAAATGAATTAAAAATTAAAATGAACAATTTTCGTGGGAGTCATGATCAAGGTGGAAGCAGAAGACAAAATTGTAGCAACTAGAAAATCACATGAAAAATGGGAGCTGTGGAGTTTTCTGATGGCCTTTGTTGTAGGAGTATAGTTGTTGTGTTGTGTTGTTGTTATGTGCCGTGGAGTCGGTTCCGACTCATAGCGACCCTGCACAGGGTTTCCGAGGCTGTAACTCTTTACGGGAGCAGAACGCCTCCTCTTTCTCTCATGGAACCGCTGGTAGTTTCGAACTGCTGACCTTGAGGTTCACAGCCCGATTCGTAACCACTACGCTACCAGAGCATAGTAGAGAAACTAATTTTAAATACCACTGAATTAAGAATGCAACAGCATGGAAACATAGAAGGTATAGACTATTCTAAAGCCCTATTTAAATAAATAGAAATACAATAAAGAAATTATTTTATTGTTGTTGAGTGCCGTCAAGTCAGTTCTGACTCATAGTGACCCTGTTTTCGAGGAGCAGCTGGTGGGTTTGAACTTCCTACCTTGTGGTTTGAAGTCCAGTGCTGATCCTACAGTGCCACCCAGGAGTCCAAGAATACCATAGGAAAATTAACATACAATGAATAAATGCATAAATTTCATAAATGTATAAAAAAAGAAAGAAAGAAGGGAAGAGCTAAGCTCAGTCAATCTAGTGGCAGTTGTAGTTATGTGCCACGTAGTCGGTTCTGACTCATAGTGACCCTGCATAGGGTTTCTGAGACTGTAAATCTTTACGGGAGCAGAAAGCCTCATTATTCTCCTGTGGAATGGCTGGTAGTTTCGAACTGCTGATCTTGAGGTTAGCAGCCCAACACGTAACCACTACACTACCAGAGCTCCTTAATCAAGCCAATAAAAACCATGAAAAAGGAGAAAAGTAAACCAAAAAGAAAACAGTTTCAGGAAAAAAAAAATTTCAAATATATTAATTATTTCAATAATAGTAAACATGTTTAAATTGCTTATGATTTTTTTCTGTGAGTGAGGGACCAAAGTGTAAAAAAAGATCCGGCTATATGAGCTATTTATGAGATATTTCAAGCATAAGTATACAACATTTAAAAATTTAAGAATGAAAAATCTGAGACAACACTGTCAAAATAAAGTATTATCTTATGTTTATAGATAAAATAAAACTAAAGAAGGAAACAAATTAAGGATGAAGAAAACATTGCATAACAATAAAAGAGAACCATTGTGAGATTTACCCAGTAATGCTAACCTAATTTTGCACATATTTTAACTTTTATTTATATGAAGCTAAGATTGAGAGTTATAATGAGAAACTGAAGAAGAGCAACGTGAAAGATGTTGACCCAAACTCACAAACAACAAATAACCAAGCAAGTAAAACTTTAGAATTCTTTAAAATGGAGGAGAATAAGATTCTTAATGATTCAATAGTGACTAATTGTTATCATGACTAATTGCAACTGTCACAATTGTAAAGGTAGAAGTTTTGTAACAAAAATGGGGGAGTAATTAATCTTACAGTCCAGAAACAGAGGATCCTAGGACCATCAAGGGAGAAGGGCACGAGGAGAATGTGGGCCCTTATCCAGAGAAACAGCAACACCAGAGATGGAGAGAGGGAGCTGCTGAAGACTTTAGACTCATGGAATGGAAGGGACTAAGAGCTGGGCCAGGAGGCAGACTTGCAGACACCCTTTGGTCATGTAAATTAATAGGTATGCTTGAGTAATTAAAAAAAAAAAAAAAAGCTAAAATGAATAGCGAGAAACAAAGTATATGATTTGTTGAAAGCAAAATTGATGATCTGCCTTGTAAACTTTCATTCAATTCACAATAAAAACTTTTTAAAAATGGAGGAGAAAAGGTAAGTCTGAAAATACAAGAGTTTAATAACAAAATTAGGAAACTGTATCAATTGGACATATATTGAACTCTGCAATCAACAGTGACCACACACTGAGCATTTTTTTAATTAACCAAATACATGTCTATGAGTCACAAAGGATGCTCAACAAAAACTATATAATTGAGGCCATGCTTCCACATTGCAGTGCAATAAAATTGGCATTCAGTTATCAAATGATAGCCATAAAATTCCTATTGGAAAATTTAGAAGTTCATTTCTAAATAATCCCTGAGTCAAAGAAGTTATGTGCAGAAATTGCCAAGTATTTAGAACTGAACCATGAAATATCACATAACAAAACTTGTGTAAAACTGTTAAAATATTATTGCATGTAAATTTATGGTTGACCTGTACAGATTTATGCAAATGGGTTCTAGTGCCCTCTGGCTTCGTGATGGAGCCCAGCAGGGGATCAGAGTGAGGTAGAAAAGTGATGTTAGGAGATTTATACTGCTGGCAGCCAGCCCAAAAGGTTGCCTCTAGTTAGCTATTTCCCGTACAGGTTACAGCTCCTCTGGAGGCTGGCAACTCTGCACCGCTCTCTCTTTCCCTGGGCTCCAGTAACGGTTCCCTCCCATCATCCCTTTGGTCCTACAGGTCAACTATCCAGATGCTAGTAGCCCTGGGTTACTTTGCTATCTCCTGAGGTTCCCCAGAATCCACATCTCTGCAAACAGTGCTGTTGTAAATAAATTCTCCTCAAATTATCCTGTTTTGAGAGTGCCATCTGTTTCCTGTTGGGACTATGGCTGAATTGGTGATACAGATTTAATTTAAAAGACCTGTGCACTCTTAGATAAAAGGAGGGGAGTAGAGGTAAAAATAGTGTTTCTTTTGTTGTATACCCATAATCTGGATATTGCTGTTTCTGGATCTGATAAACACACAGTGCCTGTTTTTTTTTTTTTTTTTCCTTTGGCACACTTAAGAATTTGTAGACTTCGCAGCCCTGGGTATCTCTCACTCACAATACCGGCCTCACCATAATCATGGTGCCTCGCCTGCTGACCACTTTTGGTGTCTTTGATTTCCCCCTCAGATCTTACCCTTCAGAACCAAAGAGCAGCCCATCTGTTCATCTGCTTAAGAGTGAGAAAGAATCATAGGATGGGCAACCAGGGAGTGTTTCAACTGACTTTCTAAAATTTGATTCCTATATATTTCTAAAGCTCTTTATCAATGCCACAAAGTATTTGCATGAAAATTAACATTTGTTGAATTTGAATAGGCAGTACTGGATGTCATGCTTTCTGTGTATTTAAGATATTTAATAATTATTGCTGTTAAGTGCCTTCAAGTCAGTTCTAACTCATAGCGATCCTGCATAGGGTTTCCGAAGAGTAGCTGGTGAGTTCGAACTGCCGATCTTGAGGTTCAAACCAACCTTGCGGTCTAGTGCTTATCCTGCAGTTCCACATCAGGACTCCATTTAATAATTAGGAAAGCAATCATTTATTTATTTTTTTAAAGGGAGTAAATTGATAATGTATGAAAGGGTCTCTCACACAGGATCAGGCACATAACAATTTATCTGGCACAATAGGATTTATGGCATTCTAAGGAGCTCTGGTAGCGTAGTGGTTACGAATCGGGCTGCGAACCTAAAGGTCAGCGGTTCGAAACTACCAGCTGCTCCGCGGGAGAAAGATGAGGCTTTCTACTCCCGTAAGGATTTACA
>NW_006408558.1:7424409-7427117 GCF_000296735.1 Chrysochloris asiatica | reverse complement strand
TGGAATACTATGCTACCTTGAAGAACAACAAGGAAGCTGCAAGCCACCACATAACATGGATGAACCTTGAGGACATTATGCTGAGTGAAATTAGTAAATCACAAAAGGAGATATACTGTATAGGACCATTATTGTAAAAGATTAAGAAAAAGAACCCACCCTAAAAGGGGTGGGGGATTATATATATATATTTGCTGATCACCGGGATGTATGGGATGAGGGGGGAGGAGGGAAGGAGGGGAAGATAGGGCATAGGGTAGAGAATAGATACAGGATAGTGTGGGTGCTGGGGGTTGAGGGGGCAGTACACAAGAAGGGAGAGAGGCATGGAAGAACAACACTGATGGAAGGACAGTTAGACACGTTTATATGGGCTAAATTAGTCAGAGGTAAATGATGATGTATGCACAACCTTGGAACAACAAGGCTCCGTGATACAGGGATTGAGGCATGATTTGAAGGGGTAAAAGAGGGGAATAATGTTAAGATGCTTGGCTATCTTTTAAAGCTTGGTTTCCCTTGCCTACTATTGTAAAATAGACACTTGAGGGGGAGAGAAAGTAATAGCCAGAAACATCATAATAGAAAGCTTGTAAGTACATCTTCTGCCTGTAACTGATTGGAATATCTTAAAGGGGGCCTGAAGTTGCCCAGTGAAAGAGGCTTCCTGTAGAGCCTTTGCATTGCATAAGACCATAGGTGAAACACTATACCCTGTCCAGAATCATCCGAGGTGGGAAATTTCCACCTGAAAGGACAAGTAGACCATCCTGGAGTGGCTAGAAGAACAGAAGAAAGTTTGTGAAAGAAAGACTGGCCGGAAAAATCCAAAACAATAACAGCAGCCTGATTGACTACTACAAGAACAAGCAAGTTGTTTGCTCGAGAGCCCTCAAGGCAAGTGGTCGGGTCCCCTCAGAGCAAACCCCCTTCCAAAACTGAGACTCAAGGGGAATATATGAGCAGGCATGTGGTCTGACTGGTGACCACATTGGTCACCAATGAGTAGAAGAGGGGGAAAATCAGCAATGAAGTTGGAAGCTAATTCCAACCACATTCAATAGACTCCTGGGAACCCAGGTGGAGACCTGGTTGGCCAGAAGTATGGCAAGACCCAGGGACTCTTGGGCCCAGAGGCAGTGACATGGCACAGAGGACTAGAGTGGAGAGTGAATCATCCAGCTGATAATGAAGTGAGGGGAGATGCACAAGAACACCCATTCTTGCAGATAGTACCCACTTGACCTGGCTTCATTGGCTGGATGATCAAAACTTGACTAGAAGAAGAAAGAAGAGGAAAAAAAAGAGTAACCCACTACAATTTGATGAACTTTACATATGTTTATGGATGTAGTAGCTCAAAAAAGGAAACAAATCTTTACAGCGAGGATCACTCCCACCCCCTTGGTACACAGGGTTGACAGGGTTGGACAATTTAGACACTGGCTACCCAAAATGGGGGGTGGGGGGCTACAGAGGCAAGAAGTGACTGGCTGACAAGCTTTGAAGAGGGAGCCTAGTTCCAGAGGGTGTGGAGGAAGGTAGAATCTCCACTGAATGGTTGCAGTCTGTTGGGATGGGGGCTAGTGAAAGAAAATGGGGATAAGACTTTTGTGGTACAATAGTGAATAATTGCTATCAGGACTGACTGTGAGGGTCAGAAATGTAAAGGTAGATATTTTGTAACAAAAGGATGGGAGTGAATGCTTTTGCATTCCAGGAGCAGAGGTCCCTGGGACCATCCAGTGAGAAGAGCAGAGTGCGGGACCCTTCCCAAAGAAACAGTAACGCCAGAGATGGAGGTAGAGACATGGACAGATGGAGTGTCTTGTCTGGGGACACTGGACTCAGGGAGGGAGAGGGACTGTGTGCTGACATCTGGGGGGCAGTCCTGAGGGGTGTAACCTTTGGTTGGTTGATGATTCATGGAGGGGATTGTAATCCTTGCAGTGAAATGAAATGCAATACTATTTATGTAAAACTGATGTTCTCCAATGTAAAGCCATATAATTCACAAAAAACCAAACTATAAGCCACTGAGAAGAACTCTCTGGAGCACAGCTGTCCTCTGATACATGTGGTGTGGCCAGAAGTCAGAATCGACTAGACAGTAACTAGTTGTCAAGTAATAGAAGATTCTGGAAAATAATTCTGAAGATTCAGTGCAAACCATGAGGATACAAAAGGTTACCTAAAGTAATCACAATAAGCAATAAACTTTGCTCCCAATAATAATTCACTTAGGAAAATATCAAAATGGATTTCTTCCATTGATTAACCAACGGGAGCTGCATTTTGGAGAAAAGGCTTTAATGTGCTTTTCATTCACTGAAGCTTCCCAATAGACAGACCCAGAAGAGATTTAAATCTTATTTCTTTGTGTCAGGAAAGAGGCGTTACTCTGATTCTTTGACAAACTCTGTTGACTCTGCCTATGTTGACATCACCCTTCTGGAAGAAATTTTGGGACCACACACTTTGTCCCACATAGTCTGTCCTCCTAAAAAAAAAAAAAAAAAAAATTCTTAAGGAAATATTTCATAAACATGTGGCCCTCTTACTGTCTTCTTTGGAAATACATTCTTTTTTCTTTTTAAGTGCAAGTTTCTTGCCTTACCCCAAACTAGTCTGTTGGTTATTTAAGCAAGTGTCTTAATTTACCAAGGACTATGACTAAGGAGCTCTGGTAGCGTAGTGATTACAAATCG
>NW_006408558.1:7414869-7424309 GCF_000296735.1 Chrysochloris asiatica | reverse complement strand
GAACCTAAAGGTCAGCGGTTCGAAACTACCAGCTGCTCCGCGGGAGAAAGATGAGGCTTTCTACTCCCGTAAGGATTTACATCCTCGGAAACCCTGTACAGGGTCGCTATGGGTCGGAGCATTTGAATTGCAAGGTCGGAGGTTCAAGCTCACCAACTGCTCCTCGGAAATCCTATACAGGGTCGCTATGGGTTGGAACTTATTCAACGACACTTAATAACAACAACATTCTTGGTGTGGCACTGTAGGATCAGCACTGGACTGTGAGTCACCAGATCAGAAGTTCAAACCCATCAGTTACTCCTTGGAAACCTTACACAGGGCCACTATGAGTTGGAACCGACTGGACAAAACTTGAACAATATTTCCATCCCAGAGTCCCTTTAGTGGTGCAAATAGTTAAAGTGCTCTTGACTGCTCCTTGAAAGTTGGAGGGTTGAATCCACACACATTCTCTGGAACAAAGGCCTGGTGATCTACATTAGAAAAATGTCATTGGAACCTTTATGGGGCACAGTTTTACTCTGTCACAGGGAATGTTGCCATGAATCAGAGCTGAATCCACAGCAACTGTTTTTGTTTTGTTTCCCACCCCCACTGCTACCACCATGCTCATTTCAGATCGCAAGGAATTCTTCCCATCGCACCTCACCAAAGATTCCATCTTAATTTGCCAAGTAAGATTTTTTCAAGTGGGCAGAATCAGGTTGGGAAGGGAGGAGAGTAAGAGGAGAAAGGATTATAGAGTTTCTTAAAGTACACACCACTGATTTGGGTATCTCCAATGCCTTAAGCAGGCCTCAGCAGTCATGGCTTTCCAATTCTGTCTCCTTTCCCTTCATCAAATAATCCGTACTACAGCAGACACTGATTCTCCCTGGGGAAGTTCAGCTCCTCTTCATATCCTTATCTCTACAGAACCACACCCACTTCTCTATAATTTAGGAAATCTAGGAGCTGTGGGAGGTATAATCTTTGCCTTGAGGTTCTAGTAACAGAACTCAGAAAGTTTATTAGGAGTGTTTGAAGGCTGAATAAAAAGCCTCTAACAGGATTTAAATAAGAGAGCCTGCTAACACTTTCTATAATTTGCTCCAAGATGCTTCTGCATTGAAGAGTCTGTCATAAACTTGAATCGCCCCCTTTAAACTTGGCAGCCACTTCTGGGCTCTATCATCACCGTACTTTGATATTTCCCCTTGACAGTCAGTCAAGACCTACTTGTTGATAATGTATTTCTCTAAGATTAAAGGTTGTCAGTTCTAGCCTACCGAACAGCACTGTGGACGAAATTCTTGGCCATCTGCTTCCATTAAGATTGCAACCAAGAAAACCCTATGGAGCAGGGCTACTCTGTAACACACGGGGTGGTTATGAGTCAGCAGTGTATTTTGGGTTTGTGTAAGATTACGTGGTACACAGAAGAATAGAATGTTCAAGCTAAGTCTTTCCATTTAGAACAGGGGTGGGGAACATTTTTTCTGTGAAAATTTATAACATCTTTGCAAGCCAGACAAAAATTATCAGCTTAAAAATAAACCTGCTATATTTGGTCAAACATTTAATGAACTCGTCCCTAATGTGATGGCTGTAACTGCAGTTGCTTTGGTTGAGCTAGACCAAGTGATTCTGTGGGCCTTATAAGAAGTCCTGGTGTGGTGCTGTGGGATAAAGCACTGGACCACAAGGTTGGTTTGAACCACAAGTTTGGCTGTTCAAACTCACCAATTGCTCCTGGGAAACCTTATACAGGTTCACTATGAGTCGGAACTGACTCAACAGCACTTAACAACAACAATAATAACACGGGACATCCCCCATGTAACACTGGACATCCCCCACCCCTGATTTAGAGATAAAGAAATTGAAGTCTTACCAATTGTTAACGACAGGTGTAGCGAAGCAAATTATTTCATATGGCTCCTCTACCCCTAGTTTTTGCAAGTCCCATTAAACAACTGTTTTCTCTGATGTGTCTGGGTAAGAAAAGGTGGGAGAAAATGCTGATAAGATTATATGTGTCCGTTATGGATGATTGTTGACAGGGTTAATTGTGATGGTAAAAACTTTGAACTCTAATGTGGGTATAAAATTAGTCCTCTCAGAAAGAGAAGTGGAGCGTCTCTCTACCACCAAGTAGGGAGGGCCAGAAGTGGAACATGTCTTTTGGACCCTGAGACCTGAGCACATTAAATACCTTGACCCAGGGACAGAGAGCAATAGGCATAGCAGAGGAACAGTCACAGCAGCAAAATCAAGAGCGAGAGAAACAGAGAGAGCAGGGAGCTTCCCAACCCATGGAGCATGTAAAGCAGAGTGTCTTTGGGCAGGAGGTCACTTGTCGAGTGGGGTACCTCCAGACACTATACTGGGGATCTAGGTTTGCTGAACATGGAGCTGGAGTCAAGTGCCTTATGGCTAGAGCTTATGGTGGAGTGGTATGACCTTTGGACATTCCGCAGCAGGCTTGGAAGAGCTTTACATTTGGGGAGCAGAGCAGAGACCAAGGGATCCATCGCTGAGAGGCCAAGGAAAAGACTTGAGTGCAGATATGGCGAAGAGGCTGTTCTGCCTGAAAAGAGTGTGTCCTGAGCATTTGTGATTCTAAAATGTAACCTAGAAATTTCCCAATGAATCTCACAACTGTGACTAGGGCATCTGAATACTGTGTGGCCATTGCAATAAATTATTGCACCCGTTGAGTAGAAAGTACTGTAGGAGGAATGGTTGGTGTTAGATTTGGAAAGGAATGTTGGTGGGTAAAGCTATGTCTGACTTTAGGAATCAACCTTGAACTGATGCTGGTGGTGATTCCCCTCCCTGTGACCTCAGAGGAAGTCAGACCCCAGCCCCCAAGCCATTTTTTAACAAGTCAGATTTTAAGTCTTGGGTTTCTATTTGATTTTAGACCCAGGGATTTCCTACCCCCACCCCCACCCCCAATTATTGACTTACATATGAAGATATCTGATAAAATAGATCAGGGTGTTCTCAGTTCATACATGTAACATCTTTATCATTTAGTCTGGGAAGTAGGGAATCGCTGACCCAAGTTACATGACTATTTTAACATATTAGTTAATTCAGGTATCAGAAATTGTCAAGGACTTATTATATACCAGACATTGGTGGTTGTGGTAGTCATATGGTTCTTTAAAGAAGCCATAGTACATTTGCGCAAGATAGAAGAAATCATTATTTTAGGTTGTTGTTGTTGCTGTTCAGTCCTATGTACAGCAGAAGACACACTGTCAGGTCCTGCACCATCCTCATGGTTTTTACATTTCAGCCCATTGAGGCTGCTTCTGTGTTGATCTATCTTGTTGGGGGTCTTCCTCTTTTTCATTGACTCTCCAGTTTGCCAAGCATGATGTTCGTCTCCGGGGACCGGTCTCTCCTAACAACATGTCCAAAGTATGAGAGACAAAGCCTTGACATCTTCAATTCTAAGGAGCATTCTGGCTGTTCTTCATTCAAGAAAGATTTGTTTGTTCTTCTGGCAGTCTATGATACTGTTAATATTCTCCTTCACCATAATTCAAAGGCATCAATTCTTCTACTTTCTTCCTTATTCATTGTCCAACTTTCATAAATATATGAGGTGATTGATTGAAATTACCATGGTGTGGGCCAGGTGCATCTTAGTTCTCACAGTGACAGCTTTGCTCTTTAACACTTAAAAGAAGTCATTGGTCAGCAGATTTCCTCAATACAATACATCTTTTAATTTCTTGATTGCTGCTTCCGTAAGCATTGATTTTGAATTCAAGCAAAATGAACTCTGACAACTTCAATCATGATGTTTTTTATTGGTACAATTGTGAAGACATTTTTTTCTTGATATTGAGGTGGAATCCATAATGAAGCCAGTAGGTTTTGATCTTCATCAGTAAACATTTCAAGTCTTCTTCACTTCCAGTAAACAAGATTGTGTCATCTGCATATCCTGGTTGTTAATGAGTCTTCTTCCAAAGCAGATGCCAGTTTCTTCTTCATGTAATCCAGTTTCTCAGATTATTTGCTCAGATACAGATAGTAAAAGGATATAACACTGACACATAACATTCCTGATTTCAAACCATTCAGTATTCCTTTATTCTGACTGCATGTTGGTCTATATACAACACAATCAAGGGTTCTGGAATATGCATTCTTCACAATACTGTCCATAGTTTATTATGATCCACATAATTGAATGCTTTTACATTGTCAATAAAATACAAGTAAATACCTTCCTGATATTCTCTGCTTTCAGCCAAGAGTCATCTGATATCAACAATGATACCTTGTTACACATTTTTTTGGAATCCAGCTTGAATTTCTGGCAACTCCCTGTCAATGTACTGCTGCAAATGATTTTTAATTATCTTCAGAAAATTTTTCCTTGCATATGCTATTAATGATATTGTTCATCAATTTCCACATTCTGTAGAGTCATCTTTCTTTGGAGTAAGCAAAATATGGATCTTTTCTAATCAATTGACTAGATAGCTGTCTTCCAAATAGCTTAGCATAGACTAATGAGGGACTCCAGTGCTACAACAATTTTTTGCTCAGCTCACTTGTTTCCTCCTCGGATTCATTACTGCTGGTACCTGTCCATTTCAGTGCCTAGGAAATTGATCTTCATTTATTTTACTTCATTTTTTATGTCTTCCAATTTTCCTAGATTCATATTTTGTACATTCTACACTGTAATTATTCATGGCTATTTGCAGCTGTTTCTTCCCATCTTGAATTGTACCCCATCAGCAAATGAAGGTCTCAAAAACTTTGTTCCATTCACTTCATTAATGTAAACTCTACTTTGAGGAGGAAGTTCTTCAATCATACTTTGAGTGTCTTCCAACCTAGAGGGCTCATCTTCCAGCACTATATTTGACACTATTCATATGTTTTCAGTGGATAACTCTATTCAGCAGTGGCCTGCCTCTCCTTCTTACTTGTGTTAGTCTGGAAGCTCCACTAAGACCTGTCTACTAGGGGTGACCCTGTTGGTATTGAAAATACTGGTGGTACAGCTTCCAGCTTCACAGCAACTCATAAGCCAACCACAGTACGACCAACTGACAGATGGGTGGTAGACTTTAGGTACTTCCTATAAATGTCATATAAATGTATTTGAAGTATGTAAAATGCATTTATTTGGGTGACATTTTGCTCATTGTGTTCAGTTTTTTTCAAGGAATGTTTATGTGAATGTCATCGCTGATTCTGGCACATTGATAGACACTTGGCCTTATAAACCCCCAGGCTTTGTGACTGGACAGCCAAAGTCTACCACTTGGGAAGCATTCAAAGCACCATCCTTGAGTATGGAATATATTCAGAGCAGTCAAGTGTTGGCATTACATGGGTAAGCTCATAAAGAATAAGAAAGAGCCCGACCTTCAAAGATTGCAGAATTCCCCATGTGCATCCCATAAATGTGGCCAAAAGACACCTACTTACTGTTCTATGGGTATCCTTCAGTCATTTACTCCAAAAATTCCACAGGTTTCTTCTCATCTCTGAGTGTGACAAAACAGGGCACACATTTTTCTTCATTCCAAATTGTTGTCAGTCCATGGCAACCTCGTCAATTCCTTGTCTGCATTTAGTTTTAGGATTATTTGAAAATCAGTCCAAAAAGGGCTCTCTTTGTACTCATTCATCGGTTCCATATTAGAGTTCTCAAGAGAGAGTGATACAGAGATAGAGATTTGAAGAATTAGCTCCCATGATTGTGGACACTGGCAAATCCAAAATTCTTAGGCCAGTTGGCAGACTGGAAATTCTGGCAAGGTATCTATGTTAGAATCCTAAGGCAGAATTTCTTTTCTCTGGAAACCTCTGTTTTTGGCTCTTAAGGTCTTCAATTGATTGAATGAGTCTTATTCACATTTTTAGGGGCAATCTTTACTTTGACTCAACTGATTTTAAATATTAACTACATCAATAAAACATCTTCACAGCCAGCAACATTAGACTTGTGGTTGACCAAGTAACTGGGCACCATAACCTGGCAAAGTAAAACACATATAACTAATCATCACAGCGCCCAAGAATATTAGAAGAAGGATGATGACTGATTGCAATGAGCCTGCTGGCCATCACTGAGAGTAAGTTCCTTACTTTCTGACTATTGTGTTGAAGTAGGGAGAAGAAAATGTACACCCCCTACCAGAAGATCCAGGACAAATCTGAGAGTAATAATGACCACATTTTTGTGTAATGACAAGTGTCAAAGGGAAAATTAGAAATACAGATATCGAAGAAGAAACAAGCTCATCTAATTCTATCTCTGAGAGAAACTCTTACCCATTGCTTATCCCCAAAACTCTGCCTTATTGGTGCTTTCTAGCTGTGTTTCAATTTTTAATTTTAAAGATCCTTTTCAATACATTATGGCCATCTACTGTTCATAGAACCTCGAGGGAACTGAAAGACAAGCTGAGACTCGACAAAGCATGCTTGTCTTAATGATACAGCCTAAAAGCTTTTGAAACAAGGCAGGTGAAAGATGAAAAAGTTTGTAAGAAAAGTAAAAAGGAAGTATATAGTTATCCTACTCTTAATGTAATATTCTTTTCCTGGAGTTGTAATATCCTTGTTTTAGTCCAGGTTGTTACGAATCGGGCTGCGAACCTTAAGGTCAGCGGTTCGAAATTACCAGCTGCTCCGCGGGAGAAAGATGAGGCTTTCTACTACCGTAAAGATTTACACCCTCGGAAACCCTGTACAGGGTCGCTATGGGTCGGAACCAACTCGAAGGCACTTAACAACAACATACCATGAGGGGAGTCCTCGTGTGGTGTTGTGGGTTAATGTGCTGGCCTGTAAGGTATGCAGTTCAAGCTCACCAGCTGCTCCTTGGAAACCCTATACAGGGTCGCTATGGTTTGGAACTAACTCAACGGCACTTAACAACAACAACATCACAAGCAGAATCCTGGTGAGGCATTGTAGGATCAGCACTAGACTCCTCACCACCAGTTACTCTAAGCAGAATCTCTATGAGTCAGAACTGACTCAATGGTACTTAACAACAGTACCATGAGGACAATCCTTGGGTAGCATAAATGGTTAAGTTTGCTAATCAAAGGTAGGAGGGTCAAGTCCAGCCAGAGGTGTGTTAGAAGGAAAGCTTGGAGATATTTTCAAAACTATAAGCTACTGATTCACTGGTGAGTTCTACCAAACATTCAGGGAAGAGCTGTCACCAATTCTACTCAAATTATTCCATAATATAGAGGAGGATGGAAAACTTCCTAATACTTTTTTGTTTTTGTTTTTTTTAAAGTCAGGTTTATTAAAGTTTAACTTACATACAATAAAGTACAGTTCGGGGAGTTTTAACAAATACGTACTGGTCCTAGAACCATGCGCATAATCTAGATCTGTTCTGTCACCCCCCAAAAGTTCCAGCCAGTCCCTTTGCAGCCAATTCTCCCACACAGGCACACGATATGCAAAATTTTAGTTACCTACAGGATATAGCGAGTTTTAATGTCCAATAACAAAAATTCAGTCCAAATACTACAAGAACAAATTCATTTAAGCTACCAAATATAAAATTCACTGGAAAAAAAAACAATGATAAAGCAATTCTCAATACACAGCATGCCAATTTGTAATCTTGCAGCAAAGTAACTGAATATATTCTTACTAGTTGTCCTTCTCAACTGGCAATTTCTTGGTTGGATCTAACTAACACTCTTCAAAGAAGCTCCAAACAAGAATACTTAGATGTTAGTCTTATAAAGCCCATAAACTTTGGATACACCAAACTTCTCTTAATTTTGCCAATTAAAATGATAAAATGTCATTTATTTGTTCTCTTTTCCATATTCATTACTTGAGCTCAACTTGGGAATACCAAAATAAATTAAGTTTGGCATGTGAATCCCCAAAGTATCTAAGCTACCACAGGTTTACACTCTATTGTATTTGAAATATTTTTGTTTTGTTATCTCCATAATTTATTTTTATCAGACTTTCTAGACATTAAAAATAAACACATTTACATGGAAGAATAGACTTAGCTGAATAGTCCCTAGGATACTTATAACAGTGGTGATCCAAATGAAGGCACAGTCTTGTGACATTTGAAATTCAGATAACTTTATTTAAATTGAAAACACTTTTAATTTTAAAACTGTATTTAGTTAAGACCCTTTTATTATAAAAAGCCTAAGAGTACTTCTAGATAAGACAGAAATATTTCTAGGTTAACAAGAGCAGATTTGACTTTGGACTTTTATTCTTTAGACAAATTTTATAGAGTAGAGAAAAAATTAGGTTATTTACAGAAAATAACTACATATGTATTCAGAGGTACAAATTTGGTGAAGTATATATGGTTGTATCTCAAGCAATTCTCAAAGAGCTTTGTTAATTTTCTTGGATTTTAAGTGTGTCTAAGATGCTTCTTCATCTGCAATCTTGGGGGCCAAATATTACTTTAAGTGTCCCATATCAGAAATTTTATACACTACAACTGAAAGACAGTAATATAGTTAATTATTAAAGAGTATCACAGCTACCTAAAAACCAAGATAGGCAAATTTATTATCTTACCAAGGGGTACATCAGCAGATATACTGAGTATAACTGTAGGAGACAATGATGTGGCTTTTGTAAAGAAGTTCAGGTATCTAAGTGCAAAAGTTAGCTGAACTGGTTCATTCATCTCTATGATAACTGCCTCCTCCTCTTTATCAACATTACTTGTTTGTGATAATTTAATGTTTCCATTTCCAAAGTTCTCCACTTGCACTCCATCTTTTGCACAGGAAATGACAACAGCATCTCCAATATGGCTGAGATCTCGGCATATACGTGCCAATTTACCAGAAGGCATCCTTACTGGAATTCCAAGTTGTTCAACATCTAAATCCATTAACTTCATTTCATAGTTTGAACCTTTTTCTTGGTTCGGCACTTCAAATACTAGGGCCAAGGTGTCTGCATTATCTTCAGCCCTTAGTGTAATGATGTCTTCATTGCCATCACATTTCAGTATTTTGGGCATGCTGGTGAGGTTCATACCCATGACTAGGTTGTGGTCGCAGCAGTAGGTATGGAAGCCCTTGGAGCGCAGAGTAAGCTGTGCAAGGGAGACATGGGACGAATCCATACTCTGTAGGTTTACACCGCTGAGCTGATGTCCCAGAAGGCCTCATTGATGAGATCCTTCAGTGCCTCTAACACTTTCTTGAGAATGGAGCCCTGTACCAAGCGCACCTTGAACATGGTGGCGGAGTCTCAATCACATGGCTACAGGTGGGTGGAAAGTAGGGAAATCTAGCCGGCTGAGAACTCACAAGGATCTGAGTTTCAGTTGAAGACAAAAAGGACCACCCCTGATACTTTTTATGAAGCAAGCATAACCCTCATACCAAAACCAGGGAAGGATGTCACTAAGAAAGAAAATTATAGACCAATATCCCTCATGAACA
>NW_006408558.1:7401393-7409654 GCF_000296735.1 Chrysochloris asiatica | reverse complement strand
CCTCAGAAACCCTGTTCAGGGTCGCTATGGGTCAGAACCAACTAGACGGCACTTAACAACAACAATGACTAAGGTACGCCTGACCCAAGCCATGATATTTTCAATACCTCAAATGCATGCAAAAGCTGAAGAGTAGACATTTTTATCCTAGTAACTTGGCTTATAAGGACACCTTCTCTGAAATCCAAGCTTAGGGGCTGAAAATCAAAGCCTGGACTCCTGGTTTGGCCCTGTAGGATACGTTAACCACAAGGTCGGTGGTTTAAGCCCACCGATCGTTGCTCAGATCCTATACAGGGTCGCTATGAGTCAAAATCATGTCAAGAGCACTTAACTGCTGTTGTTAAGTGCATTGCACCTGCCTATGGACAGGATGCCCTTTGAAAAGCATGGTGATGTCCACTCTGGATAATCACTGAGCTCATTTAACCTATAACCCACTGTTTGACATAATGTAAGATCTGAGGCAAGAATCAAGCTCAGTCTCTAAGTGCCAGTTTACTCTCTGAGCCAAATGGAATGAAGTAATACTTGGTACATGCTGTTAAATAAGTTCTAATTCATAGCTACCTTGTATAGGATTTCCAAGGAATGACTGGCTGGTGGGTTTGAACTGCCGACTTTACGGTTAGCAGTCCAGTGGTTATCCTACAGTGCCACTCCAGGACTCCTATAACAATATTACATCCTAAGTAATATTGTTATTGTAATTGCTATGGAGTTGGCTCAGACTCATAATGACCCCCTGTATAGGGTTTTCAAGGAGCAACTGGTAGGCTTGAACCACTGACCTAGCGGTTAGCAATTCTGTATCTACCCTACAGTACCACACCAGGATTTCTAGAATGCCATAGGAATAGTAAGAGTAGATGTGCTAAGACTGGAAAAGACTGCACATACTCAAGAAGCAGAACCGGAGACCAGAGTTGTGGTAGGGAGAGAAAGCATATTGTGAACTGAGTTTGACTAGGAGGACTTGGACTCCTGGGTGGCGCTGTGGGATAAAGCACGGGAGAACACAGTTGGTTCCTAGAAATCCTTTGCCACTCTTGCTTCTGGGAAACATTCACTGTCGTCTTCATCTTCTTGGTTTCAGTGTCCCACGATGATGCTGGGCTCCCTCTTGTTTGTATATGAGTTTCTCTAATCTATTCTTCTAATGGGTATTTTCCCTCAACCAAAGTGGCCCCTGTTTCATTAACACAGAGTTCTTGTGCTATGACCTTACAGAACCCAGAACACTGTAAATGTCATACAGGTGTTTGTCAGATGGCAAAAATAACTAAGGCACCTACTCTTCACTTACCAACTGTCTCATTGTCCATTATTTTACATTTACAATGATAGTAACAAAATCTACTCTCTGATTGTCTTTCACATTAATCATGTATATCTGGCAATAACAAATGCTAAGGACTGAGGAGAGAATAATGTTGGCTATTATAATAAGGTTATGTGTCAACTTGACTGAGCTATGATTCTTAGTGGCTGAGTAGTTAGTAATGATGTAGTCATTTTTCATTTTGTGATCAGATGTGCTTATCCTCCGTGTTCACATAGCAACTATTTTGCATATGGTATGGTCTTTGGAATCTAACCATGTCAGTAAGTGAGGAGAGGGTACATAATAAATAGGTAGATATCACACTGTTGTTGTTGTTGTTAGGTGTCCTTAAGTTAGTTCTGACTCACAGTGACCCTGCGTAGGGTTTCTAAGAATATAAGTCTTCAAAGGAGCAGAAAGTCTCATCTGAGCTGCTGGTGAGCTTGAACTGCCGATCTTGCATTTCACACTGACCTTGCAGTCCAGCTTAATAACCAAAAGTGCCAATTAGAGTATAACTAAAATACACCATTTCCTCTGAATATAATATTTATTCTTGAAAAGCCAGGAGATATTCCATTAGTACCTCTGCTTTTGGATTAATGCGCCATACTGCAAAGCCGTTTGAACTGTAAGGTCAGCGGTTCAAGCTCACCAGCTGCTCCTCAGAAACCCTGTACAGGGTTGCTATGGGTCGGAACCAACTTGATGGCACTTAACAACAACAACAACCTCTGCTTTATATATGTTGGACCTTTCATTAGAAGAACACACAAAAGGGTATTAATTATTAAATATCATTACATGCTAAAGCTCTGGTAACAGAGCAAACAAAGCAACTCAGAAGTTTGTGAATTAAAATATGTATGCAAATGTCCACCAATGACAATCAGCATACAAATGAATAGTTACATCTCAAGATACCTGGGTAGATAGACAAAAATACCCAGGGGCACAAAAAATTGTTTTCACTTTGCCAACTAAGCCCTGGTACATTTGCTCTTACAGGCACCAACCTTAGAACTGCTTAGGAAAAGTGACAACTCTACATCATGAATTCGAATGCTTTCCTTCTAAACAAAACAGAGCTCAGGCTGAGGAGCATGTGGCAAAGATGTTCCACTCACCTTACAACAAGGCCACCTGTGGGCTTTACTCTATTTGAAGTTTCATTCGAAAAATAAAACACTGATACCATATTTGAAATGCAACCAAATCAAGTTTTGACAGGATATTTTTTCCCCATTTCAGATGATTCCCCAGCCTGGTTGTTATAATTTCTCTTTCCACATTATGCTTATTATACTGTATTACTACAAATTGTTTCAAAATGTTTTCTTAATGCAATATATTTTAGGGAAAAAATCATTCTGCATTCATAATCAATTCCTTTGGCATATCCTTGGCATCAGCTGTTAAATTCCAAAGTACCTAATTTATTTGATTGATTGATTTTTCAATGTTTTACATTGTACGAAGCCCAACAGCATGTAATTTTTCTCTTTACAAATAGAATATGAATGAATATAAGATCATTGTATTTTTTGTACTCAGCCTGTTGTTGTTGTAAAGTTTGGTTGTTGTTGTTGTTGTTGTTTTCTTTTTTTCCTTCCCTACAGCTATGAGGAAAATTCTAAAGCATCTATAATGAACTGAATGCTGTGGCCTGAAAGAAAGAAAGAAAAGACATGTAGAATTCCTAACCCCCATTCCTGTAAATGTGACTGTGTTTGGGGAAATTGGTTGTGTTGGTTTGGTTTGCTGCTGTTGGCAGATGTTGTCAGGTACTTTGTAACCCTCATAGACTTTATAGATTCTGAGTGAGACTTACAAAAAGGGAAGAGTCACATTCAGGGGAAGCTTGTAAAAACCCCTCTTCAGTCCTAGGAATGCTACAAAATACCTGGGACTATAGGAGCTGATCTTTTACGCTTTACATCGTTTACTTTTTAAAGTAATAACAGTTTGCCATACTACTTACATACTTAGTCAATCTGTATGCTGAGCAAATAATCCGAGAAGCTAGACTATATGAAGAAGAAAGTAGCATCAGGATTAGAGGAAAAAAAGAGGGCTTGAAGTACTTACTGATGTAGATAAAAGTCTACAGCTTTCAGTATGAGTTATACCTTAATGTAAAGAAAACAAAACTCTTCACAACTGGACCAATAGACAACATCATGGTAAATGGAGACAATATTTGAGCTTTCAAGATCTTCATTTTACTTGGATCCATAATCATTGCCCATGGAAACAGCAGTCAGGAAATCAAACAATGTATTGTACTAGGCAAATATGCAAAAAACTTCTGTAATTTATGAAAAGGTCAGATGTACCTGACCTTAGTCATTTGCCATAGCTTATACAACCCAACCATCTCCTATACATGTGAAAGTGGAATAAGAAAGTCAGAAGAGTAATTGATGCCTTTAAAGTGTTATGTTGTTGAAGACTATTGAATATACCATGAACTTCCAGAAGATCAAACAATTCTGTCTTGGAATAAGTACCTCCAGAATGCTCCTTAAAAACAAAGATGGCAAGACTTCCTCTCATGTACTTAGGACATGTGATCAGGAGAGACCAGTCCCTGGAGAGAACACACTGCTTGGTAAAGTAGAGGGTCAGCAAAAAAGAGGAAACTCCTCAATTACATGGGCTGGTAGTGTCTGCAACCTTAGACTCAAACAGAGATTGTGAAGATAGTACAGGATCAGGTAATTTTCTTTTACTGTATGTAGGATGGTTATGAATTGAAACCAACCAACACCAATTGAATCAATAACAGAAGTTGAAAGAGACAAAAGAGGATCTTTCTCTAGAACCATCAGAGATAGCATAGGCCTGTTGATGCTTTGAATTTAGACTTCTAGCCTCAAGAACTGTGAGAAAATAAAATTGTCTTCTTTAAAGCTACCTGGTGTGGTGCTGTAGGACAAGCACACAACCACAAGGTTGATTAGAACCACAAGATCGGTGGTTCAAACTCTCCAGCCACTCTTCAGATACCCTATGCGGGGTTGCTATGACTCAGAACCGACTCAGCACTACTTGACACAACAATAACACTTTGTGGTATCTAGGTTATGGTATCCCAAGGAAACTAAGACATCATCCTTTGCTTTTCACAGCAATAGCAGCTTAGCTTGCTATTCTTCATCAAGGTTCATATGCCAGCTCACTCCAGAGTTCTGACATTGTGATACTTCAGCTAGGATGCTACGTTGCTCTGATGCAAGAAGGCCATAATGCCGATGAGCATAGTCTTGCCTAGACTTTAACTTTCAGGAAGGAACCTTTCCTGATTGGAGGGCTATGATTAGAGTTTTCGTCTAAGATATCTTCTGATTTGAAGAATCAAACCTCTTCTCTTAAAGTTTGCAGACCAAAGCACAAAGGAAAGAGGTTAGTTTATCCCAACTCCTGCCCCCATGAAATAGGAAGATGTATCCTTTAGTTTTGATAAAAGCCTATTTAGCACACCCTTGGAGAAGCAACTCTTTTCTTATCTCCTCTCCTCTATCTTCTATCAGTTTTCTACTTGGCTCACAATATGGAGCTGGGCAAAATAATTTCATCCCCTTATCTTGCTGACCACAGCAATCACTCTTTGAAATTTCAGTAGAGGGGTATCAGGTGGTTATGAAGGAGCTAGAAGACTGAAGAACAGAAAAGAGTGTTGCTACAAACCCCAGTCACTAAGACTAACATCTCAACAACCTCCTACTTATGATGTGCCAAGTCATCCTTTTCCAGCTCTGGAAATACATGACCTAAGAAAAAAGGTTGAGCAAAGTAACAGCCAATTTTAAGACATTTTTAGAGCTCAATGTGTAAATCTCTGCTTCCATCTTTGAAATCTAGAGAGAACTTCAACAAATTATTTTCATTTTTATTGTGTTAATCTATTTTAGGGAGAAGAATGATGTTGTGGGCAAAATAATTCTCTCTCTAAATCCATTTCAGGTCTTAAACTCTGCTTTTAAGTGTCTTCCTTACATTTAACTGGTCACATATGAAAATCTAATCCCAAATTTATATTCCAAAATTTGCCCTCATTTCTCTAAACTTAGCAGAAAAGCTCACTAAGGTGAGATGAAGGGACATGATCCGGTATGTTTTGTTTTTAATTGACTTGGCTTGTAAGACCCCAGGAAGAAAACCAATCATTTATCATGTATAGACTAAGTATCTACACTGCGCAGTATTAGACCAGCGACTTCCATTGTAATCCCTAAGGCTCTCAAATTATGCACAAAATCAATCTTCAAGGTCCAGCACCTTTCACCAGAGCATAACCCAGAACAAACAGTCACCTCTAGATTGGTAACAAGACTTATATGACCTTTCCCAACTAGATTGTGTCCCAACTAGATTGTGTCACAACTAGATTGCAGCAATGCAGCTGCAAGAAGAGTTTAGCTGTGTTAGGTTTGACCCATATTGGAAGTCAATTTTGTCAGTGGTCATGTCAAAACAATGAAGCATTTTGTCAGTAGTCATGTCAAAACAATAAAGTAGAGCATATCTGAGCATTTGTCTGGTTAACGTGCCATTTGGGCTTAAGGTTAAGAACACCCTCCTGGAGGGAAGAGAGAGGGCTAATCACAGTGTTTACACATTCCCCCCAAATGCCTTTAATGCAAAATGGACCACATTTCTCAGAGTGTCCCTGTAAATTTCATTAGAAATCATTGTTTAATGACCTTCCCCTCCTTCACTCACCATAGTAAATGAATAAGCACGAAAAAGGGAATGTCTAATGTTGAGTTCAAAGACATTTTGGAGAACTATTTTATAATTAGTGTTCATGAACTTCAGCTGAAAGAAATTCTCAGCTCCTTCTACTTTGTCTTTGTGTTTCACTGAATCTGTTGCTGTTGTTAGTGCTGTCCAGTTGGAACAGGCTCATAGCAACACTAAGCACAACAGAACAAAACACTCCTCTGTCCTGCGCCATCCTCATCATCATTGCTACGCTGGAGCCCATTGCTACTGACATTGTGTGCCAATCCATCCCGTTGTGGTCTTCCCTTTTTTCTCTGATCCTCCACTTTACCAAGAATGATGTCCTTCTCCAGGAACTGGTCCCTCCTGATATTATATCCAAAGTATGAGAGATGAAATTGAGCCATTCTGGCTTCTAAGAAGCATTCTGACTATACATCTTCTAACACAGAATGATTTGTTCTTTTGGCAGTCATGGTACTTTTAATATTCTCCTCCACCACCATAACTCAAATGCATCAATTCTTCCACAGTCTTCCTTATTCATTGTCCAACTTTCGCATGCATATGAGGCTATTGAAAATACCATGGCTTGGATCAGACACACCATAGTCCTGAAACTGACATCTTTGCTCTTGAATACCTTAAAGAGGTTTCATACAGTAGATTTGATTAATGCAATATGTCCTTTGATTTCTTGCCTGCCACTTCAATAAGTGTTAATGGCTGATCTGAGCAAAACAAAGTCTTTGACAACTTCAATCTTTTCTCTATTTATATTGATGTTATTTACTGGTCCAGTGGTGAAGATGTTTATTTTCTTTACACTGAGGTGCAGCCCATACTGAAGGCTGTGCTCTTTGATCTTCATCAGTAGTATCCACAAACTAGAGGGCAGTTTGCAACAGTGAGGTGTTGGAAGTAATCATGCAGGAATCTGGTATTTAACTAGACTTCCCTTAAAGTGTCTCACTGTGAAAGGATGATCTATTGTCATAAACATTAATGAGTAAAAACTAAGGACAACATCCTGGAGCTTAGTGGAAACATAGAAATGAGTGGCTTGATTTGGGTAACCACCACCCTGATCTACAGGCTTGTACTGATAAGTTAACTCAAATTTTACCATTCTTTCCAAATCGCAGTGAACCATTCTAAGAAAGTATCCTTCTGTGTGACTTCTTTTCTTTCACCAGGAAAGAATAGTTGCTGTTGAGAGAGGGATGAAATGGGGTAGATTCCATAAGGCTGACTCTTTTAGAAGAATGCCAAGGTTCTAGGGTCTTATATTAATCTGAGGGAAATACCTAGAAGTTAAGAAGAATTTCATTTGTTACAGCAGTGGTAATTAGTCTAAGCTGACTGGTACTTTTGAACTCCTACATCTGAATATTTATGGTGGTAATGGTGGTGGTGAGCTGCGAAGTCAGTTTTATAGACTCTGGGTGAGACTCTGGGTTCTGACTCACAGTGACCCTGTATAGGGTTACCGAGGCTGTGTATCTTAAAAGGAACAGAAAGCCTCATCTTCCTCCCACAGAGTGGATAGTGGATTGGAACTGCACTCCTTTCAAATAGCATCTCAACCCATAACCCATACAGATGTTGCATTTTTGCTTATATTTTACTTTTTTCTTCAGAATTTTCTAAATGTAATTTTCTCATCATTAATTTTTCCTTGAATCTTAAAACACTTCTGCATAAATAATTTCTAGCCTGGGAAATTTTTCTTACATTTAAAAAATTAATTACACTTCCATTTATTTGATCAATATGTTGTTTCAGATTCATGATTATTTATAAGCTAGGTCTTTTGTTGTTCATATCTCTCATCTCCTATCTCATCCCTCTGTTTCTGGAAAAAGATTCCAGTTGTTATTTTGCAAAATATTTTACTTTTATTTTTAACCTTTTGATTGTGATTTGAGTGAAGATTTACAGAACAGATAATCAGTCCCACATTCAACAAATCACACACTTCGCGCCATTACAATGACTGCAGGTCCTCTGTGTACCATCAGTTCACAGTATTTACTTCTAACCACTTTAACTCTTGAACTCTTCCTGTCTCTCCCACTACCTTCATCTTTCCTGTGCTAACCTCCCTCTTGTTGAATATTGCCTTCCCATCACCCAAATTAACAATGTGTCTACCCTCTACCTAGTGAAATATTTCCCTTTCCCTCTCACCCCTGGTAGCCATCAGATC
>NW_006408558.1:7372683-7400604 GCF_000296735.1 Chrysochloris asiatica | reverse complement strand
AGTTTATCAAATAATATCAGATGACACTTTTTTTTTTTTTTTCCTCTTCTTTCTTCTTTGGGTTGAGCTCTGTTCATCCAGTCCTTGAAGCCAGGTCAAGTGAGTATCATCTGAAAGTGTGGGTGTTCTTGCGTCTGTCTGCCCTCTTCTTATCAGCTGGTCGGTTTGCTCTCCACTCTAGTCCTCTGTGGCTGTGTCACTGACTCTGAGCCCATGAGTCCCCAGATCTTGCCTCACTGCTGGCCAACCAGGTCTCCACCGGGGTTCACAGTAGTCTGCTGAACGATGTAGGGCTTAACTCGCCGCTTCATTGATGTTCTTCGGTCACTTCACCTTATGGGTGATGTGCATGGTCACCAATCAGAGCATATATTTCCGTTGTGTCTTTGTCTTGGAAGAGGATTTGCAGTGACAGGACCCAACCACTTGCCTTGATGTCTCCTGTTTTCTTACTTTTTTACAGCTGTGGTCTCATACAACAGTTGTCTTTTTGTGATCGATGAATTTCACTCTGCATAATGTCTTCAAGGTTCATCCATGCTATGAAGTGTTTTGTACACCGATGGCTATTTTTCAACATTGCATAATATTCCATTGTGTATATATACCAAAGTTTGTTTAACCGTTCTTCTGTTGATGGGCATTTAAGTTGCCTCCATGTTTTTTGTTTTTTGCTATTGTGAATAGTACTGCAGTGAATGTGGCTTGCATAGATTTATTTATGTCATGGCTCTCATATAACAAACAGAAGGATTACTAGGACATACACTATTTCTATTTCCTACATTTTTAAGAAGTGCCATACCATTTTTCCACAGTTGTTGCACCATTTTACAGTCTGACCCGCAGTGCAGGATCATCCTAGTCTCTCCACACTTTAGCCAGCATTTGTTCTTTTCTGGTTTTTTTTGAACTTTGTTGTCAATGACGGGATGAGAAGTATCTCACTGTTGTTTTGATGTGCATTTCTTTAGTGACAGGGTTGTATTCTTTCACCATACTTATTCAACCTATATGCTGAGTAAATAATCAGAGAAGCTGGGTTATATGAAGAAAAACGTGGCATCAGGATTGGAGGAGACTCATTAACAACCTGCGATATGCAGATGATACAACCTTGCTTGCTGAAAGTGAAGAGGACTTAAAGTATTTACTGATGAAGATCAAAGACCACAGCCTTCAGTATGAATTGTATCTCAATGTAAAGAAAACAAAATTCCTCATCACTGGATCTAGAAACAACATTCTCATCAATGGAAAAAAAGATTGAAGTTGTCAAGGACTTCATCTTGGATCAACTATCAACACTCATGGAAGCAGTAGCCAAGAAATCAGAAGACGTATTGCATTAGGCAACTCTGCTGAACAAGACCTTTTTAAAGTGTTGAAGAACAAAGATGTCAGCTTGAGTACTAAGGTGCGCTTGACCCAAGACATGGTATTTTCAATAACCTCATATGCATGCGAAAGCTGAACAGTGAAAAAGGAAAACCGAAGAAGAATTGATGCTTTTGAGTTATGGTGTTTGAGGAGAATATTGAAAGTGCCATGGGCTTCCAAAAGAACCAACAGATCTGTGTTGGAAGAAGTACAGTCAGAGTGCTCTTTGGAGGCCATAATGGCCAAACTTCGTCTCTCATACTTGGGACATAGTGTCCAGGACCAGTCGCTGGAGAAGGAGATCATGTTTGGTAAGGCGGAGGATCAGAGAACAAGAGAAAGACCCCCAGCGAGATGGATTGGCACAGTGGTAGCAGCAATGGGCTCAAGCGTGGCAACAATTGTGAGGTTGGTCCACAACCAGGCAGTGTTTTGTTCTGTTGTACATAGGGTCGCTATGAGTCGGTACTGACTCGATAGCACCTAACAGCAACAAAGTGATCCTGGGCATTTCTTCATGTTTGTTGGCCACCTTAATGTCTTCTTTAGCGAAAAGTGTCTGTTCACATCTGTTGCTCATATTTAAATTTGATTATTTGTCTTTTTATTGAGGGGTTGATTTTGAAGTATTGAATAAATATTAGACAGTAGTCCCTTGTCTGATGTTATCACCAAAATGTTTTCCCAGTCTGTGGGTTCACTTTTTACTCTTGAGATGAAATCTCTTAATGCACATAAAAGTCTAATTTTTAGGAAGTCTCAGTCATCTATTTTGTCTCCTGCTGTTTGTATGTTGTCAGTTGTATTTAATAATATATTTATGCCATGTATCATAGACTCTAAGGAGCTCTGGTAGCGTAGTGGTTACGAATCGGGCTGCGAACCTTAAGGTCAGCGGTTCGAAACTACCAGCTGCTTCTCGGGAGAAAGACGAGGCTTTCTACTCCCGTAAAGATTTACACCCTTGGAAACCCTGTACAGGGTCGCTATGGGTCGGAACCGACTCGACGGCACTTAACAACAACAACAACATCATAGACTCTAGGTTTGTCCTTATTTTTTATAGTTTTAGGTTTCACATTTAGGTCTTTAATTCATGTTTAGTTCATTTTTGTATATGGTGTGAGGTATGGGTTTTGTTTCATTCTTGTGTAAATGGATTTTTTGATAATACTTTGTTTATTCAAGGTCTATCCTTTCCACATAAATTGCTTTTTGCATCTCTTTAAAGAGATGGAAATGATGAAATCAAGGGAAGGGGAAGAAAGAATAAATAAGCAAAAACAATGAAACAACAAAAGGAAAAATAAATGAAAAACCAGTGCAGTTTGTTGGACCCAGAGAAGGAAAAAACTCTTGGGGCTTCCTGACAGCTAAGGTTCTCAAGAAATTGGTGGAGGAGGAGTGTGGCAGCTGAGTTCTCAGCCCTAGATGGAGTTCCCACAGGCCTAGGTGTTGTCTGTATTCAGGGAATCCAACCCAGAATTAGTTAGTGTAGCCCCTTCAGGTTGCTAGTTTCAGTGTCTGTCAGAACCAGAGTGGCTGGGAGCAGGGTGGTTTATTATGAAGGTTCCTACAAGTCTAATTCTGACCTGGATGTTTTGTGTGTTCTGTAGATCTGGAGCTGAACCCACCTGAATCCAAGTGTCATGGTGATTCAGGAGCACATGCCTCACACTGGGTCAAACCTCAGGACTCCAAATTCCCGGAGAATAGAGTCTGCACTGGGAATAGATGAGGGTGGGGGCCAGCCTTACTGCTGTTATCAGGGGGTATGGGGAACAAGAAAGAATTACACCATTTCAGTCACCTATGTGAATCTATTCCTTCAGGCCATTGTTTGTCTCTCCAAAGCGGCTCACAAAAGTTCAAGATTGCATCACTGCATCTGGCAGGAAGTCCATTTTCCATTCAGGTCCTTCTTTCACTGCCCCTGCTCAGCTTCTCTTCCCAGTAGGTATTCAATCCACTTCTCCAGTCTTCCCTCTGAAGCTCAGGGTTCCATGATTGTCCTCTGCCTCTGTTTGATTGGGTCTCCCATATCTTTGTTGTAAAGGGTCTCTGTAGCTTGTCTGCCTTGTCTGTCATCTTCAGAATGTTTTATTTTGTAGTATAAATTTTTATCTTGATTTCTTTCTATTAAGATTTTAAATTTGCTACTGCATTTTAAACTTCCTTACAGATTTTACATAATACCAAGTATCTCTCTTTCCCTATTTAACCTATAACTTACCTTATTGTGTTTCATTCGTAGCATTCTTGATGGTCTCTGGTTTTATTACACAGAGACATTTTCCACCTATCATATTAAGAACCTGAACAGATATGTCATAGAGTCATTTTCCAAAACACACTTTTCCACGCATTTTCAAAATAGTATTCCCTTCTTTCTTACAAAACTTTTTCTCCTTGGTCTTTCAGCACTTTTTCATTTTATTGTTGTCATTGTTTCTCATTATAAAAAATAAGATTTTTGGCTCATGGATTTGTTCATTTAACAAGCAAGTGGTGAGATTCAATTATGTTTCAGTTTCTGAAAAATGGCTCAAGGTACAAAGTCCTTGGAGACCTGAGGCCTGTAATCCTGGAGCAGAGTATTGTAGTGAAGAGAGAACGAGATGAATAATTGCAATATAATAGATATTGCTTTAGACCTACACCGCAGATATGCTGGTTCTTGATGGCGTCATCTTCTAAACCCTCATTTCTTTATGTGTTAAAATGGGGATACGAACATCAGCTGACTTCCAAGACTATTGTGAGGAGCAGATGAGGTCAAGCATAAAAGATTTCCTATCAGGATGCCTGGTGAAAAGCAGTTATTAGTCATTATTTTTGTCATGTTTATGAATTGCTTGTCATAAACAGCCCTATCTAAACTTGCACTGCCAGTCATTTTCTGTCCCAGCGCCCCACAATATTTCTTCAACATGCACACACGTACATGACATTACCTCATTTATTTACTTACTTATTGTACCTTTCCTCACGGAAGAATGTAAATTTAAGGAGACAGGGACTCTCTCTTTATTGCTGCTAGGGGTTTTTGTTGTTGTTTTTTTTTCCCCCCCAGAGTCTATGAAACAGATGCTTAGTAAATCTTTGTTGAATGCATGATGAAAAAGCAGTAAAAATATTTCATTTTCTAATAATTTGGTTTTCTCAATTCATGCAAACACTAATAAATTATGGAAAATACAACACTGTATTAAAAAATATGTATTCTTTGTCTGTTTATCTAAATGCTTTGAGCATTTCTATGAATTTCCTTTCTGGAATTCCCTATGCATATGCCAATTAGACCATATTGCACTTAAAATGCTGTAGACTGCTTGTTTCATATAATATTATTACTATGTCTTTCTTTTCCTTATGTTTTGAAACTTTTTTATGTATACATAATATTATAGTATGTGTTAATTTAGCAAAACCCTAATTATTGTGTATTAAACATTACAACACTTCTTACAATAAATTAAAAGTATCAGAACAGTATAAGCATAATTACCTGTATAGTCATTTATTCAATAAATACTAATTAAATCCCTGCTGTGATTTATATGTTAGGAATACATGCTCGAATTAGAAAAACATTGTCACTGTCCTTGTAGAGTTTGCATTCTATTGGAGGAGATACAAATTTTAAAAATTTAAAAAAACTTTGTGTGTGTGTGTGTCAAGACACTCTAATGAAACTAAGACAAGTGTATGACTGAAAGAATGTATCTGAAGCCATACACTGATTGTTTTGTTTTAAATAAACCTGTACCCGTGTGTGATGAAATTTTAGTAGTAATATTTTTGGTCTCACTCTTATATGTTTGACAATATTCTGGTGTTATCAATAGGATCGTCAATGGCTAATTTTCAGAGGTCGATTACCAAGCCTTTCTTCCTAGTCTGTCTTAGTATGGAAGATGTACTGAAGCCTGTCAACCATGAGTGACCCTTTGGTGTTTGAAATAATGATGGCATAGCTTCCAGAATCACAGCAATACACAAGCCACCACAGTACAGCAATCTCGCAGACAGGTGGTGGGGTGTTACGTAGGGATATTGTTGTTGTTATTAAGTGCTGTTGAGTTAGTTCCGACTCATAGCGACCTTGTATAGGGTTTCCGAGAAGTGGCTTGTGAGCTTGAACTGCTGACCCCTGCAATTCAAACTGACCTTGCAGTCCAACACATTAACCCGCAGCACCACACCAGATGTAGAACACAAATTGGCACAGTTAACACACTTCTTCACTCTTCACATTCTACTGTGTGTTTGTCCCTATAGTTGTCCTTATCCGAGACTCATTTCTACACCAGTGTCTTTTCTCATGTTTTTCTCACAGGCTCAAGCATTCTCTTCCCTCGTGTGTCTATACCCCACTCACTCTCTTCTGCCCAAACAATACTCAGATTTCACCCTAAAATTTAGTCCCTCATGTTTCCTCTGCTCTTTCCCAGACACAGATCCAATGGGCCCATTGCTGACTGATTTTTGATTTCCCAAAGGAACAATCTTGGTAGATTGTCTCAAGGAAACAAGACAAACTTGGGGGCTTATTAGGAAAAGAGTTTTAAGAATATTGAAAACTGTATGCCAAGGAAAAGGTCAAGAAAGTTGTGCTGAGGAATTTTTTTCCATCACAATAATGAACCTGCTCATTCTTCTAGGGCTGTTCTACAGGAATTTCACTCGCAAACAATACCTCATTCACCCTAAAGTCCTGATCTTTCCCTTTCAGACTTATTTTGGTTTCCAAACTGCAAGAAGGATTTGAGTCTCTTGAGGATGCCAGAACTGCTCTTTTGCTTTGGGGATAAATCTAAAAGCAGAACCCTTCAGGGAAGGGTTGTTGTTGTTGTTAAGTGCTGTCAAGTCATTTCTGACCCATAGCGACCCTGTATAGGGTTTCCGAAGAGGAGCTGGTGATCTTGAACTGCTGACCTTGCAGTTCAAAAGGCTTTGCAGTCTGACGCATTAACCCACAGCACCACACCAGGACTCCAGAGAGAGATGGAAACTCCCCCTTCAGAAGTGTATACACCTAGATAGAGAATACAGTGAGAAACCAGAGCTTCACATTTTGATACTTTTGTTTAGTAAATGTTCCCATGATTTTGTAGCAATACTTTTTTACTTAGCTTGGTAATGCTGGAAGATGAGAACCCTGAGTTGGAAGGCACTCAGAATATACAGTGGCTACAATGATAGATTCAAGAGTACCAACCATTGTGAAGATGACGCTGAACTGGGCAACATTTTGTTCTTTTGTATATGGGATTACAGTCAGATCTGATGTGAAGGCAACTAGCAATAATAACATATAAGACGTACAACAGTAGAAGGCACAGGATGCTGAGAAATAAAAAACACAGTATAGACCGCAGATTCTCCAAATACAGCACACAAAGTCCTCCAGACAATCTAACCTAAGAAGAAACATTAATGGAATTAATAATTCTATCTATTCCTGACAAGAATTATTATAACAAAGCCATGTGAGAAGATAGCAAACTCCACTGATTCCATTGAATTGTATGCTTTTTAATTAAAGACAATTTAAATACTGATTTGTAAGGAAGAACACCAAACAGAATAGTGCTTTATTTGAATTATATTGAAGGATTATCTAACAAAACCATTGGCACATTCATCAAGCATTTATTAGGAATCTCATCTGTGGAACCGCAAAGGCCCAGATGCAGCTACAAATATGAATGCCATGGTCTTTGCTTTCAAGGAATACGCAACATCTGCTGTAGGATGTGCAATTATAGAAAAATGGTGACAGTTTTGGTTTAATAAAATCTAAATTGAGCATAAGACAAAATAACAATATTCCGCTTTGAGCATTGATGAAATCGAGACTAGAATCAGTTCTGCTCAATGTTGTCATCTGACCTAAGGAAGAAGCAAGCTTCTATAGCCCAGAATACATGGCTTATGGTGTCACCAAGATGACCCTTTGTACTTGACATGGACTCCCTCCCCCAACAGTGCCACCGAAAGATTTTAAAATACAGACAAGGTGTTGATGCAAGACACACAAATGAGTACTAATGAAGGGTGCATTCAATCAAAAAGAGTACTTTTAATCTGCATCTTACTCCAGCATGTCTGAAGCCACTACTATCAGCCAAGCAGCTGCTGTTGAGTTTATAGTAACTCATAGCAACCCCAAGTGTTCTGAGGAGAATTACAATTGGTAGGATATTCAAGGCAGTGACTTTCAAAAGCAGATCACCAGGACTTTCTTGTGATGTACTTCTGTTGTTGTTAAGTGCTGTCAAATCATTTCTGACTCATAGGAACCCCATATAGGGTTTCTAGTGCTTTAAATTTGATGGGCATAGAAAGCCTTATCTTTTCTACCATGAAGTAGTTGGTGGGTTCAAAGAACTGAATAATAAAATAGACCAAATTAGCCCCAAATCTACAACAGGATCAGCAAATTACAGCCTATGGGCTAAATCTGATTGGCTCTGGGTGGCTTCAAACCACGAACCTTTTGGTTAGTGATTGAGCATTTAGCTATTTGTGCTACCCAAGGACCCTGCCACTACTGTTAATATTGGTTGATTTATCTAGTTAACTCCACAAGATTGTCTAGATTATTATTTTTGCCTTAAGCCAAGAAGTAGAATGCTGAATGTGTTATCAAGAATGCCTGCAAAAGACTGTATCGAGGCACTGAAACCATTTCTTAAACCTGTTTTTTTTAGCATTCTGGCTGGATCATATGGAGTGAAGTTTTCAACGGAATGCTCAATATTTTTACCAGTATAAAATATGGTGCTGTAGGATAAAGCACTAACCCGCAATGTCAGTTTGAACCACAAGGTCAATGGTTCAAACTCACCATCCACTCTTTGGAAACCCTACACAGGATTACTATGAGTCAGAACCAACTCCACGGCACTTAACAATAACAATAGCAGTACGTACTTTATGAGATGCCATTAACCCTATTCTATAAATGTTGAAATTGAAGCCCAGATATGCATGTTGTTACTGTTGTGTGTCGTTGAATTAATTCTGACTCCTAGATACCCAAAGTAGTTCCCCAAAGTAAGGAAGAGATAACCAAATCTTCTTTCCTGCAAATTACCCACCTTTTAGTTAGCAGCCAAATGCTTAACCATTGCACCATCAGGGCTCCATCTAGATATGCATATATATATATATATTTATAATGATAAATAAGCACATGTAAATTTATAATGATATATATCTTTATTGCATGTCTCTCATTGGGATGCAAATCTTTACTGTGCTATGAAATTTGTTATAAACCCCCAGAAACATATTTTTTTATCCAAACAGTTTATATCGTGACAGATGGTCTATCTACTTTGATACATTTAGTAAGCTGAAGTTTACATTGGTACAGTCATTATTTATTATTAAGTTCATTATTGATAAAATGTTACCATCGTGGTCTCTTCCCTACTGATTTGGAGCAGATTAGTGCTGAAGCAAAGTAACACCTTATGTACCAGAAGTCCACAACCAGATAGGTAGGATTCCAGGAATGTGACTAGGGCAGTGTAATTCCTCTTAATGGGCCACTTGAAGAAATTACCATCAGGGCCTCCACAGTTGTCACGAGGTATTGGACTTGAACAGTGGGGAAGTAACTTAAGAGTATTTTGACTTTTGGCAAATTGTACAAAGGTCTTTTACCAAGAGGTTTGGCGACAGTACGGGAAACAGCAAGTAAAATTATGGTTACATTTCTCAACTTAGTTTGAATCATTATTGTAGTAAAATAAAATTTACCAGGGGTTCAGGAGAAAGGAGAGATGTGAAGTTTTCATTAGTAGAATCTGGGACAGCTGCTGTCACTCACCAGCATCTATCCTGTGAATTGTACGTCTTTTGAAGCTTGTGACCTTGTACTATTTATAAAAAGAGAGAAAGTGCTCCTCTAAGTGCCGAGATACAAGGCGTTAAGCACAACTGGAATTTCATAGAGTCTGGAGAGAGTATCCTGAACCTCTGAAGGTAGAAAATGATATCAAGTCTGATCTTTAAAGCCTTGGAATGCAATCTGGAAATGGATGAGATAGAAGTATTCTGAAAAATTAATCCCAGCTTTTCTGTAGATTTAAATATTATTTGTTAACTCTAGAAGTTTGTCTTTAGACTGCCAATACTCTTCTTCCTTCATTTTCTGTGCTTTGGATGTCTCTAAGGAGCTCTGGTAGCGTAGTGGTTATGAATCGGGCTGTGAACCGCAAGATCAGCAGTTTGAAACTACCAGCTGTTCCGTGGGAGAAAGATGAGGCTTTCTGTTCCTGTAAAGATTTATGGCCTCGGAAACCCTGTACAGGGTCGCTATGAGTTGGATCTGACTCCACACCACACCACCACCACCACCACCATCTATTAATGAGGTGGGATTAGTGTGGGTCTGTCTGCTTAACAAGAGCCATGACTCAAGTCACACCCTTACTGAAATCACACCATTACCCAGGTCACACCTTTGTTTGAGTCACAGCTTTTAACCTACAAAAGATAAAAGGAGAGAGAAGCTAGCAGAGGGAAGGAAACTACCACCAAAAAAGAGTCAGGGGCTGAGCAAGTCCTTAGGACCAAGGTCCCTGTGCTAAGAATCTCCTAGGCCCAGGGGAAGAATAATGCTAAGATACATGGAGATCTCCAAGGAACACTGGGTCCACAGAGGTTGAAAGGGGACAAGGACTTTCTCCAGAGTAACAGAGAAAGAAAACCTTCCCTTGAAGGAAACACTCTGAATTCAGACTTCCAGCCTCCTAAAATTTGAGGAAATATTTTGTTGTTTGTTTAACCCATCCACTTGTGGTATTTTTGTTATAGCAGCACCAGATAACTAAGACAATTGTCCAAAAATCTAGTTAGGTATATACAAACTGCAGAAAGTCAAACGCAAAGAAATTTTAAGATAAAATAGACTTTAGAATGAGGAAAATTATCAAAGAGGGACATCACTTATTAACAAAGGAGCAATTCTCCAAGAAGTCATGAATGTGTATGCATATAACAAGAGAGTGTCTAGCTCCTAGGATGATTGCTATTTTATAGATTATACCTATGATTTTTATATTACATTAAATTTTAATCTTTATGAATTCCTGATTTTGTTCATGTTGTATCGTCCAGTCAGTTCTGACTCATAGTGCCCCTGTATAGAGTGTCCGAGGAGTGCCTGGTGAGTTTGAATCGCCGAACTTGCATTCCAGTGCACATATAGAATTTTCTTATTCTTACCCTGTATAGGTTTTCTGAGGCTGGAACATGTTCAGGAGCAGAAAGCCTTATCTTTCTCCCACAACACTTTGAGTAGGATGCTTAAAACACATAAATTATATATATTTATAAATTGATGTTAATTATTCTGAAAAATTCAGAGAACTTCAAGAGTTGTATGGAAAAATGGAATTGAAAGATAATGCGGATGACACAGGATCAGTTTCCTTCTATTGTGCTTTACTGCAAGTTAGAACCAACTTGATGGACCTAAGAATAACAGCATACTGTTATTTTTAATTTCTGAATTATTTTATTTCAGATGTCTATATCATATATGACATAGAGCTATGTTTTGCTTTCAATCCAATCAGAAAATATTAGTATGGCATATGTTTATTTTGCATATGTCATATTATTTGAGGTCATACTACTTGTTTTTATTGTTTTTGCAAGGTGATCTAATTCTCTTTTCTTGAATTATTGTTTGTACTTCTTATAATGCTGAAGATGGTTTATGATTTTCATCCTTATAATTGTGTCTTTTTTCCATTTGCTTTAGCATCTCTATGCTGGAGAGCAAGTTTCTGAGTCTCTTCTGACATTCATTTTAATCTTTCCCTTCTTTCTTGTCTTCTTAATGACTTTTTGCTTTCTCCATGTATGATGTTCTTGATGTCATCCCACAACTCTTCTGGTCTTCGGTCTTTAGTTCTAATGCATCAAATCTCTAAATTCAGATGGGATATATTCAAGGTCATATTTTGGCTCTTATGGACTTATTTTCATTTTCTTCAGCTTCAGTCTGAATTTGCTTGTGAGCAATTGATGCTCTGTTCCACAATCTGCCCCTAGCCTTGTTTTGGCTGATGATATGGAGCTTTTCCACCATTTCTTTGCACAGATGTACTCAATTTGATTTCTATATATTCCATCTAGTGAGGTCCATGTGTATAGTCATCTCATAGGGTGTTTTTTTGTTTGTTTGTTTGTTTGTTTGTTTGTTTGTTTGTTTTTTAAGGTATTTGAAATTACCAAGTCATTGGTTTTGCAGAATTCTATCATGCAATCTCCAGCATCATTTCTATCATCAGGGCCATATTTTCCAACTACTAATCCTTCTGTTTTGTTTCCAATAGCCAGTAATTATTAATACATCTTGATTGCATGTTTCATCAATTTCAGATTGAAGAAGTTGGCAGAATCTTCTATTTAATGCTCACTGGTGTTAGTGGTTGGTGTGTAAATTTGAATAATTGTGGTATTAACTGGTCTTATCCATAGATACATGCATATTATCCTATCACAGACAGCATTATACCTCTTGACAAATCTTGATAAGTTCTCTTGGCGATGAATGCAACAACATTCCTCTTCAATTTGTTATTCCCGGCACCGTAAACCATGTGGTTGTCAGATTCAAAATGACCAATACCAGTCCATTTCATCTCACTAATGCCTAAGATATCAATGTTTATGTGTTCCATTTCATTTTTTACATTTTCCAATATCCCTACATTCATACTTCATACACTCCATGTTCTAATTATTAATGGGTGTTTATGATGTTTCTCTTCATTTTGAGTTGTACCCCATCAGCAAATGAAGGTAGAAATGGAGGAAATGAGAAGGTACAAGAGATGAACAGAAAACTTCAGAGGTCAGCTCAAGAAGACAAAGTCAAATATTATAATGATAGGATTACATCTCAGTGTAAAGAAAACAAAAATCCTCACCACTGGACCTATAAACAACTTTCTTATCAATGGAGAAAAGATTGAAGTTGTCAAGGACTTCATTCTTCTTGGATCAACTATCAACTGTCATGGAAGCAGCCATCAAGAAATCAAATGACGTATTGCATTAGGCAAATCTGCTACACAAGACCTTTTTAGAGTGTTGAAGAGCAAAAATGTCAGCTTGAGGACTAAGGTGTGCCTGACCCAAGCCATGATATTTTCAATAACCTCATATGCATGTGAAAGTTGGACAGTGAGTAAGGAAGACCATAGAAGAATTGATGCTTTTGAGTTATGGTGTTGGAGGAGAATATTGAAAATTCCATGGGCTTCCAAAAGAACAAACAGATCTATGTTGGAAGAAGCTCAGCCAGAGTGTTCCTTGGAGGCCAAGATAGCCAAACTTCATCTCTCATACTTCGGACATATTGTCAGGAGGGACCAGTCACTGTAGAAGGATATCATGTTCAGAGAAAAAGAGGAAGACCCCCAATGAGATGGATTGGCCCAGTGGCAGCATCGATGTACTCAAACATGGCAACAGTAGTGAGGTTGACCCAGGATCAGGCAGTATTTCATTCTGCTGTACATAAGGTACCTATGGGTCGGTACTGCCTCAATGACACCTAAAAACAACAGCATGCAAAGATCTGGAGTCAGAAAACCAAAAGGGTAGAATACGCTCAGCATTTCTCAAACTGAGGGAACTGAAGAAAAAATCTAAGCTTCGACTTTCGTTATTGAAGAATTCTCTGGGCAAATTATTAAATGATGCAGAAGGCATATAAAGAAGATGGAAGGAATACACAGAGCCACTGTACCAAAAGGAAACAGCCAATATTCAACAGTTTCAAGAGGTAGCATATGATCAAGAGCCAATGATACTGAAGGAGGAAGTCCAAGGTGCATTGAAGGAATTGTCAAAGAACAAGGCCCCAGGAATTGACGGAATAAAAATTGAAATCTTTCAAGAAAGTGAGGTGGCCAGGAGGCACTCACTCATCTCTGCCAAGAAATTTGGAAGACAACTATCTGGCCAACTGATTGGAAGATATTCGTATTTTTGCCCATTCCAAAGAGAGGTGACCCAACGGAATGCAGAAATCATTGGACAATCTCTTTGATACCCATGTGAGTAAAGTTTTACTAAGGATAACATAGAAAAAGCTGCAACCATACATTGACAGGAAACTTCCAGAGGTTCGAGCTGGATTCAGAAGAGGACATGGAATGAGGGATATCATTGCTGATGTTCTATGGATTTTGGCTGAAAGCAAAGAATACCAGAAAGATGTTTGCCTGTTTTTTATCGACTACACAAAGCCTTCGATTGTGGGGATCATGACAAACTGTGGAAAACATTGTGAAGTATGAGTATTCCTGAATGCTTAATTGTGCTCATGAGGAATCTATACATAGACCAAGAGGCAGTTGTTTAAACAGAACATGGGCACACTGAATGGTTAAAAATTAGGAAAGGTGTGTGACAGGGTTGTATTCTTTCACCATAATTATTCAACCTGTACACTGTGCAAATAATCTGAGAAGTTGGGTTATATGAAGAAAAATGTGGCATCAGATTTGGAGGAAGAATCATTAACAACCTATGATATGCAGATGATACAACCTTGCTTGCTGAAAGTGAAGAGGACTTAACATATTTACTGATGAAGATCAAAGAGCACAGCCTTTGGTATGGATTGCATCTCAATGTAAAGAAAATAAAAATCCTCACTATTGGACAAATAAACAACATTATTATTAATGAAGAAAAGATTGAAGTTGTCAACGATTTCATTTTTCTTGGATCAATCATCAACTCTCATGGAAGCAGCAATCAAGAAATCAAATGTTGTATATTGCATTAGGCAAATCTGCTGCACAAGACCTTTATAAAGTATTGAAGAGCAAAGATGTAAGCTTGAGGACAAAGGTGTGCCTGACCGAAACCATGGTGTTTTCAATAACCTCATATGCATGTGAAAGTTTCTGAGAGTGGTCAGTGGAGTTGAACTTCAGATCTTGTGGTTAGTAATCCAGTGTTTATCCTATAGCACCATACCAGAGCAATGAATGCAATGCCATGCCTCCTGATTTGTCATTCCTAGTAAACCATAAATAGTAACCCTTAATAATGTCAGATTCACAATGTGCAATAGTAATTCATTTCAATTCGCAAATGTGTAGGATACTGAACTTTATGTATTCCATACTATTTTTGACAACTTCTAATTTTCTAAGATTCATACTTTGTTCATTAAACATTCTGAGTATTAATGGATTTTTGCAACTGTTTCTTCTCATTTTTAGTTTTGTCCCATTATCAAATTAAGCTTTCAACAGATTTGCTCCATTCATGTCATTATGGTCAATTCTACATTGAGGAGGCAATTCTTCTCCAGTCATTATTTTGAGTGCATTTCAACATGAGGGTCTCATCTTGTGGAGCTGTATCTGTCAATGTTCTTCTGCTATTCATAGTTTTCATGTTCTTTCTCTATATCTGATAATATTTTGCTGCTATTCATAAAGTGTTCCAAGGCTAACCTTGTCGTTATATGTCGAGCTCACTGATGATATGGAGTTTTTCCATCGTCTCTTTCCGCAGATGTAGTCAGTTTGATTTCTATGTATTCCATCTAGTGAGGTCCATGTATATACTCATCTCTTATGCTGTCTAAAGAAGGTATTTGAAATGACCAAATCATTGGTTTTATAGAATTCTATCATGCATTCTCCAGCATCATTTCTATCACCAAGGCCTTATTTTCCAACTACTGAACCTTCCTCTTTGCTCCCAACCTTTGCATTCCAATCACCAGTAATAATCAATACATCATGATTGCATGTTTGATCGATTTCAGATTGAAGATGTTGGTAGAATTCTTCTATTTCATCTTCACTGGCTTTAGTGGTTGGTGCATAAATTTGAATAATTGTGGTATTAACTGGGCTTCCCTGTAGGTGCATGGATATTATCCTATCACAGACAGCGTTGTACTTCATGACTGATCTGGATATGTTCTTTTTGACAATGAATGCAACACCATGCCTCTTCAATTTTTCATTCCCTGCATATTAAACCATGTGGTTGTCAGCTTCAAAATGGCCGATACTAGTCCATTTCAGCTCACTAACGCCTAAGATATCGATGTTTATGCATTCTATTTCATTTTTGACAACTTCCAATTTTCCCAGATTCATACTTCATACAGTCCATGTTTCAATTTTCAATGAATGTTTATAGCTGGAGCTCTGGTAGCACAGTGGTTATAAATCAAGCTGTGAACCACAAGGTCAGCATTTTGAAACTACCAGCTGTTCCACAGGAGAAAGATGAGGCTTTCTCCTCCCGTAAAGATTTAGTTTCGAACTGCTGACCTTGTGGTTAGCAGCCCGATTCATAACCACTATGCTACCAGAGCTCCTTGACTGAAATTAGTCAGTCACAAAAGGAGAAATACTGCATAGGACCATTATTGTAAAAGATAAAGAAAAAAAAAAAAATCCACACTAAAAGGGGGGAAAAAATCTTTGTTGGTTACTGGGATGTACAGGGTGGGTTGAGGGGAGGGAAGGGAAGGTGGAGGACAGGGTAGGGAATAGACACAGGATAGCTTGGGTGCTGGGGGGAAGGGGACATAATACACCAGAAGGGAGAGGGGAATGGAAGAACAAGGCTGATGGGAGAACAGTTAGGCAGGTTTGCATGGACTAAGTGGGACAGAGGTAAATGATGATGTATGCACAACCTTGGAACAATAGGGCTCTTGGACACAAGGGATTGATGCACGATTTGAATAGGTAAAAGAGGGGAAATAATGTTAAGATGCTTGGTTGTCTTTTGAATTATGGTTTCCCTTGCCTACTATTGTAAAACAGTCACTTGAGGGGGAGAGAAAGGAATAGCCAGAAACATCACAATAGAAAGCTTGTAAGTCCATCTTCAGCCTACAACTGATTGGAATACCTAAAAGGGCCCTAGGACTTGTCCAGTGAAAGATGTTTCCTGCAGAGACTTTGCATTGCATAAAACCATAGGTGGAATCCTGAACCCCATCCAGAATCTTCTGAGGTGGGAAATTTCCACTTGAAAGGACAAGCAGACCAACCTGGAGTGGCTAAAAGAACAGAAGATATTTCTTGAAAGAAAGACCAGCAGGAAAAATCCAAAACAATAACGGCAGTCTGATTGACTACTACAAGAACAAGCAAGCTGTTCGCTCAGGATCCATCAACGCAAGTAGTCAGGTCCCCTCAGAGCAAATCTTCCAAGACTATGACTCAAGGATAATACATGAGCAGGCATGTTGTCTGGCTGGTGACCACATTGGTCATCGATAAGGGGAAGTGGGGGAAAATACAGCAATGAAGTTGTGATCTAAGTCCGACCTCATTCAATAGACTCCTGTGAACCCAGTGGAGACCTGGTTGCCCAGCAGTATAGCAAGAGCTGGGGACTTCTGGACCCAGAGACAGTGACATGGCCACAGAGGACTAGAACATAGAGTGAAGCATCCAGCTGATATGAAATAAGGGGAGATGCCCAAGTATACCCATGCTTGCAGAATACCCACTTGACCTGGCTTCAATGGCTATTTGATCAGAACTCAACTAGAAGAAGAAAGAAGAGGGAAAAAAAAGAGCAATCTGCCAAAATTTGATGAACTTGACCTGTACTTATGGATATAGTAGCCCAAAAGAGGGAACAAATCTTTACAATGAGGATCATTTCCCCCCACCCCCACCCAGTATGCAGGATTGACATAGATGGTCAACTTAGACATTGGCTACCCAAATGGGGAGGAGGGCTACAAAGGCAAGAAGTGACTGGCTTACAAGTTTTCAAGAGAGAGCCTAGTTCCAGAGGGTGCGGGGGAAGGTAGAACCTCCACTGAATGGTTTCCAATCTGCCTGGATGGGGCTGATAAAAGGAGATGGGGATAAGACTCTTGTGGTACAATAGTGAAAAGTTGCTATCAGGACTGACTGTGAGGGTTGGAAATGTGAAGGTAGATGTTTTTTAACAAAAGGAGGGGAGTGGTTGATTTTGCAGTCTAGGAGCAGAGGACCCTGGGAACATCAAGGGAGAGGAGCGGAGTGTGGGACCCTACCCAGAGAAGCAGTGATATCAGAGATGGAGGCAGAGATGATGACATGGAGAGATGGAGCAGCTGGGGGCTCTAGACTCAGGAAGGGAGAGGGGCTGTGTACTGGCGTCTGGGGGCAGGCTTGTGGGGTGTACCCTTTGGTTGTTTGATGATGCATGGAGGGGATTTGTAATCATTGCAATGAAACAAATAGGATGGATGTAAAGCTAATGTTCTTCCCCATAAACTATCACATAATTCACAATAAAAATGAAAAAAAAAAAAAAAGGAAGAGATTTGATGAATTAGACTCTAAAGGCGAAAGACCAGAAGAGTTGTGGGATGACATCAAGAACATCCTACAGGAAGAAAGCAAAAGATCATTAAGAAGAAAAAAAAGAAGCAAATGACTAAAATGGCTGTCAGAAGAGACTCTAAAACTTGCTTTCCAGCATAGAGAGACTAAAGCAAATGGAAGAAAGGCGGAGGTAAAAGATCTGAATAGAAATTTTCAAAAGCTAGCTCAAGAAGACAAAGGGAAATATTATAAAGAAATGTGCAAAGACCTGGAGTTAGGAAACCAAAAGGAAGAACCTGCACAGCATTTCTCAAGCTGAGGGAACAAAAGAAAAACGTCAAGCCTCAACTTGAAATACTGAAGGATTCTGTGTGCAAAATATTGAATGATGCAGAAAGCATCAAAATTAGATAGAAGGAATACATTCACTGTATCAAAAAGAAGTAGTCCATGTTGAACCATTTAGAGAAGTAGTATATGATCAAGAGCCAATGGTACTGAAGGATGAAGTCCAAGGTGCATTGAAATCGTTAGCAAACAGCAAGGCACTGGGAATTGGAGGAAAACAAATTGAAATCTTTCAACAGACTAATGTAGCACTGGAGGCACTCACTCATCTATGCTAAGAAATTTGGAAGACAACTAGCTGACCAACTGACTGGAAGCGATCCAAATTTGTGCCATTCCAAAGAGAGGTCGCTCAATGTAAACTAGAAATCATCAGATGATGTTAATATCACATGCAAGTAAACTCTTGCTTGTTGTTGTTTTGTTGTTAAGTGCCGTCGAGTCGGTTCCGACCCATAGCGACCCTGTACAGGGTTTCCGAGGGTGTAAATCTTTACGGGAGTAGAAGGCCTCCTCTTTCTCCCGCGGAGCGGCTGGTAGTTTCGAACTGCTGACCTTAAGGTTCGCAGCCCGATTCGTAACCACTACGCTACCAGCTTAAGATAACACAAAAAAATCTGCAATCATACATTGACAGCGAACTACCAGAGGCTCATGCCACATTCAGAAAGGACATGGAATGAGGGATATCATTGCTGATGTCAGGTAGATCTTGGCTGAAAGGCGAGAATATCAGAAAGATGTCTACTTGTGCTTTATTGATTATGCAAAGACTTTTCATTATGTGGATCATGACAAGCTGTGGACAGTGTTACAGAGAATGAGTATTCTGGAACACTTGATTGTGCTCATGAACAACTTGTGCAGAGATCAAGAAGCAATTGTTCAAACAGAACAAGGGGACACTGCATGTTTTAAAATTATTAAAGGTGTGTGCCAGCATTGTATTCTTTCATCATATTTATTCAATCTATATGCTGAACAAATAATCTGAGAAGCTGGATTATATGAGGTAAAATGTGGCATCAGGATTGGAGGAAGACTCATTAACAACTTGTGATGTGCAGATGATATAACCTTGCTTACTTCAAGCAAAGAGGACTTAAAATACTTACTGATGAAGATCAAAGATCATAGCCTTCATTATAGGTTTCACCTCAATGTAATGAAAACAAAAATCCTCACCACTGGTCCGATAAACAACATCCATATAAATGGAGAAAAGGTTGAAGTTGTCAAAGACTTCATTTTGCTCAGATCAACCATCAACACTTAGGGAAGCAGCACGAGACCTCTTTAAAATGTTGAAGAGCAAAGATGTCAGTTTGAGGACTAAGGTAAGCCTGTATTTTCAATGACCTCATATGCATGTGGAAGTTGGTCAGTGAATAAGGAAAACCATAGAAGAATGGATGCATTTGAGCTATGGCGTTGGAGGAGACTATTACAAGTACCATGGACTAACAGAAGAACAAACAAATCTGTGTTATAAGAAGTACAGCCAGAATGCTCCTTGGAAACCAGGGTGGACAGATTTCCTCTCTTCTATTTCAGACATATTATCAGGAGAGACCAGTTCCTGCAGAAGGATATCATGTTTGGTAAAGTGGAGGGTCAGAGAAAAAGTGGAAGACTCCCAATGAGATGGATTGACATAGTGGTACCAGCAATGGTCTCCAACAGCAATGATTGTGAAATTGATGCAGTGCCAGGCAGTGTTTCATTCTGTTGTGCATAGGGTTGCTATAAGTTGGAACCTACTTGACAATACTTAGCAACAACATATATATGTCCATATGTTATTAGGTGCCATCAAGACAATACTGACTCATAGTGACCCTATATAGAGTTTCCAAGGAATAGCTCCTGGTGTGTTTGAACTACTGACCTTGTGGTTTGTAGTCCAATCCTGATCCTATAATGCCATACCAGGAATCATAGATAGATAGATAGATAGATAGATAGATAGATAGATAGATAGATAGACACATAGATATATAGATACAGACAGAGAGATGTATGTCTAAATATATATGTTGTTGTTTACTGCCATCAGTGGGTTCCAACCTTTGGACATTCTTTAGCGTTTCTCAGGAGCAGCGGGTAGGTTTGAACTGCTTACCTTGTGGTTAACAATTAGTGCTTATCCTACAACTCCAAACCAGTACTCAATCTTTATGTTGTTGTTAAATGTGCTTGAGTTGGTTCTGATTCACAGTGACCCTGTATAGGATTTTTGAGGAGCAGCTGATGGGCTCCAATTGCTGATTTTTTGGTTAGCAGTCCAGTGTTTATCCTACTGGAGTCCTGGTGTGGCTCTGTAGGATAAAGAGGCCAGGGAGAAGGCATTGATGTGGGAATTGGGATGATTCCATGCCCCAGTGTTGGTTTAATCTGAAGGTTTGGGGTCTTTAATACCAGTTTAGGAAAATAATAAACAAAAGGGAGCTGCTTTATCTTTAAAAAATAAAACAAAATTTTAGCCTTATGGAATGATGGCTGTATCCACAGGTAGACATTGCCTAGATGAACATTAAGTGACACATACCTATGTATTTGGAGCTCTGGTGTGGCGCTGTGGGCTAATGCGCCAGACTGCAAAGTTGTTTGAACTGCAAGGTCAGTGGTTCAAGTTCACCAACTGCTCCTTGGGAACCCTATACAGGGTTGCTATGGGTCAGAATCGACTTAACAGCACTTAACAACAACAACCACCTATGTATTTGGACACCTGGTGTGGCACTATAAGATAAGCAGTGGACCGTGGACCACAAGGTCAACTAGTCACACACACTAGTTGCTCCTCAGAAACCCTGTGCAGGGTCATTAACAATCAGAATTAACTCCATGGCAGTTAACAACAACAATACTTGTATAGTTGAAGCCCTGGTGTGATGCTGCAGAATAAGCAGTGAACTGCTAACTGCAAGGTTGGCAGTTAAAAACAAGCAGCCACTCTTCGAAACCCTATGCAGGGTAACCATAAGTTAGAACCCACTTGACGGCACTTAACAACAACAACCTGTATAATTAGGTTTATAATCTGACAACCTACATTGTCAGAACATGTAATATTTACATTTTTATTCTGCCACATTCTATCCATTTTTTTGATCTTTAGTTCTATGGTTGGTTGGTATGTGTCTCTAAGTCAGTTCTGACACATAGTGACCCTGTATGGGGTTTCCAAGGTTGAAATTTTTTGCAGGTGCAAAAAGTCTCATTTTTCTCCTGCATAGTGACTGGTAGATTTGGACTGCTAATCTTTTGATTAGCAGCTCGGTTCATAATCCACTATACTACCGGGGTGCTAACCATCAGTTTTGTTGTTATATTATTTCTCAGCTAACTCTCACCTGAGGAGTATCCTCTGGTAGTTTCCTCAAAAAAGATTTAAAACTTTATACATTGGATTGCAAGGTCATTTTGAACCACAATGTCAATTCTGGCTGCTCCTTGGAAACCCTATACAGGGGTGCTATGAATTAAAACCAACTCTACAGCACGTAACAACAACAACAACACTCAACTATGAATCAATATGGATATAAAACACTAGCTTTTCACTTCCTTTTATTATCTTTTAATGTTTTCTACTGACTTCTGGTGTGGCGCTGTAGGTTAAGTGCAGTGCTGAAAGGTTGGTTTGAACCACAAGGTCATCAGTTCAAACTCACCAGTCCTTGGAAACCCTATACTGGGTTACTATGAGTCAGAACCCACTTGATAGCACTTAACAACAACAACTGACTTCTAGTTTTGTATGTTGCTGTAGAGAAATCTGCAGATGATCTGTTCTTGTTCTTACATATAGTTTAATCTTTTTACTTGACTGCTAAGTATTTCTCATACTGCATCTTGAAATTCCAATAAAATTATTAGCAGACTCTAGTGTGGATTCATCTTTCAGTTATTCTGGGCACATTGTCTTCTGAAATAAAGACTCAAGACATTTTAATTTTGTAGTTTTTTGTTGTTTTTTTTTTGCCCCCCAATGGCTTCTTTAAAGTCCAGTTAATGTCCATTTAATTGCTATTACTGTGTGGTTATATCTTCAGAGACTCCAATTATATGCATATTGGACTTTTTTATTTGCCTGTCTTCTGTGCCTATCATTTATCTCTAATCTTTTCAAGTTGATTTCTTCTTTCATTTTGTTTAACTTTTCTTACTTCTTTCATCTATGTCAGAAACATATTTTCACAATATATACTTTATAAAACTTCTTGCAGATTCATCTACTATAGTATTTGTTGCCACTAGGTGCCATCGAGTCCCCATTGACTCATAGCGACACTAGGTACAATGGAACTAAACACTGCCCGGTCCCACGCCAGTCTCACAATCCTTACTACGTCTGAGACCACTGCTGCTACCACTGTGCCAACCCATCTCATTGGGAGTCTTCCACTTTTTCTCTGACCCTCCACTTTACCAAACATGATATCCTTCTCCAGGAACTGGCCCCTCCTGATAATATGTCTGAAGTATGAGAGATGAAGTCTGGCCACCCTGGCTTCCAAGGAGCACTCTGACTATACTTTTAATAACACAGATTTGCTTGTTCTTTTGACAGTCCATGGTACTTTTAATATTCTCCTGCAACACCATAGCTCAAGTGTTTATATGTACAGAGACCAAGAGGCATAGACCTTGTTCCAACAGAACAAGGGAAAACAGAATGGTTTGAAATAAGAAAAGGTGTGCACCAGCGTTGTATTCTTTCACTATACTTATGCAGCCTGTATGCTGAGCAAATAATCCAAGAAACTGAATTATATGAGGAAAAATGTGGCCTCAGGATTAGAGGAAGAATCTAATATCAGTTCTTCTACAGTCTTCCTTGTTCACTGTCCAACTTTCACATAAAAATGAGGTTACTGAAAACCCCATGTCTTAGGTCAGACTCAATTTAGTCCTCAAACTGACATCTTTGTTCTTCACCACTTTTAAAGAGGTCTTGTGCAGCAGATTTGCCTAATGCAATATGTCTTTTGATTTCTTGACTGCTGCTTCCATGAGTGTTAATGGTTGATCTGAGCAAAATTAAGTCTTTGACAACTTCAATCTTTTCTCCATTTATATGAATGTTGTTTATCTGACCAGTGGTGAGGATTTTTATTTTCATTACATTGAGGTGCAACCTATAACAAAGGCTATAATCTTTGATCTTCATCAATAAGTATTTTAAGTCCTCTTTGCTTGAAATAAGCAAGGTTATATCATCTACACATTGCAAATTAATGAGCATTACTCCAATCCTAATGCCACATTTTTCCTCATATAATCCAGCTTCTTAGATTATTTGCTCAGCATACAGGCTGAATAAATATAGTGAAAGAATACAACGCTGGCGCACACCTTTCCTTATTTTAAACCATTCCATTTTCTCTTGTTCTATTGGAACAACTATCTCTTGGTCTATGTGCAGATACCTCATGAGTATAATTAAGTATGATGGAATATTCATTCTTCACAGTGTTGTCCATAGTTTGTCATCATTCACACAATTGAAAGTCTTTTTGTAATCTCTGCTTTCACCCAAGATCCATCTGCCACCAGCAATGATATCTCTTGTTTCACATCCTCTTCTGAATCTGGCTTGATATTCTGGAAGTTCTCTATCAATGTATGGTTGCAGATGTTTTTTGTATTATCTTTAGCAACACTTTACTTGCATGTGATATTAATAATATTGTTTAATGGTTTCTGCATTCCATTGGGTGACCTCTCTTTGGAATAAGCACAAATAGGATCTCTTCTGGTCAGTTGGCCAAGTAATTGTCTACCAAAGTTCTTGGCAGAGATGAGTAAGTGCCTCCAGTGCTGCATCAATTTGTTGAAAGATTTCCATTTGTATTCATCAATTCCCAGTGCCTTGTTTTTTGCCAATGCTTTCAGTGCACCTTGGACTTCATCCTCAGTACCATTGGCTCTTGATCATATGTTACTTCTCTAAATAGTCGAATATTCACCGTTTCTTTTTGGTACAGTGACTCTATGTATTCCTTCCATATTCTTTTGATGCTTTGCATCATTCAATATTTTGCTCATAAGAGTCCTACAATATTTCAAGTCTAAGCTTGAATTATGTCTTTTGTTCCCTCAGCTTGAGAAATGCTGTTCATGTTCTTCCCTTTTGGTTTTCTAACTCCAGGTCTTTACATGTTTTGTTATAATATTTCATTTGTCTTCTTAAAATGACTTTTGAATCTTTCTGTTCAGTTCTTTTAACCTCCTCATTTCTAACATTTGTTTTAGCATTTCTACACTGGAGAGCAAGTTTCAGTCTCTTCTGCCAGATATTTTCATCTTTTCCTTCTTTCTTGTCTCTTAATGACTTTTCACTTTCTCCCTGTATGATATTCTTGATGTCATCCCACAACTCTTCTGGTCTTCAGTCTATGATGTCTAATGCATCAAATATGTTCTTTAGATAATCTCTAAATTCAAGTGGGACATGCTCAATGTCATATTTTAGTTCTAGTGTACTTGTTTTAATTTTCTTCAGCTTCAGCCTGAATTTGCATATGTGCAATTGATGGTCTGTTGCACAGTGTACCCTGGCCTTGTTTTGACTGATGATATGGAGCTTTTCCACTTTCTCTTTTCACAGATGTAGTCAGTTTGATTTCTGTGTATTCCTCTGGTGAGGTCCCTGTGAATAGTTGTCCTTTATGCTGTTTAAAATGATATTTACAATAAAGAAGTCATTGGTCATGCAAAATTCTATCATGTGATCTCCAGCATCACTTCTATCACTAAGGCCTTATTTTCCAACTACTAATCCTTTCTCTTTGTTTCCACCCTTGCATTCCAATCACCAGTAATTATCAATACATTTTGATTGCTTATTTCATCAATTTTAGACTGAAGAAGTTGTCATTGCTATGGTGCTACAGGATAAGCACTAGACCAAAATGTTGGTTTGAACAGCAACCTTGATAGTTCAAATTCACCAGCCACTCCTTGAAAAGCCTATACAGGCTTGCTATGAGTCGGAACTGACTCGAAGGCACTTCACAACAACATTGTCTGTGCTAGTGTCTCTCATCACTCTTGGTGCTCCCCATCTTCACTGCCTGCATTATATTCTTGCCAAATTCTACACATCTGGAATCCCTTGATTGTTTCATTTTAGAGGTTGAAGACGTTATCTGTCTTCAAAATTGATAAAAATTGTATTTGCAGAGATTTATTTGGTTTTCTTCTGTTCTGATTGTATGATTCCCAGGAAGAAAAGAGGCCTGATGCTTCCTCAGCCATGTTTACACAGAAATTTTATACTATTATAATCTTAGTGTGACACTGTGGAATAAAGCACTGGACTGCAAGGTTGGTTTGAATCACAAGGTCAGTGGTTCAAACTCACCAGTCACTTCTTGGAAAGCAAGGTTGCTATGAGTTAGAACTAACTCAATGTCACTTAACAATAACAACAACAGTAGTTTGAAAAAGTCCTCGTGTAATGCTGTAGGATAAGCACTGGGCCACAGGTAAGTTTGAACCGCAAGCTTGGCGATTCTAACTCACCAGCCCATGTTTGGAAACCTTATACAGGGTTGTTGTCACTCAGAACCCACTAGAGAGTAATTAACAACAATAACAAATAGTTTGAAAGAGTTACACAAGGAAGGGGCAGCTATGACTGATTTTGAAGCAGCTACGACTCCACGGCACATAACAACAACAACAACAACAATACTATGGGGTTTCAAATTTCCAATCATAATCCAGGAATAAAAAATATATCCTACCAGTCAGAATGATTAGTGGTGATGGCTGAACAACATGGTGAAACTTTACTGTCACCAAATGGTACAGGCGAAGATTGCTGAAATTATAAATGTTTTGTTACCTATATTTACCACAATTTAATACTACACATCTTGAAATTTATATATTTAGCATACTCAGCATAAATTCTAGAAGGTGCAAGAACATTAGGATTCAAATACAAAGAAAATTAAGTGTTGACAAGACAAGATTCTATGAGAACAGAAGTTAGAAAGACTCTTTGGTGACTTGAACAAAGTTAACTAGAGTTTTTCCCTGTCATTTTTGGTCTAAGAACTTAGGAAAATTCTTTCTCACTTAGCATTCTATTTTGTTGGTTGCTTTCCATCTGTCCCACAATATTTCAAACTGTGAAGAATATATGGAAAGAGATATATCCCGTTTTGGGGGGAGGAGGGAGAAGATTTTAGAATAAAAAAAATATTTTCTCTCTGTAGTCTCCAGAGCCTATGCCAATTCTCCACAACCAAGCCAGTCTCCCAGAGACATTCTGGACTAAAGGTTCTTGGCACAGACAAGATTTCCAAAAGACAGAGGTCCCTTTGAGCCATATCCTGGAAGCTGAAGTCAAGCCAAAATAGCTTAGAGAGTGAGAAAAGACAAGCAGCTTCAGAACATTTTTGTTATATTTTTGCTGCTGCTATGTTTGCTTTTCAATCTTTAAGAAGTTTTTTTGGTTTGCTTTTTGTGTTTTTTTTTTTTTTCCCCCTTTGGAGTGTTTTGTTTATTTTATTTTTATTTGTCATTTTAAAGGGGGTACCATAAAGATACAGGAAAGGCTAGACCCTCACTCACTTTCCTCCCCAGCCTCTAGCATAGCCCTCTGCCTTTGCTTCCCTCAGCACTGTTGACGTATAAGCTTGGTTTTGGCAGCCGCCGAGTTTATTTTACATTTTACTGAAGTGTAAGGGGAAATACTAATAGAAAAACTAAATAAAATCCCTCATGAAATGGTATCACCAAATGAGCAAAGTACCTGAAAGACTCAAACATCCGGGTGCCTAGATCTCAAAGCCTGATTTTTCTTCCCTGTAAGGAACCCCCAGCATCTCTTCCTGCTCTGTCTGGTGATAAGATCGTCTGAAAACTAATCACAAGGGAAGAGAGGGCTATTTTCATTGTCAACTTCTACTGCAAGTCTGAGTTCCTATCTCCCCAGTTTTCTTGTCTGTATTGCCACAGGCTTTTCAGAACAGGGTGCACAAAACTCCTTTGTTGATGCTTTAAAGAAACAGGAATGGTAGATTTTCTATTTATTTAAAGTGGTTTCTTGTTGGTTGGGGTGTTTTTCTTTCCCCTTATTCCTACTTCAATTATCAGGGATTGTTGTGCAATAACATTAAATAATTTCCCCTTATATTCAATCATGTATCTCACAATAAGCTGCATATTTTGAAAAGAAAATTAATGTAAACAAAGTTAAAACTTGGTAAGTTGATAAGTACCATCAAGTCGATTCTAACTCATAACAATCCTTGTATATTGCCTTCTATGTCATCTGTGTTAACATGTGTCTACTCTCTTGTTGTTGTTAAGTGCCATCGAGTTGGTTCTGACCCATAGTGACCCTGTAGAGGGTTTCCAAGTGAACTTGAACTGCCGACCTTGCGGTTCAAACTGACATTGTGGTGCATTAAACAGAGCACCATACCAGGACATCTACTGTCTATTCTGTGAATAATTTTCCCTCTCCCAGCCATAACCAGCATAGAATGTTTCTTTTATCAATAAAACATTTCTTAACATTGTACAATAGTGGTCTCATACAACCTTTGCCCTTTTTTGATTGACTGATTCTACTAAGCATAATGTCCTCTAATAGATGACCATGTTGTGAGTTGTCTCACAGATTCATCACCGTTCTTCAGCGCTATGTAGTATATTATTTATGTATGTACCCACGTTTGTTTCACCATTCTTCTGTTGGAACGAATTGAGGCTGTCTCCATCTTTTGCTATTGTGAATATATATATGGGTGTGCATACATCTAATCATATCATGACTTAATTCTTGAGGATATATACCAAATAGAGGAATTGCTGGGTC
>NW_006408558.1:7371127-7372428 GCF_000296735.1 Chrysochloris asiatica | reverse complement strand
CCACTCCTTGAGAACCCTATACAGGGTTGCTATGAGTTAGAACTAACTCAACTGATTTAAAAACAACAATGGCTAATACTCATGAGTATTGCTTTCTGAAAGCCTTTGGTGAAGTGTCTGTTCATGTTCTCTGCCCATTTTTAAACTGGATTATCTGTCTTATTCTTGAGATTCTGAAGCTTTCTAGACATTTTAGAGATCAGCCCCTTGTCTGATATGTCATAGCAAAAGTATGTTTCCCAGTCTATAGGTTCGCTTACTTTTTTGGTGAAATCCTTTGACGCTATCTATTTTAGGATTCCTGGTATGGGGCTGTGGGTTAATGTGCTGTTTGAAACAAAAGGTTGGCGGTTCAAGCTCACCAGCTGCTCCTCGGGAACCAGGAGCACTATGGGTCAGAAAAGACCCAATGGCACTTAACAATAACAAGAGTCATCTATTTTGTCTTCGGTTTGTGTTTTCAGTTATGTTTCATAGTGTACTTACGTCATGTCTCAGAACCCCTAAGCATGTCCCTAATTTTTCACTGATATCTTTTTAGTTCTCGTCTTTACATTTAGGTCTTTAATACGCATTGAATTCATTTCTGTAAATGATGTGAAATATGGGTCTTGTTTAATTCTTCTGAAAATGGATGAACAGTTTTGCCAGCACCATTTGTTGAAGAGACTGTCTCTTTCCCATTTAATGTATTTTCTTTCTTTACTGAGATCAACTGACCAGAGGTAGAAGGATTTCTACTGAGATCTCTCCTGGGGGTGGGGTGGATGGTTGGGAATAGAAGTAGGGATCCATGCTGGCCTCAAGACTACAATGGAAGGAAAAGAAACACAAATAAAATTAAAACCACAAAATTTAGGTAACCAGAGAGGGCCTCAGTCCAAAGAACAGAAAATTTCCCCAACTCTTTTGTCAGGTTAACCAGCTCCTAGTGAGAAGTAATCTATAAAAGAAATTCCCTTCTAATGCACTCAAGGAAGTCCAAAAGATGAGGGCTGAGTTGGGAAAGGTGTGGGGGAGAACACAGAAGCGGGGGAAGGGACAGAGAAGCCTGATTGAAAAATGGACTCCACACTAAATACAAGCTGTCAGAAGCAAAAATTGTGGTGAAATGAAGGTAACCATGTTGTTGTTGTTAGGTGCCATCGAGTTGTTACCTACTCATAGCAATCCTATGGACAACAGAACAAAACACTACCGGGTCCTGAGCCAACCTCACAATTGTTGCCACGCTTGAGCCCATTGATGCTGCCACTTTGCTAATCCATTTCACTGGGGGTCTTCCTCTTTTTTTTCTGACC
>NW_006408558.1:7331825-7363232 GCF_000296735.1 Chrysochloris asiatica | reverse complement strand
TCCAGTGCATTAACCCACAGCACCACACCAGGATTTCTACATTAGATATAGAGCTAGAGATATGAAAGAATTTCAATTAACAAATGTAGATGAAATGGGGGACATGGAAAATTACCATGAGAACACCATAGGAATATTTGTTTAGGAAAGATCATCTAATGACTAATAAAAATAATAAAGTGAAAGTCTGAGGACAAACAAAATACTCAAATAGTCTCAAAGTACCTCAGCACAAAATATTTATTAATTATGAGAGAAAAAGTTGTAATTTTATAGTAAAGAAATCTACACAGGAACCAAGAAAGCAAGGTCAACATCATCTGTAAAGACACAGCCTTACTATGTACTTCTTAGATGATACACAGAAGGCATGTCACTCTTGAGGTGTTCTTCCTATAAATGTGCGGCCTGAAACTAAATATAAATCCAAATTAAAGGATAGTCTGCAACTGGAAATGGTCTCAGAGATATCCATCCGACATCAATAACTTTCTAAGATTCACTTGAGTTTTCCAAGTGGACTAGGATAATGGCTGCAAATACCACTAATGATTTCCTTCTTTTTCTGAAAGTTAGATGTTGCTATACCTATTTCACTTGTTGTTGTTGTTGTTATGTGCCATAGAGTCGGTTCTGACTCATAGTGACCCTGTACAGGGTTTCCAAGGCTGTAAATCTTTTATGGGAGCAGAAAGCCTCATCTTTCTCCCGCGGAACACCTGGTAGTTTCTAACTGCCGACCAAAAAAACAAAAACTTCTAAAACATTACTAAATAGTTTAGTAAATTTGGGTATATAAATGGCTTTGACTTTACTTAACTGAAATCCCAAATAAAGGTAGCTTTAGCAAGATGAGGGTCATCTATGATTCAGAATTAACTCAAGGACACTTAACAAAAACAATAAAACTCATTAGCCCACATCACTAAACATTAAAATAAGGTTATTACAGGACTGGTTAATGTATCCTTGCAATTCCATTTAAAAATCCAGATTCTCCAGAAACAGAGGACTCCAGGACCATCAAGGGAGAAGAGCACAAGTGGAATGCAGGACCCTATGCAGAGAAACAGCAACACCAGAAATAGAGGCAGAGATGGGGACATGGAGAGAGAGAGAGCAGCTGAAGACTCTAGACTCAGGGAAAGAGAAAGACTGAGTGCTGGCAGCCAGGAATGGGCTTGCAGAACATACACTTTGGTGGTTTAAATGATTATAATTCCTGAGTGTTTTTGTGTACATCCTCCCCCGCCCCCCCCCAAAAAAAAAAAACAAAAAAAACAGAGGGAATAGAAGTGAATACTGTTGAATGATGATGCACGGAGGACATTATAATCATTGCAATGAAATAATGGTGTAAAATCAATGTTCTCACATGTAAACTATCACAATAAGAACTTGAAGGAAAAAAAAAAAATCCAGGTTCTTTCTATCTTTACTCTCTGTCATCCTTAGGAGTTTAGACACACAAAAACACAGTGGTTGTAAAAAGGCTTCTGCTCGTTCAGGGATCACATTCTCAAACGAAAGCATACTGTAATACTATAGTCTGATTGGAATCCTGGTGTGGTGATGTGGGAAAAGCACTGGACTGCTAACCACAAGATTGGTGGCTCAAACCCACCAGCAGCTTCTCAGAAACTCTATACAGGATCACTATAAGTTGGAACCAACTTGAGGGCACTTAACAATTGTACCCAGAATAGAGAGACTTTATTGCCTCAGTCTTGACCCATTTTGTCAAAAGACCCACAATAAACATCTTTTCACGTATCCATTTCAGAAAATTATCTTAAGCCATTTCCTAAAGCAGTCTTTGCAAAGGTGAAAAGCATTTCACTGGGATTGGCTTAAACTAGTCAAGACAGCCAGAATGCCCCTTATAAAGAAGCAAGGAATGATCTCTAGAAGCAAGAATGACAAAACTTTGCCTCACAAACTTTGAACACGCTGTTAGAAGGTACCCATCCCTGGGAAATTAGAGGGTCAGTGAAGAAAAGGAAGACCTCCAATGAGATGGGCTGACACAGCAGCTGGAGCAAGTAGTTCGAATTTAACAATTGTGCGGATGGTGCAGGTTTGGTAGGTGTTTCCTTCTGTTGTGTATAGTGTCATTGTGAGTCCGAGTTGACCCAATGGCATCTGCCAACAGTCAAGACAAACCCTCTGGGGCAGGGGGAGGGGAGCCCAGTGTCTCAAAGAGCACATGGCCATTTGGTGCCTGAATCACACTGAGGTTCTGTCAGCAGGATGAAGAAGGTTAGAGCTCTTGAGTAGGAATCTACCAGCTGCTAGAAAGGGTATTATTCTTTTTATTATTATTTAACTGTAAAGGAAATGTTATAATGTTCCTTGTGAGGAATAATGCAACTTTGGGTGGAGATGTTCCTTATAAAATTACTGTGTATTAAATTGTGTTCACCTCTTCTCCAAAATATGTGTTGTAAATCCTAACCTTTATGCTTGTGTTTATAATCCTATTTGGATTATAAGTCTTGGAACCTCTAATAGTTCTTAGGCTGTTAAAGGTTTGTTGTTGTTGTTATGTGCCGTGAATCTGTAAGTTCTTTTTATCCTAAATTCATGCATTCATGAAGGCATATAAGTAAGAGATCTTATATGTATACAAAGTGTTGCCTTATAATTTTTCTCTCTGGTTATAGCCTACTTTTCATTCTTAAATTTGGGTATTTACATTTTCTCTTAGGAGCTCTGGTAGCGTAGTGGTTACAAATTGGGCTGCTAACCTCACGGTCAGCATTTTGAAACTACCAGCTGTTCCGTGGGAGAAACTATGAGGTTTTCTGCTCCTGTAAAGATTCATAACCTCAGAAACCCTGTACAGAGTCGCTATGAATCAGAACCAACTCCACGGCACATAATAACAACAACAACATTTTCTCTAGACCTCAAAAATAGTTTTCAGGCATCACAGTCTCTAATCAACACATACTGTAATACCATAGCCAGAATGGAATCCTGAAAACTAATTTTTCGTTTTATTGAACCAAAGTTTGGAATGTGTTTTCTAAACCATTAGCTGTAAAATTTCTTTCTTTTTCTTCTTAGTGTGGCTTTTTTGTTCACATTCAAATTCTACCATTGATATTTTGTTTGCATATTTCTATTCAGCGTAGTGTAATGTTAGCACTCAAGGGTCTGAATCAGGGTCAATTAGATCACTGTTGTTAAGTACCTTCCAGTCTGTTCGGACTCTGTAAAGGTTTAAATCTTCATGAGAGCAGAAAGCTTCATCTTTCTCCTTTGGAGTGGCTGTCAGGCCCCAACCATTGACCCTGTAGTTCACAGTCCAGTGCTTAGCATCATATGGAACCACTGGGATCCAAACAGATCATTAGTCATATATTATAATTTCAATCACATTATGATTGCATTCTAGGTATTCCATTATTGAATATAGCATCACCATCTTATTGCTTTCTATTAATTATAAAATTTCAAACAATGTAGAAATATGTAACAAAAATAATAAGTCTTTTCCTCTCACCTCTCCCAAAACCCACTTTCCACGGTTAATGATTGCAAATAATCAGTTTATTCATTCAAACATTGTTATATTCACATACACTGCATAAAACAAAAAGCTATAAATTCCTGTGCTTGTATCTTTGCCAATAAGTGCAATTATTTCTCTATAATAGATTCCAGACAGTGGGTTTCCTAGGACAAGGGTTATATACATGTTTAATTTTGATAAGTACTCTTAAATTGCACTCCAGGGAAGTTGATATTAAATCACACAATGGTGTATATTCATGCCCACTTTCCTACACCCTGACCAAGCTAGATAGAATCAACATTTGAATTTATAATTTGATCTCGGTGGTATTTAGCAGACACATTTTGATTTCTAAGAGACAGAGTTTGTTTATGTGGATTGTTGGCAGTGATTATTTAACATTTTATTATTTTCTTTTTCAAAATGTAGTTGCAACAATTCAATATGAGAATGTGGTTGATACAATCTTTATTTTCAAATTTTATTGTAGTTGGTGTGGCACTGTGGGTTGATGAGCCAGACTGCAAAGCTGTTTGAATTGTCAGGTCGGCTGTTCAAGCTCACCAGCTGCTCCTCGGAAACCCTATACAGGGTTGCTATGGGTCAGAACCAACTTGAGGCCACTTAACAACAATAACATGGAGCATGTATAGAGTGCTGGTATGTCGTTGCAGGATCATGCATTGGACTTTAAAGTCAGTTTGAACTGGGTTCAGACCCACCAGTCACTCCTTGTAAACCTTAGATAGGGTCACCATGAGTCAGAACCTACTAGACATCATGTAACAATAACAACATGGAACATGTATCAGTAAAATATGCCTTGAGTTCCTAAAAAGATGAAACATTCTCTCCATATAACACTTGAATGTGTTCAAAAGTGTTGTATTACTATCATATTGTTTGGGTTCTGAATATATCATAATTAGTGTCTGCATTGTACCTTGTTGTTTAGTACAGTTGAGTTGGTTCTGACTCACAGTGACCCTATGAACAACAGAATGAAACACTGCCCAGTCCTGCACCATCCTTACAATTGTTACATTTATCCTTACTGTGACAGTCACCGCGTCAATCCATCTTGTCGGGTCATTCTCCTTTTCACCGACCCGCCATTTTACCAAGCAAGATGTCTTTCTTCAGGAACTGGTCTCCCTTGATAATATGTCCAGAGTACTACTATTGATAAAGTTTTCATCTTCCAACACTAAATCTGAGAGTGCTCTACTATTGTTCATAAGGTTTTCAGTGCCTAACCATTCAGAAGCGGTCTGCCTCTCCTTCATCCTAGTCTGTCTTAGTCTGGAAGCTCCACTGAAATCTGTTAGCCATGGGAGATCCTGCTGGTATTTAAAATAACAGTGACGTAGCTTCCAGCATCACAGCAACATACAAGCCATTACAGTAGGACAAACTGACAGACGAGTGCTGGTCATGCTTTCAGTTTCTCCATTCTGACTTCTAAGGAACAGTCTGGATGTACCGCTCCCAAGACAGATTTGTTTGTTTTTCTGACATTCCATGGTATTTTCAAAATTCTTTGACAACACCATAATTCAAATACATCAAATCTTCTACAGTGTTCCTTATTCATTGTCCATTTTTCACCTGCATATAAGACGGTTGGAAATATCATGTTTGGGCAGGACTTTGGACTTAGTTCTAAAAATGACATATTTTCTCTTTAACACTTTAAAGAAATCTTGTGCCATCCATTTGCATTCATTTGATTTCTTGACTGCTGCTTCTTCTATATGCATTGATTGAGGACCCAAGCAAATGAAGTCTTCAGCAACTTTAGTCCTTTCTTGATGCATCGTATTTATTGGTTCAGTTGTACAGATTGTTTTTTTCTTTACACTGAGGTGTGTGACACAGTGATTTCATGTCTCTTCTAACCATAGTCTTTGTAAACAACATTTGTGCCCTGATGGGTCTGGGTAAAAGAAGATGAGAGAAGATGCTGACTGGATTATGATTCTGTTGTGAGTGGTTAACAGGGTTAACTATAATTGTTAAATCCTGAAACTCCAACAAGTCAAGCATGAGCCATATTAGAAGCACAGGGCAGATGCTGGGGAGAGGAGAGGGGAGCAAGGAAAGCACTACCATCAGGAAGTGAAGAAAGAACCAGGACTGGAGCACATCATTTGGACCCTGAGATCTCTGCACATTGAACCTCCTTAACCCTGAATTGTAACCTGTTAATGGAGTTCTGGTGTGGAGCTGTGGGTTAATGCACCAGACTGCAAAGCCATTTGAACTGCAAGGTGGGCTGTTCAAGCTCACCAGCTGCTCCTTGGAAATCCTATACAGGGTCACTATGGGTCGGTACTAACTCAATGGTACTTAACAACAACAACAAAAAAATGTCCCTAATAAACTCCATAACTGCGAATACGGTGTCTGAGTTTCAAGTGGGCCACTGCAATAGATTATTGAAACCAATAGAGAAGCAGAGAGTGCTATAGGAAGGATGTTTGGTGGCATAATGTTTGTAAAGGTGCAATTCATACTGAAAACTGTAGTTTTTGATCTTCATCAGTATTTCAAATCTTCATCACCTCTAACAAGCAAGCTTGTGACATTTGCATACTGCAGGTTGTTAAACAGTTCCTGCAATCCTGATGCCACATTTTTTTTCATATAGTCCAGTTTCTTAGATTATTTGCTCAGTAGGTAAATTGAATACGTATAGTGAAAGAATACAACCTTGGCGCACACCTTACCTGATTTTAAGCCATTCAATATCCCCATGTTATGTTCTAATGACTGCCTTTTGGTCAATGTTCCAATAAAGTGCTCTGGAATTCTCATTCTTCACACTGTTACGCACAGTTTGTTATGATCTACACAGCCAAATGCCTCTACATAGTCAATAAAGCACAAGTAAACATCTTTCTAGTATTCTCTGCTTTTAAACAAGATCCATCTGATGTCAGCAATGACATCCTATTCTGAATTCAGCTTGAATTTCCAGCAGCTCCCTGTTGATGTACTGCTGAAACCATTTTGAGTTATCTTCAGTAAAATTTTACTGGCATGTGATATTAATGATATTGTTAGATGATTTCCAAATTCCATTTAATCACCTTTCTTTGGATTGGCCACAAATATGGATCTCTTCCAATTGTTTGGCCAGGTAGCTGTCTTCCACATTTCTTGGCATAGATAGAGTGCTGATACAGTTTGTTGAAACATTTCAATTCATATGTTTTCAATTCCTGTAGCTTTGTTTTTTGACAGTGACCCTAACAGGGTAGCTTGGACGTCTTCCTTCGGTACCACTCATTCTTGATCATATACTACCGCTTGAAATGGTTGCACACCAACTGTTTCTTTTTGATACCGTAACTCTGTATACCTTCCATCTTCTTCTTATTTATTTATTTTTTTGCAATACAAATAGAAGTTTATTTTACAAAATTAAGGCCTTCATATTTCACAACCCAGTAACGCTAAAGTTGTTGTTGTTAAGTGCCGTTGAGTCAATCCCAACTCATAGCAACCCTGTATAGGGTTTCCAACTAGCAGCTGGTGAGTTTGAACCACCGACCTTGCCGTTCAAATGACTTTGCAGTCTGATGCATTAACCCACAGCGCCACACCAGAACTCCAAGGCTAAAGAAAGACTAGGTAATTAAATAAGTCTCTGACAGCATAGTGGTTAGGAATTGGGCTGCGAAACTCAAAGTTAGCAGTTCAAAACTATCAGCTGTTCCACGGAAGAAAGATGAGGCTTTCTGCTCCCATAAAGATTTACAGCCTTGGAAACCCTGTTAGGGTCACTATAAGTCGGAATCAACTCCACGGCACATAACCACCACCACAAGAGCTTTACTTTCACTGTCCTCCTGTGCCCTACAATAAAATGGCCTGACCAAGAGTTATCAAAGCAAACATTATAAATAAAGTAGAGTCCTTTGAAGAAGACAATCCCAAATATTATCTCTTGGCATAAGTGATCTTCCTGGCATGGGATGGTGTGATTTTAAATCCTTGTAAAGCATCTCTGGCAGCTCCTGCCTGCCCATCATTTTCCAATTCAACAAAAGCAATGCCATGCCTCCCAGGTTCCATGCACACTTCCTTTAAACCAGGGAACTGATACACAGTATGAATAACATCAACTCATTTGTCTCTTCTGGTAAATTATTAAGGAATAAAATGTAGTTTGGAGGGTAATCAGGAACGCGAGGACTTAGCTTTGAGTTTCCTTGGGAGTCAGCTGAACTTGGTATTCTCTGACCAGGCTTTTTGCCTGTGGTTGTTGAAGTTTGTTCCAACGTTTTGGCCTTTTCTTTTCTTTGTTCCTCTCTTTGTCAGCAAAAGTGCCATGCATTTTAGAAATTATATCAGAACCTGGTTTTGCATACTGGATTCACATTGGTTTCCCACAGAATGAAAAACCATGTAACTATCTCAAGACATTTGTGGATGAGCCTAGTTCTTTAAGTGTAACAAAGTCTGTCCCTTCATCTTCATAGTCTTTAAAGCCACAACATCTACCATATGGCCAAACTGAGTAAACAGAATGTATAAGGAGCTCTTCAGTTCTTTTTTAATTTTGTCATTTTCATATTGTTGATATAAATTGTATGAATTGGTCTAATGCCTATGTTTTTGGTTAAATCATTCACAGGACAAAGACCTAGGATCACTTTCCATAAAGAATAGCCAAGAAAATCCTGTGGGACAGTTCTATTCAGTCACATGGGGTTGCTGGGAGTCAGAATTGACTTGACGACATGCAAAAACATGTTTTATAAATGAATCCCCAGGAAGTGCAAATGATTAATTGCTCCACTTCTAGCTGAAAGGTTGGTAGTTTGGGCACACCCAAAGAGTGGAAGATGTTGATGTTGTTAAGTGTCGTTGAGTAGTCGATAGAATGGAAATAGGAACAACAGGGTGGAAGCGGGATAACCGTTGTTGCATGGAGGGAATTTCAATCATTGAGATGAAATAAAGTGTATGATTTGTTGAATGTAAACCTGATGGTCTTGTTTGTAAATCTTCACTCATTCCACAATAAAAACTTAAAAAAGAAAAAATTAGCCACTGAGAGCCCTATGAAATATAGTTCTATCTTGACACTCTTAGGGTCTCCATGAGTATCAATCAACTGTACAGAAACTGATATGGTATGGTATATTATATAAATACATTAGGGTGACTTATAAAGAAATAGTATATATAGCAAGATAAATTAAATCTGGAATAGAGAAGCAAACTAATGCTGTTTTCTTCCAGTCACAGGTGAGGTGTGTGAGCCAATACTGGTCTTGAAGCTAGAGGTAAGCTACACTTTATATTTTCTAGTAACCATCCTGAAAACAATAAATATGACTATTATGTTGGCATTGCAGGATAAACACTGGACTGTTAACCTCAAGGTCAGCAGTTTAAACCCACCAGCCTCTCTGTGGGAGAAAGATGAGACATTCTGCTCCCTGAAAGATTTATAGCCTCAGAAACCATATACAGGGTCACTATGAGTCAAAATGGACTCCCTGACAGTGGAGCCTGAGAGTATTGTGTGACCCACAAACATTTACTAAGGTGAGGCTAACTGCTTGTTGTTGTTAAGTGCTATCAAGTCTGTTCCCAACTCATAGCAACTCTGTAAAGGGTTCCAGACGAGTGGCTGGTGGGTTTGAATCACTAACCTTGTGGTTAGCAATCCAGTACTTAACTTACAGTGCCACACCAGGACTAGTACTGGAATTGTTCCAATAAGCCCTCATAGAAACAAAGAATGGAAGAAAAGAGAAATAAAAATAATACAAAAAGGTTAATACTGAATACCTATTAGAGCAAGTTTATACATTCTAAACATGATATTCTCATTTTCTTCTGAGTTGTCTATGGGTCCAACCACAAACAGCACCTTCTTGTCAGTCAATGATAGTTGTACAGTATTAACTACAATCTCTAACACCACTCAATCGGCCGATATTAGCTATATTTAATCTTGATTAAAATCCATCTCAGAAATATCAGTGCTGTTCTATAGCTAAAGTCAAAACTATTGTTTCCCTTCAAAGACTTAGTTATATGAGTGTATTCCCATTGGGCACCAAAGAAGAGAATATCTAAAAGATCATGCTATGTTTTTCATAATTACCTATGCATAAGACAGTATTGCAGAAAAACACAGCTATTTTAACAAGTTAGACTGCAATGAAAATGTAACATCTGCAATCACACTCTAATTGTATAACTGAACAAGTCACTCCACCTTTCTGAATTTCAATTATTTCCACATTAAAGGAAAAAGATGTAGAGTAGGCGATCTTTAAGATCTCTACTGTTTTCACATTTTATACTTACTTTCTTTGTTTATATTGTCTTAATTCAATCATGCAAATATCGTACTTTGAAACAAACATATATTGCTTTGTATTATTCTAAAGTTATGTTGATTATAGAAAAAATAAAGGCATAAACAGAAAACAACCATAAATTTGATTATCTGTTTATTAAAATTGTTTTGTATTTCTTTATGACTTTTCTTATTGTTCTTCATAATTTAAATCATATTTACATATAATTTTGAATCATGTTTCTTTAGTGTAATATGGAGGCCTCGTATAACACTGTAGGATAAGCACTGAACTGCTATCCACAAGGTTAAGTGACAACAACAACAACATAGTTAAATATAAGAAATCTGGAATTACATGTCACTCATCATTTCATTGGATTCCTGGTGTGGTGCTGTAGGATAAGCTCTGGACTGCTACCCACAAGGTCAGCAATTCAAACCTACCAACTGCTCCTTGGAAACCCTATATAGGGTTACTATGAGTCGAAACTGATTTGACGGCAATTAAGAATAAAAACATCATCTCATAGCAACACACAGTGACCCTATAGGGCATGGGATTTCCAAGACTGCAATCTTTAAGAAACAGGACTACCACATCTTCCCCCTGTAGAGTGACTGGTAGGTTCAAGCCAATGACCTCTCAGCTGAGCACTTAACCATTGTGTCAAGGGTTGCTATCCGTCAGAATAAACTCAATGGTAGGGAGTTACACGTGATTAAAATCTTTATGTGCATCACTTACTATTTTATTACTATTCAATTGCATGGATTGAATTGTGTTCCCCCAAAGTATGTGTCAACTTGTTTAGGTCTGTACAATCAGCACTGGATTTCTAATTGCAAGTTTGGTGGTTCAAACCCACCACCTATTCCTCAGAAACCCTATACAGGGTCACTGTGAGTCAGAACAGACTCAAGGGCACTTAACAACAAGAAGATAATGTTAATGTGGCTGGCTTAGACACAGGTTAGTGAAGCAGATACTACCTATAGGATTAGGTTGTATCTTCAATTAACGGTTTTTGAGATAGAAAGGAGATTAAATTAAAAAGTCGAGAGAGGGACCAGAGTACCACCAAGAAAGATGAAAACAGGGAGCAGTGTATATTCTATGAACCTGGGGTCCCTGTGCTGAAAAGCTCCTAGGCCCATGAGAAGACTGGTGCTAAGACACATGTATTGTTGTTGTTACGTGCTGTTGAGCCGGTTTTGACTCATAGTGACCCTGTATAGTTTCTAAGGAGAGGCTGGTGAGTTAGAGCCACCGAAACTGTGGTTCAAACCAACCTTGCAGTCAAGTGCTTATCTTACAATGCCGCAACAGGACCCCAACACAAATGATTTGTTGCTGTTGTTAAATGTCATGAAGTCTGCTCTGACTCACAGTGGCCCTGTATCAGATTTCTGAGGAGTGGCTCATGAATTTGAACTGCTTATCTTGCTGTTCAAGGAGTCCTGGTAGCATAGTGGATTATGAGCTGGGCTGTTAACTACAAGATCAGCAGTTCAAATCTACCTGTGGCTCTCAGGGAAAAAGATGAGGTTTTCTTTTTCCATAAAGAAACCCTATTCAGGATTGCTATGACTTGGGACTGCTTCAGTGGCATCCAACCACCACCACTATCTTGTGGTTTAAATCAACCTTGAGAATAGAGATCTCCAAAGAATGATTGGCTTATAGATGTTGACAGATGACAAGGACCTTTTCCCAGAGACAACGGAAAAAGAAAATCAGACTGGCACCATGAATTTGGACTTCCAGCCTCCTAGACTACAGGAGAATAAATTTCTATTTGTCAAAGCCATCCTTTTATGCTACTTCTGTTATAACAGCACTAGATAACAAAAGCATGAGACAAAACCATTTTTTACTTATTCTTTCTCTCTATTTCTCTTGTATTTCTTTATTATAATTGTTTTTATATTTATACTGCTATAAATGTTGTCATGTATATCTTTCTGTATACATGCACTTTAAAAAAATTTATTAAAAATAACTTCCTCTGTAAATGATGCAATTAATGCTATATCTACTTCCCTTATATTTCTTTATTATAATTGCTTTTATATTTATACTGTTATAAATGTTGCTATGTATATCTTTCTGCATACATATGCTTTTAAGAAACTTATTAAAAATAAATTTTCTACAAGGACATAGCCATGGTGGGCTAGAGCTGAGAGTGAAGTATCCAGCTGATACGAAGTGAGGAAAGACACACAAGAATGCCCAAACTTGCAGATAGTACCCATTTGACCTAGTTTTGATGGATTGATGATCAGAACCTCACTAGAGGAAGATAAAACAATATTTGACAAAGGAAACAAGTGTAAATGCTCCAATTTGATGAAGCTGACCTATACTTATGGCCTATACTTACATCAACATACCAACTATGAGAGAAGGAGTCTTCACATCAAGTATCATTCACCATCCCCTCTGTACACAGGGTTGATAGAGATGGGCAACTTAGACATTGACTACCTAAAATTGTGGGGGTGGGGAGGGGGGACTATAAAGGCACGAAGTGATTGGCTTATAAGTTTTCAAGAAGGAGTTTAGTTTCAGAGTATGTAGGGGAAGGTAGAATCCCCACTGAATAGTTTTCATCTTGTTTAGACAGGTCTGGTCAAAAGATGGGGATATGGAATTATGATTCAATAGTAATTGTTGGTAATTGTTACCATGACTAATTATGATTGTCACAAATGTAAAGGTAGAAGTTTTGTAACAGAAAGGAGGGAGTAGTTAATCTTGCATTCCAGGATCAGAGGACCCAAGAACCATCAAGAGTGAAGAGCATGAGTGGAATGTGAGACCCTAACCAGAGAAGCAGCAACACCAGAGAAGGAGGCAGAGATGAGGACATGGAGAAAGGGAGAAGCTGAGGACTCTAAACTCACAGAATGAGAAAGGCTGTGTGCTGGTGGCCAGGAGGCAAGCTTGCAGAATGTACCCTTTTGTTGTTTGTTGTTGTTATGTGCCATGGAGTCGGTTCCGACTCATAGCGACCCTGTTCAGGGTTTCCAAGACTGTAAATCTTTACTGGAGCAGACAGCCTCATCTTTCTCCTGTGGAACAGCTGGTAGTTTCGAACTGCTGACCTGATGAGTGATACATAAATTCCAGATTTCTTATATTTCTCAGCCCAATTCGTAACCACTACGCTACCAGAGCTCCTTTTTGCTGTTTAAATTATTATATATTCCTGAATGTTTTTGTGTACATCCAAAGAAAAATAGAGGGAATAGAAACAAATACTGTTGAATGATGATGCATGGTGAGGGTTGTAATCATTGCAATGAAACAAAACATGATAGGATGAGTGAAAAACTGATGTTCTCCCATGTAAACTATCATTCATTTCACTCAATTCACAATAAAAACTTTATAAATAAAAAATAAAATAAAATTTCTATGTAATGGCACAAATCATGTTATATATAGGTGCTATGATTTGAATTGTGTCCCCTAAAATATTTGTTGTGAATTCTAACCCTTATACCTCTGTTTAAAATCCCATTTTGGAATGGATTTTCCTTGTTTTGTTAATGAGACAGCATTAGTGTAAACTGTGCCTGGAGTCAATCTCTAAGATATAAAATCAGCAGATTAAGTAAGGAAGAAAATTGGCACAGTTGGGGGAAGAAAGACACCATGCCACATGAAGATCACCAAGAATCCAAGAAATAGAAACCGAAGAGACAAGGACCTTCCCTCAGAAATGACAGAGAAAGTGAGCCTGCCCCTAGAGTGGGCACCCTGAATTTAGCCTTCTAGCCTCCCAAACTGTGAGCAAATAAAGTTCTGTGTGTTAAATCCATCCCCTTTTGGTACTTCTATTTTAGCAGAACTAGAGAAGGATGTCATGTTTGGTAAAGTGGAGGGTCGGAGAAAAAGAGGAAGACCCCCAATGAGATGGACTGGCACAGTGGCAGCAGCAATGGGCTCAAGAATAGCAATGATTGTGAGGTTGGCCCAGGACCGGGCAGTGTTTCATTCTGTTGTGCATAGGGTCGCTATGAGTCACTCCTGACTCAACGGTACCTAACAACAACAACATAGAACAAAAACAATAGATAACAATCGTTGAGGTCTTACTATGTGCCAAACATTCCATTAGGTGCTGCATTTAATCTTTACAAAAACCCACTGAGGTAGATATTATTATTATCCCTCATCTATAGGTACAAAATCTGAGACACGTAGAAGAGATTAAGTAATTTCCTCTTGGCTAGATGGTAAGTGAGAGTTGGTTCAAATCCAGGTATCTAGTTCCCAAATTAAAACACACAAGGAACACCTGTGAAGAGATAGATTAGCACCAATGAATAGATACATTTCGACACCAGTCTTTTCAAGATAACATCTGGGCCATGTTATCACATCAGTCCCTCAACAAAATGACAGCATGACATCTTCATGGTATACTACTTCTGTGTCTACACTTTTTGTTTTTAAGGTAAAAGGACATGAGTGTATTGTTTCTGTTAGATGCAGTTTATATAGTCTAGGAGGCATCTCGAACCCCCAACAATGGACTCAAACATAACAGCAATCAAAAAGATGGCACAGAACTGGGCAACATATTACCCTTTTACACACAAGGGTTCCATGAGTCAGAACAGATTCAATGATAACTAACAACTACGATGAGGTAGCCAAAACTACTTGAGAAGCCAAAATATATATGCCTACATTCTCTTATGTGATAGATGGATAGTGAATTTATTGTTGTTGTTGTTAAGTGTTATCAAGTCAATTCCAACTCATAGTGACCCTGTAGAGGGTTTCCAAGGAGAGACTTGTGGGTTTGAACCGCCGACCTTGTGGTTCAAACTGGCCTTGTGGTCCAGTGCTTATCCTACAGCACCACACCAGGATCCAATAAAGATCACAAAAAGCACCCAGGTTTCAATGCAGATTTCATTTCTGCAGCAAATATAACTCTCGTAAGTTGAATAGTTTACGTTTTGTTCTTACTTTGCTAACTTATATTTTTAACAAGCTAAAATGAAAAGTTACTTAAATATAAACTACTATCCTAAGGAATTGAACATCCACTGCATAGATAGTTTTCCTTTCTTCCTTTTTGATTTCCCTTGGCATGTATGACATGGTAAACAGCTAAAATCACTGTGGATCCAGAAATACCAAACACAATCTCCGGTTGGCTTAAGCAAAACTCCATAGTATCATTTTTATACATAGGTTTTGTATTTAATTAGTTCAGTCTTCATCCACATTGCCTATTTCTTTACTGAACCCTGCCAAAAACACTCTTTGGCAGATGGTAAAATAATGAAATTGTTGGCTCTAAATTTCAAAATCTTAGAGATAATTAGAAGACTTGATACAGGTAACATTTATTAGTCATGAAGAACTGACAGCATGGAGAATTTTTCAACCCACACAATTTCTAAAGTGGAAAAAATATCTTTTTTTTGAACATGGATCAACTAATACTCTGTGACAAGAAGGGAAACTATACTTCAGAAGGCCTAGCTGGATAGCTTTTTAAATTAAGCACAAACTAAACAGAGAGGAGAAAAGAAAGCATGCATGAAGTCTATTCAATTACTAATAGGACAAATATGAACAACCTTTTGAAATTTTTATCTATTCTGGTGAAACAAATTGCAAGTTCACTAGTTACTTAGGATCACCAAGAAAATAGTTGGTAATCATGAAAGCAGTTGTAAATGAGCTAAAGCATCTTCAGATGATCCATTTCCATTCTTTGTTAGCATAAGAATCATTCTAGGAGGGTTTTGCAGGTTACCGTAGCTTAAAACTTTAAATCTGACTCTAAAGCAGTTTCACATTGACCAAAACGCAATGCAAGGAGCTGTGGTAGCTTAGTGGTTACAAATCGGGCTGACAATCTCAAGTCAGCAGTTCCATGGGAGAAAGATGTGGCTTTCTGCTCCCGTAAAGATTTACAATATCAGAAACTCTATACAGGGTAGCTATGAGTTGTAACCAGCTCCACAGCATATAACTACCACCATAACCACCACCACCACCATAACACATTGGAGTCCTGGTGTGGCACTGAGGGCTAATGCACTGGACTGCAAAGTTGGTTTGCTGGTGTAGTACTGTAGGATAAGCAATGGACCAAAAGATTGGTTTAAACTGTAAGGTCATTGGTTCAAACTCACCATCTGTTCCTCAGAAACTCTAAGTGCTGTTGAGTTGGTTCTGACTCGTAGTGACCCCTTATAGGGTTTCCCAGGAGCACCTCATGGGTTTGAACAGTTGACCTCATAGTTTGCAGTCCAGCACTGATCCTGCTGAGCCACACCAGAAGTCCCAGAAACCCTATAACAAGGTCGATATGAGTCAGAACAAACTTGACGTCACTTAACAACAACAACATAACACGTTGAACCCCCCTAACTCAGTGGTTACTCACTCAGCTTAACTGTAAGGTTGGTGGTCCTAACCCACCCAGCAGCTCCTTGCATGGGGAAAAGACCGCCAACCTCTTCCCATAAAGAGTCCAGGCTAGGAAACCCCGTGGGTCAGGACTTCCTACTCAAAACATAGTGTTGCTATGAGTACAAAGCAACTTGCTGGCACTTAGCAACAACCGAAACAACATAATACATATGAACTACTAGCAGCTCCACCCATACTTCACCAAAGGCAAGTACGAACGTACAAGCATAGAAGATTCAAGCACTCTTATTAGTAATCTGTGTTGTTGTTGTTAAGTTCTGCCGAGTCGGTTCCGACACATAGCACCCTATATAGGGTTTCCAAGGAACGGCTGGTGAGCTTGAACCACCAACTGTGGTTCAAACCATCCTTGAGGTCGAGTGCTTATCCTATGGCACCACACCAGGACTCCAATAACTCTCTAGAATCATCATAAATAGCATGGGAGATTTCCTGTATTGGGGTTCAGAATTCAATCATGGCTTAATAATGGACATATGCCATCAAAGTCATTCCAAACTGAGAGGACCCTCCCAGATCTCTAGTTGTGTTCCCCAATCCTTTAGAGAAAAAGAAAATGGATGCTTTTAGAAGTTCAGTAATTTGCAAAAGTTATAGCGTAGTTGTTACGAATCGGGCTGTGAACCGCAAGGTCAGCAGTTCGAAACTACCAGCAGTTCCGCGGGAGAAAGAGGAGGCGTTCTGCTCCCGTAAAGATTTACAGCCTCGGAAACCCTTTGCAGGGTCGCTATGAGTCAGAACCGACTCCAAGGCACTTAACAACAACAACAACAACATACTTTGGAAAACCTCAAATTCGTTCTTAAGTACAATGAATCCTCTTTCTACTAGGTAACATCTACAAGTTTAGTGGCCAAGGGTCACTAAACTTAGTGACCACAGCCATATTCTGTGATACACATATGAATGAGTGATAAGATGAAGTGAAATGGTAATGTATGGATTTTCTAAAAGTTGAAACTAAGAATACATAAGCTGAAAGTTTTGGAAAGACGAGAAGAAAGGAAGACAAGGAGGGAGGGAAGAAAAGAGAAGAAGCGAGACGGGAAGTTGTTTGTTTGTTTTTTCTTCTGTTTTTCCAGTTAAATATATTGATCTTTAAAAGAGAGAATTTCAGAATAAAATGATTGGTTGTATAGATATTCTCAAAGATCAGAATTCATCTTTCCACCTTGGTGCTGTGGGTTAATGCGCTGGACTGGTTCAAGCTCATCAGCTACTCCTTGGAAACTATACAGAGTTGCTATGAGTCTGAACCGACCGACTTGACAACCCTTAACAAAGAAAGCAAAAAAAAGATAGAATGAAGTCCTGGTGCAGTGCTGTTGGATAAGCACTGGAATATAAGGTCTGTTAGAAGAGCAACTGAAAACCCTATACAGGGTTGCTATGAGTTCGAATTGACTCGACACTTAACAACAACAAAAAGATAGAATGATAAACTAGCAACAAATTGAATACAGTTATGAAGACCAGGAAAAACAATTTTCAGGAAAGAGCTGTTAACCAAATATATCTGGAGAAAGAGACAACTAAACTATAAAACTATGTATCAGGGCAAATTACAGGTACAGTTTAGAATTTAACAGTTGTTGTTAAGTGTCATTGAGTTATCTCCGACTCACAGTGATCCTGTGTAGGCTTCCAAGGCTGTACATCTTTGTGGGAGCAGAAAGCCTCATCTTTTTCCTGCGGAGCTGCTGGTAGGCTTGAACCACGAACTTTGTGATTTGCAGTTCAGTGCTCATCCTCCAGACTCACTGCACTCTCAAGAAATGATAATAATGGATACTTAAAAATAAACATAGCCTGTGTTGTTGTTAAGTGCCGTCGAGTCAGTTCCGACCCATAGCAACACTGTATTGGGTTTCCAAGGAGCAACTGGTGAGCTTGAGCCACCAACCTTGTGGTTCAAACTGACTTTGCAGTCCAGTGCATTAGCCCACAGTGCCACACCAGGACTCCACGTTGTTATTAGGTGCCATGGAATTGGTTCTGACCCTCCTACGTACGAAGGTGAGTCAAAACTTATCTGCACTCTGGCTGTAGAATTTATTTTAATCTGCTTTTAGAAAGACAAATACATTTTTCAACATAATCTCCTTACTTTTCAATATACATTTTGTCTATCTGTTAACAAGCTTTCATATTACTTTAAAAAATATTTTTGGCTGAGCAGTGAGCCATGAATGCACTAATGTCTTCACTTCTTTATCAGAGGTGAATTTTTGCCCTCGAAAGTCCGCTTTCAGGGGACCAAAAAGGTGAAAGTCCCATGGAACAAGATTAGGACTATAGGGAAAATGTTTTAACACCTCAAAAACGTTTTTGTAGAGGCAACAGTATTGGCAGAGGTATGCTGGCATTTAATCCTAAACTTAAGTAAGTAAGATGTTCAGTGAACATCTCACTGCAACAAGCAAGCACTGTTAATTATTGAACCTCTTTCATGATAGTGTTCCAATACTGGTCCTTGAGAAACTCAGAAAACTGTAAGCATCAATTTTCCAACTGATAGTTAACTTTTGGACTTTTCCTTGGTCAGCAGTTGAGGTTGTTTCCATTCTATACTCTGGCGTTTACTCACAGGCTCTTAGTGATGAATCTACTTTCGTCACCAGCAACGATTTTTTAAAAGAAATTTTTACCTTCCTTTGAGTATCGATTCGATTTTTTTTTTTTCAGATGTCCATGTTCACACCTACACAGCAGTGATGTTAAACAGAAAGCTCTGATAAGACCATGCAGCCAACAGAAGTTTTAATATAATCGGAATGCGGATAATTTTGACTCACCTTCATATATCATTCATTCAGTAAGGAGCCCTGATGGCCGTAAGCTAAGACGATAGCTAAATGCTAAGCTGCTAACTGCAAAGTTGGTAGTTCTAACCCAACTAAGAGCTCTTCAGGGGAAAAGATCTAGAATTCATTCCCATAAAGATCAGTCTAGTAAATCCTATGAGGCAGTTCTCCTCTGTCTCACATGGAGTGGCTTTCAGGCGGAATTGACTCATAGCTGTCAACAACAATTTATTTAGAAAATATTTTTATTATATTAACTTTGGTAAACTATTCAAAGTAAAAGAAAGCTTTTTTGAGATAAACCACAAAATTGAAGGCCGGGACCTTGGTCACTCATTGTAGATCTTGAAGTGAAAAACCATTCAGTGAGGTTATTCTCTTCTGCAGTCATAAGAGTGAGCCCCACAAAGAGGGAATCAGCAGCTCCTTTGGGATCTACGTTCTTGGTATTGAGAGTGGCCCTTTCATAGGTGATCCTTGGGATTACTCAGAAATCAAATCATTTAAATAGATTACTCTTCTGGAGGGCTCGTAAAGTAGGGCTGGCTAAGGCTCAGAGGAGAGAGGGGAGGAGAAAGTGAATTGTACCTTCTTTCACTGTCACAGATTGTCAGAGGCTAGTGTTTTGCAGGTGAATTTATGAGTAGTACAAACAGTTCATTTACTTAGCTGCTAACCAAATGGTTCAGGGCCCAAGCTTATCCAGAGGTGCGGCAGAAGAAAGACCTGGAGACCTCCTTCTGAAAATTCAGCCACGGAAAACTCGATGGAGAACAGTTCTACTCTGACACATATGGAGCCAGCATGAGTTAGAGGTGGCTCAATGGCTTCTGGCAAGATATCATACAGGAGGATACCACTTGCCAAACCAGCCTTAGGTGTAGATCTAGGGGTAAAAGATGCTCTTATTAAGCCAACCCCCTGTTTGTTGAGCCTTTCCAGAAAAGACAACTATAGATTTCATGATATTATCTATCCTTGGTCAGAACTTAATCACATGATCCTCACTATCTGCAGGAGAGGTTGAGGGAAATATCCTTCCGCATCCCTCTCCCCTTTACTTGGGAATACTGCTGCTCCCCAAACTGGTAGGTTACAGTCAGGAAAAAGAACAGTACATACTGAGTGGGCAAACAGAAGTCTCTACACAGAAGTCTTCAAGTTTGAGTTGATGCCTTTCCTTTCAGTCTTTGTTTCTCTTTAATTTTTCTCCTCCAGCCATGCTTCAGGTCTTTTTTTGTCTTTAATGTATTGTGCTTTCTGTTTTAGGTCTTCATCCATGTCAAATCCCTCTGTGAAAACACTTTTCTCTTCGTCTGGCTAATTCTTCTGATCCTTTAATTCTCACCATGGACACTATTGCTTCAAGTCTAGGCTACCAATGCTAGCTATTCTGGTGACTACTAACTCTATGAATGACTGAGTCTAGGGTCATTCACTGACAACTTCTTATAGGACATCATGCTTAGTCCAAGCTCTCAGGAAGGTGGGAAACAGAAGTCTCTTTGTAGGTGGCTATATTTTAGCACCTGTTGAAGATGTGTATGCTTTTTCTTTCTCTTTCTCTATCTGGAAAGCATGAAGTTCCTGAATAGTGCAAATAGAAGAAAAGTCTGGTGATCTACTTCCAAAATATCAGCCACTGAAAATCCTACGGAGTTCAGTTCTACTCTGCCACACAATTTGGAATTCACTTGATAGCAACTGGTTATCTGGAAGGTGTCGTGTCCAGTCTTTACCTGATTGTTGACCCTTGCTGATTCTCTATTCATTTTGGTATCTTTTCTAGAGTCGATTGAATTTTCCTTGCCCGATGCTAATGAGGGAATGGGTTTGTGTGTTTTTCAGTCAATGGTGCTTTGCAGCCACTCTGAGCCTGGTCAGTGTTGGCCTCTGAAAATGTAAGCAGCTGGATTTTTATCAGATCTTAGTTACCAGGTAGCAAACAAACACTGCCCTGGGCTAAAAGACTTCAGGAGTCTTTGTATAGAACCTGATTTAACCTCCCTGCAAAATATACCACTCTTTCAGAAGCACAAGTGGCATCCTCCAGTTCTCCAGCTATCCAGAGTAACATCACAATCCCATCAATTGTTGCTAAATTTCTGAAAACATCACAGGTCGGCCTCCACTAAACTGATATACCCAGAAGTAAAGTTACCTCACAAGAGTAAACTGACTAGGAACAGGCTAGGTTGATTTTTATGCTGCTGTTTTCTTGTTTTAAAAGCAGATAAGATGCAAGCTGAAACATTCATGCACCAAGTTTGATAAGCCCTAAGCAAAACTGGATAATACTGAGATGTGTTAAGTATCTAACTGAGAATGAGTAAGTGATTTCTGATTTCAGGATGGATGAGAAAGAGCACTCAATCTGTTATGTCTGTTATAAGTCCACCCCCATCTGTCAATTTGTGGTCCTGTGGGGGTTTGTATGTTGCTGGGATGCTGAAAGTGATGTCACCACTATTTCATAAACCAGTAGGGTCACCTGGTTCAGTAGAACTTTCAGAGTAAGACCGAGTAGGAAGAAAGGACTGGTGGATTACTTCTAAAAATTAGCCAATAAATACTCTAAAGCTCACAACAGATTATTGTCCAAAGTGGTACTGGAAGATGAGCTCCCTAGGTTGAAGGTACTCAACCATGGACTTCAGCATATCAGTGGTGATTAAGATTGCCAGAACTGGGGGATTTCCCCTTCTGTGCTCCTTGAGATCACCATGAGCTGGAGCCAACTCAAAGGCATCTAGCAACCATAGCGAATGGGGAGCACTGGACCCCACTCCAAGAGATGGTTGGTTCCTGTAAATTTTAGAGGGAAAAAGAATATAATGGAAGAAGATCAATCTGTCACCAAAATTTAGACGTGTAACATTAAAATGTGATGAACTGGTAAGTGCATTCAAGTCTGTTCTGACTCATAGTGACCTTGTCCAGGGTTTCTGAGGAGTAGATGGTGAGTTTGAACCACCGGCCATGTAGTTCAAAACGATCTTGCGGTCCAGTGCATTATCCTGCAGAGTCACACCAGGACTCCAAGATGAGATGTAGATGTCCATATTTTCTGACATGTGGCTTGGGAAAGAAAGAATGTCAGACTACAGAACCAGGAATAGTCTTCATGGAGAGAAGTGGGATTCCTGAAGGGATTTGGCACTTCAGTTTTGATCTGTGGTAAGGACACATTGCATTCCATGAGACTCTTAACTACCTTTTTAATACATTTAATTTTTTCTGAAATGATTGATCTAGAATTGGTTTCGGTCCCCGGAAACCAGGAAAATTTGCTTTTATTTCAGTATTGACTTTAATATCATGTTTATAGTTTTCATTTGCATAACATTTAAAATTTATAATGACTTTTTAATTCCTTGTGGCATTGTGGGATAATGTACTGAATTTCAAGTTCAGTTTGAACAAAACTCACCAGCCGCCCCTTGGGAGCCCTATACAAGGTCGCTATGAGTTGGAACCAACTCAATGACCCTTAACAACAACAATGCAAAAAGAACAGTTAAATATAATTTTACTTTAGAGTAACCTCTACCCTCATCTTTCTGGTCATGAACAATACGATCTATCTACATGTAATGAAGAATTCCTACACTATTGAGTTCACTTGGGTTCTAATACTCCAAATAGTCTCTTTTAAAATCACTTTTTTCCTTTGAAGTTAAATCTGTCACCACATTTTACTGCTATTACTCCTTTCTTGCATTTTAACACATAATTCATCTTATAGTTCAAACTGGAGTCAGGGTACACTTTCAGTAAGTATTTTAAGAATTGTACACAGGGGTTTGCAATCTGACTCTTAAGTAGTATAAAATGGCATGTTTTAAGAATAATAAATATTTGACTTACTTCAAGACTTATTTCAAGACTCATGAATGATAACACGACCAGTATGGCATTTTCTGTCAATGATCATCCATTTCCCTCAGACACACATAATTCTGGTATGTTCCAGATACTTCCAACTGTCAAGACCTTCATCTCTGTGCCTAATAGTTTTTCTCAGTCCACAAAAAGCTATTGTTCCCAGTACAGTAGCCTAAAAGTGAGTACTTCAGTGGTTCAAATAGTTAAGCATTTGAACCTAAAAGTTGGGGTTCAAATCCACCCCAAGGAATCTTGGAAGAACATCTTGAGAACTCTGTGGAGCATAGTTCTACTGTGCAACCTGAGGTGTCCATGAGTCAGTTGTTGATGGCAACTATCAACAACATGGACAACATTACAGAAAATGAATATTCTGGAACACTTAATTGTGCTCATGAGGACTCTGTACCAAGAGATAGTTGTTAAAACAGAACAAGGGGACACTGAATGGTTTAAAATCGGGAAAGGTTTGAGCTTGAGTTGTAGTTTTTCACCATATTTATTCAATCCATATGCTGAGTAAATAATATAAGAAGAAGTTGGACTATATGAAAAAGAGCGTGGCATCAGGATTGAAGGAAGACTCATGAAAACCTGCGATATGCAGATGATACAACCTTGCTCCTGAAAGAAAAGAGGATTTAAAATACTTATTGATGAAGATCAAAGACCACAAACTTCACTAGGGATTGTACCTCAATGTAAAGTAGTAAAAAAATCATCACTGGACAATAAATGACATCAAGATAAATGGAGAAAAGACTGAATGTCAAAGACTACATTTTGCTCAGATCAACCATCAACACTCATGGAAGTAGCAGTCAAGAAATCAAACAATGTACTACATTAGGCAAATATGCAGCACAAGAGCTCTTTAAGCGTTAAAGAGCAAACATATCATTTTGAGGACTAAGGTGCCCCTGACCCAAACCATGGTATTTTAAATAGCCTCATATGCATGTGCAAGTTGGCCAATGAATAAGGAAGACTGATCACAGAAGAATCTATGCATTTGAGTTACAGTATTGGAAAATAATTTTAAAGGTATCATGAACTACCAAAAGAAAAAAAGAAATCTGGGTTGAAGTTAAGAACAGCCAGAATGTTCCTTAGAATCCAAGATGACCAGACTGTGTCTCTTGTACTTCGGACATATTATCAGTAGGGACTAGTGTCTGGAGAGAGACATCATGCTTGGCAAAATGGAGGATCAGTGGAAAAGAGGGAGACCTCTAACGAGATGGATTGGCACAATGGCAGCTACAGTGGGCTCAAGCATAACAAAAATCGTGAGGTTGGCTATAGGCCCGGGCTGTGTTTTGTTCTGTTGTACATAGGTTCACTATGTGTCAGAAACAACTTAATGGCACCTAATAACAATAAAACAACAACAAAGCCTAGAACGAGGGAACAGAACAAAACACCCCCCGCCCCCAGTCTTGCACCATCCTCAAATAAACTCCTGCAATCAGGGCCTGCTTTTTTGTTGTTGTTGTTGTTAGATGCTGTCAAGTTGGTTCCAACTCATAGCAACCCTATGCCCAACCAAATATACCCAGTCCTATGCCATCCTCAAAATTGTTGCTATGCCTGAGCCCATTGCTATAGCCACTGTGCCAATCCAACTTGTTGGGGGTCTTCCACTTTTTGCTGAGCCTCCACTTTACCAAGCACAATGCCTTTCTCCAGAGACTGGTCCCTCTTGCATTCTTCTAAGGAGCATTCCGGCTATACTTTTTCCAACACAGATTTGTTTGTTCTTCTTGTTGCCTGTCCATGGTACTTTAAATATTTTCTTCCAACACCATAAGTCAAATGTATCAATTCTTCTACGGTCTTCCTTATTCACTGTCCAGCTTTCACATGCATATGAGGTTATTGAAAATACCATGGCTTGGGTCAGGCTCACCTTAGTCCTCAAGCTGACATCTTTGCTCTTCAACACTTTAAAAAGGTCTTGTGCAGCAGATTTGCCTAATGCAATACATCATTTGATTTCTTGACTGCTGCTTCTGTGAGTGTTGTTTGTGTATCCAAATAAAATGAAATCTTTGACAATTTCAATCTTTTCTCTATTTATCGTGATTTTATTTATTGCTCCAGTGGAGAGGTTTTCTTTACATTGAGGTGCAACCCATGGCTTGGATCAGGTGCATCTTAGTCCTCAAGCTGACATCTTTGCTCTTCAAAACTTTAAAAAGGTCTTGTGCAGCAGATTTGCCTAATGCAATACATCATTTGATTTCTTGACTGCTGCTTCTGTGAGTGTTGATAGTTGAGCCAAGAAGAATGAAGTCCTTGACAATTTCAATCTTTTTTCCATTGATAAGAATGTTGAGTATTGGTCCAGTGGTGAGGAATTTTGTTTTCTTTATATTGAAATGCAATTCATTCTGAAGGCTGTGGCCTTTGATGTTCATCAGTAAGTATTTTAAGTCCTCTTTGCTTTCAGCAAGCAAGCTTGTATCATCTGCATATCACAAGTTGTTAATGAGTCTTTTTCCCACCATGCTGATGCCACATTCTTCTTCATATAATCTAGCTTCTCAGATTAATTGCTTAGCACAGGTTGAAAAAGCATGGTGAAAGAATACACCTCTGGTGCACACCTTTCTTAATATTAAACCAGTGTCCTCTTGTTCTGTTTGAAGTACTGCCCCTTGGTCTGTGTGTAAGTTCCTTAAGACCACAATCAAGTGGAATGCCCATTCTTCACAATGTTGTCCATAGCTTGTCATAATCCACACAGTTGGGAGTCAAAAATCTCTTTTTCCCCCTTCAGAACTTCAGTAAGATTTCATCATTGTTGTTTGACATTCAGTATAGTCCTAGTGTGGAAGTGTTGATTAATGAGCTGGACTGCAAAGTCAGTTTGAAAAGCAAGATTGGTGGTTCAAACTCACCAGCTGCTTCTCAGAAACCTTACACAGGGTTGTTATGAGTCAGAACATACTTGATGGCACTTAACAACAATAACAACAACAATAGTCTTGGTAGAGTCCTGGTGTGAGTAATACACTGGACTGAAAAGTCCTACTGTGGGTAATGCACTGGACTGAAAAGTCGGTTTGGTCTGCAAGGTAGGTGGTTCAAACTCACCAATCACTCATCAGAAACCCTACACAGAGTTGCTGTAGGTCAGAACTGACTCAACAGCACTTAATACCATCAATAGTCCTGGTGTGGTGTTGTACAATAAGCATTGGGACTGCTAATCACAAGCAGTTTTTGAACCACAAGTTGGTGGTTCAAAAACACTAGACACTCCTTGGAAACCCTACATAGGCTCACTATGCACTGGACTTTGAACCACAGGGTCCACAGTTCAAACCTACCAGCTGGTTCTTGGAAACCTCATACAGGGTCACTACGAGTCGAAAATGACTCGACGGCACTTAGCAACAACAACAACAACAATGCATCAGAACTGACTCAATGGCACTGAAAAATGAAGCCCTCCCGATTTTGAGAATTTTTTTTGAAAATGGCATTTTTCTCTGTGTAGGTACTTGGAAGACCTTTTGGAAAAATTCCTTACATGAAAAGAAATTGTGCATTTATATATTAAGTGGAATGTATCTTCATTAACATTTCTTTTCCTAAAACTGTAGCATGACCTTTTTCTTCTCCACATTTGAATATGTTTTCACTTACATAAAATATTTCACTATATGTTGTTGACCATTACATCTCCATCATTTAAACTGTCTTTTATAGAGACAGCAACTAGACAGAAATTGCATCTTCACTCTTTGTCCTGTGTTATTCTTATCTTCATTTTCTGCCTGAATGATTCTACTCTGATTACCTCTCACATGAACTTTCGGCCTTTTGTGTTGTTTTGGTTTGAGTACATTCATCTTTCTTCTTTACAATATTTGTTTTCATCTCACGTGTCATAGATATTTCCATCTCATAGGGCATAGATATTTCATCTGATCCTAACTAATCAGATTTCATTTAAAATGTAAAAGAGACATATTTTAATTATTTTTCTATTTTTCTGGAGTCAAACTTTTTGGAGGTTAACTCTGTTTTATGATTAGAACTTTAGTTTATTATTCAGATCTGGTCTGCCATTGTTCTTTCTTTCCTTATTTCAATAAGAGGAGCACCATTCAGACCAAGAGATTGTCAATAAGCAGGTGCTTTGGTTTCCTTTGAAGTTGGTGAAGTCCACTTGTACACTATACAATCCCTTTCTTAAATCTGAAACTCAAGGACAAGTTGATTTTCATAACTCAAAGTCAAGTTTATACTCTCTAACAAGTGTTTATTTAGTACTGCTAAGGTAAGAACTAAGGAGCTCTGGTAGCGTAGTGGTTACGAATCGGGCTGCGAACCTTAAGTTCAGCAGTTCGAAACTCCCAGCTGCTTCGCGGGAGAAAGATGAGGCTTTCTACTCCCGTAAAGATTTACACCCTCGGAAACCCTGTACAGGGTCGCTATGGGTCGGAACTGACTCGAGGGCACTTAACAACAACAAGGTAAGAACTACTCTTGCTCCCTTTACCTGTTTTCTAACACTATGACGTGTCTTTATTCCAATAACTCTGAAGGTCTCAGACTTTTCCTGTCTCTCCCTGTATCTACCGCATATTGCTGGGATCCCAAGGTAAAGATATTTCCATTATTCTTCCTCTCTACCCTGTCTCATTTGACAAAAAAAAAAAAACACAGCAGTTTGTAATCTCAGATATCTGAATAAACTTTGTATGTTGAATTTGGAGAAAAACCAAAGGATGTTTGGGGAGATGGCAGGAGCCAAGTAACAAGGAGAATTTGACCCAAGTTGCTATTTCAGGAAGTCTGAATATGGACTGATTCCTTATTCTGACCTATTTGGGCTGTGCTGGGGAATTGTTTCCTCCCAGGAAAATCTCTGATGTCCCTTGGTTGTCTTTAATTACTTTGACCAGTTTCTTTATGTGCATCTTTATGGTTATATCAATGAGAAGTTGGCAAAGGGTCACATTCCAAAGGTGAAAAGCAAAACCAAACACTTTCAAGAAACTATGAGTTTGTGTGTCTGTATTTGGATGACACTGAAGGTGGATAATTTGTAAGGATTTAGAGATAATGTGTAGTCCTTGGATAGTGTAAATAGTTAAGGCACTCAGCTGCTTCTGGAAAGGAGATTGGAGGTCTGAATCACCTAGCAATGCCCCGAAAGAAAAGACTGACGATCTAATTCTGAAAACTCAGCTACTGAAAACCCTATGGAACAGAGTTCTAGTCTGACACACACGGGATTACCATGGAATGAAATCAACTTGATGGCAACTGGTTTTTTTTAAAGGGAATGCACTTTGGTCCAGTGCTTTTGTCTCTTCATAAGATTTGAAGATCATTGTAGGGAGAGGGTGACACAGACCAAGCATAAAACAAAGTAATGAAGAGCAACCTAAGAACAGTTAAGCATGACGTTAGTAGGATGTTTTTTCTAGCTCATTCCTTCCCTACTTACTATGGAAAAAGCAGCTGACTGTGTCTTGACTTTAATTATTTGTCGATCCTACAGTTGACAAAGCAGGTTCTATTTAAAGGAGTTTTTTACATTTTCAAATCAGAAAGGAACACAGTGGCATATTATATTAAGAAACTTTTTTTTTTTTTTTTTATCTTCACATATGTTGCAGGAGAAAAGTCTAAGGGGAGAAGTAAATGAGTCTATGTTTCCCTGTTGTCTTTATAGTCACTTGACTATTGTGATCTGTTCTAATACGGATCACTGCCATGTAATCTTAGCAGATTGTTTCAATTATTTGGACCACAGGAGCTCTGGTAGTGTAGTGGTTAAGAATTGGGCTGTGAACTACAAGGTCAGCAGTTCGAAACTACCAGCTGTTCCGTGGGAGAAAGATGAGGATTTCTACTCCCGTAAAGATTTACAGCCTCGGAAACCCTGTACAGGGTCGCTATGAGTCCGAACCGACTCCACAGCACATAACAACAACAGCAACAAGATACTCTTCTGGCCATCTGGGATTGCTCTTGAGGCTTTTAAGTAGTCATTTTCCATCTTGGATTATAATCGTGTAGCCCTGACAAACTTCCAAATAACACAAAGGGGCATTCACATGGCACTCAGTTTTCTGCAAGATCACCAGGAAGTGAGTGGATTCAAATGTGCGGTCTTACTTTTTTACCTAACCCTCATTTCTTCTGCTTTGTCAACACAAGAGAGTTGGAGGCTTGGATTGAGATGAACTGGCTTCATCTCAATCTGGACAAGACAAATGTTGCTTTGCAAAAGCAAATATCAAGAGGAACAGACACAGTGTGACTTAAAGCACAAGCCCAGATTTAATAGGTAAACTCTTCAGTCTGAAAGCTACCTTGAATTTATATTCAGAGTACTGGATGGATGATAGCAAGAACTTTGTCTCTTGTGTTCTTTTGACTCTTATAACAAAATTCCAGTATCTCCCATAAATGGGTGCAGTCAATTTTGACTAACTTTACAAATGGAAGAAATCTTTGGCATAGATGCCGACATCAGCAAATAATCCTTTAATTAAATATTTTTTGCCTTGGGATATTTTGTTATTTTCTCCCCATTGATTTATACTTCTGCTCATATAAGTGGTAAAATCACCATATTTCATCAATCCTAAAATGCTTATTTTCTCATATTTTAATATCTTTGAAATTAGGATGTATTTTATGTGATGATGTGTCATCAATTTTATTGGTAGGGTCTTATTTTTTTTTTTTTTTGCTGAGTCATATATAAAAATAATGACGACATCTTAACATTGATAGTTCCTTAGATTAGATGGAATATAGAAGTTGGAATTCCTAGGAAATTTTTTACGTAGTACAACAATAGAAAGTGGACTTAGAGTTTAAAAATAAGGTAAGAGTATTAGAGACAAAAGGTTTGTAAATTAACTATAATGGTATTTATTTGGTTCTCTTGTGTCTTGTTTTTGCTTTGTTTTGTTTTTAATGCAGGGATTAAATGTGTATTTCTACTTATTGAATACACTGCTTAATCTATTGTGAATATTTGTTAATTACCTTATTATTAGACAAACAGCAAGTAATCATGCATTGTAAGGACTCAAGATCTCTGTGGTGAAAATAGAGGAAACCAACATTAGAATTCCAGCTTAACATTTTTCCTTGGCCAACTCCATATAGTTTAATAGCACTGTTAAGCATTAGCTTACACAAGAATTTTACAGTCACAAATCTAGATAAGAAATTATTGAAGTACTACCCATTGCCATTGGAGTCTTGGTATGGCTCTGTAGAATAAGCACCAGACTGCTAACTGCAGAGTCAGCGGTTGAAACCCACCAGCTGCTCCTTGGAAAACCTTATGCTGCTGTTGTTGTTAAGTGCTGTAGAATCAGTTTTGATCCATAGCAACCCTGTATAGGGTTTCCAAGGAATGACTGATGGGTTTGAACTGCCAATTTTGCAGTTAGCAGTCCAATGCTTATCCTACAGTGCCACACCAGAACTCCTTTGAAACCTTATATAGGGTTGCTGTGAGTTGGAACTGACTCAATGGCACTTAACAAATATGTTGGAGTCCTTTGCTGTAACCACCGGGTCAATCTGTCTCCTTGACGATCATCCTTTTTTGTGCTGACCCTCTACTTTACCTAGCATGATGCCCTTTTCCAAGGATTGGTCCTTCCTGACAACATGTCCAAAGTACATGAGACAAAGTCTTACTATCTTTGCTTCTAAGGAGTATTCTGCCATTGTGAAGTGACATCGAGTTGGTTGTGACTCATGATGACTCTATGTTCAGGGTATACAAAGAGCAGCTGGGGGGTTTGAACTGCAGACCTTATAGTTCACAGTCCAGTACTAATCCCACAACACCACACCAGGAGTCCAAGGAGTACTGTAGCTATACTTATTCTAACATAGATTTGTTAGTTCTCAGTCAGTCCGTGGTATATTGGTATTCTTCACCAACACCATAATTCAAAGACATCAGTTCTTCCTCAGTCATCCTTATTCATTGTCCAGCTTGATAATTCTATTGAGCCACCACTTCCTCAAGTGATATTATTATTTTTTTTTTTTATTTGAAAGATTTTTAATAGGGTAAGGGAACTTCCAACAAGATGATGGACTAGACAGATGCACTACACAGACAGTGTACAAAAAAGATGTTGTTGCTATTGTTAAGTGTTGTGAGTCAGTTCTAACCCACAGCCACCCTATATAGGGTTTCCAAGGAGTGGCTAGTGAGCTTGAACTGCTGACCTTTCAGTTCAAATTGTCTTTGCAATCCAGCACATTAACCCACAGCACCACACCAGGACTCCATGCAAATAAGATATGGGAAACCAAATGAAACAGATACAGATGAAAACCCTGGAACCCTGCACTTCAGAGGAAAGGCTAGAGTAGTGGATTGAGTGCTTGCTGGGAG
>NW_006408558.1:7327353-7331109 GCF_000296735.1 Chrysochloris asiatica | reverse complement strand
GCCCACCACCTGCTCTAAGGATATTATTTTTTGTTGTTAGGTGCCATCGAGTCAGTTCCAATTCATGGAAACCCTATGCACAATAGTATGAAACACTGCCTGATCCTGCGCCATCCTTACAATTGTTACATTTATTGTTATTGTTAAGTGCCATTGAGTCACTATTTTGGGAGTCTGAAGTAATTCTTACCACACTTAACAGTTGAGTTTCTCTAGATGGGAAAATAAACATGTTTCTTCTGTGTTGGGACCAACTAGCACACGGCTTGCCACCTAGCAACAATAATCCTATTTGCTTTTTATTGATTCCAATTGTGTACTAAAAACTGTGCCAGCACAGTAGTTCTCAAAGTTTGGAGTGTATTAAAATCACTCAGATTGCTGGATTTGAGCTGATGAGTTGTGTATGAAGTATTTCTATCACTACTAGGTTCTCTCATGATACTGGTTTTGCTGTGGTTGTTAAGTGATGTTCAGTTTCCAAGGAGGACCTCACATTGAGCACTGCTACATGGAGTACTTTTGCTTGTTGTAATTACAATTACCCAGATTTCCGGTTTTGGAGGTGGAACAAGCGGAGTAGGTAGGACAAGTTCCATGGGGGAGATGCCAAAAATCCAGAGAAGGTGCTTTTACGGAGCTGCTCCAGAGCTCTGGATCTAGTATAAGGTGCAGGGCATCAGTTTCCCACACCCACCAGTGCAAAAATCATTGTATAAAGGAAAATACTGCAATTCTAGAATCGATTAGGACTCAGGACTCTGCCTGTGGAGCACTCCCACCTGAGCTGCATTCATATGGTGGGGCCACAGCCAGACTGACACAGTGAAACTCATGCAATGACATTTGAAAAAAGAAGAGTGGGGGAGTCTACACATTTTTTCCTCCTTTTCCCTGTCATGCCCTCTCTGCCCAGCCCAACCACCTTCAGGCAGGTGGGTGTGCACCCCCAAAAGGATCCAGCACTGAGCCCACAGTTTTCCCACAGCAGGAGAGGAGGGTCCTTATAGGTCCCATGGACTGACACTTTGGCAGCTACTTATGACGTCTGACTCTGGGATCCAGCACTGAAGTTGACCTGGGTGGGACCGTTTACTCCTGCCACTGGTCAGACAGCTATGGTTTTGTTTTTGTTTTGGAGTGGTGGTTTTTGTCTCTGTTTTTATATCACTTCTGGTTTTGGTCCTTTTGATCACACTTTTTTCCATGGGGTGGGGGCTTGTTCTCCCTACATTACCCAAGAAGAGACAGCAATCGTGGCCATATAGCCAAGTTACAATCATACTCCACAATAGCTCACCATTGGGACAGGAGCCAATACCAGCTGCTAGACATTACATGCAAAAGGGGAAGCCTATCTCCAGGTCATATCCACCAAGAGACACTCAGGAAGCTTAACAATACAGCAACAGACATCCATTTAAAACTTAAGAATCCACCTAACTACTGAAAATGTCCAGGAAAAACAACAAAAGATCTCAAAAGATGTCCAAAACCAGAAAAGAGTAACTGAGACAAATGCGCTGGAGGCAGACACAGTATTCACAGTAGAAGAAGAGCAGGTTTTGGATCTGCCTAAGAAGGAATTCAGAAGAATGATATGGAAACAAATTTAAATGCTCCAAAAAAGGGTGGAGGAAAATAAGGAAGAAGTCAGGAAAGTGCTACAGGTGCAATCAAACAAGATAGATACAGCATTGGAAACAATTCAAATCTTGCAAAAAAGGTCCAAATAATTAATAATAAAATATCAGAAATGGACAATACACTGAAAGGGGAAATGAGCAGAATAGAAGAGATGGAAGCCAGAACCAGCAAACTGGAAACAAAAAAATCTCTCAATACTGCTAAGATAGAAGAGCAAGCAAAAAAAAAAAGGATAAAAATATCTGAAGAGAGCCTAAGATTCATGCTGGATAACATGAAGAAGAAAAACAAGAATTATTGGCATCCTGGAAAAGGAAGAATCACAGCGGTCCACAGAGGAAATAGTTGAGGAACTACTGGAAGAAAATTTCCCTAACATCTTGAAGGATGAGAATTATTCCAGAATATAGAAGAGGATGGAAACCATCCTAATACATTTTACAAAGCAAGCATAACCCTCATACCAAAACCAGTAATGGACATCCTAACAAAGAACATTATAGACCAATATCCCTCATGAACATAGATGCAAAAATTATCAATAAAATCCTAGCCAACAGAATCCAGCAGCACATCAAAAAAATAATACATCATGACCAAGTGGATTTTATAACAGGGATGCAATGATGATTCAACATTAGAAAAACAATCGATGCAATTCACCATATAAACAAGAAAAAGGAAAGGAATCACATGATCATATCAATTGATGCAGAAAAGGCATGTGGCAAAATCCAACATCCATTCCTGATAAAAACACTCAACTAAGTAGGAATTGAAAGAAAATTCCTCAACATAATTAAAAGCATAATTACAATTACCCCACCTATGGGGCAAAAGTACTACAAATTGCTCATCCCTATCAGCCTAGTTGGACTCCTTGTGTGGCACTGTGGGTTAATGTGCTGGACTGAAAAGTTGGTTTGAAACATAAGGTCAACTGTTCAAACTCACCAACTGCAACCTAGGAATCCCTATATAGAATCGCTATAGGTTGGAACTGACTCTACAGGACTTATCAACAATACCAACCCAGTACACTGAGGAGACAGACATGTTTCTTGAGCTGAAGAATCTTCTATTCTGGTTTTGGAGCAACTGCATCCATAAGCAAAAGCCCAGTCCAATAAATGGTAGCAATTGACGCTTACTCCAGTATCAGACCTGTTTATCATCATCTTGTCAGATTCTGGTCAGCTTAACCCTAGCTATTCAAGCCAGGTCAAATGGATACCAGCTATAAGTTTATGAATTCACATACACCTCCCTGCACTTCAAACCAGATGGCACCATTATTATCAACCCTGGTCCCCATAGGTTAGGTCAGTGACCATGGGCTCAGCAGTTCACACAACTTCCTACACTTCAGACCAGCCAGGCTTCCTCTTATGTCATCTCAAGGTCACTGGGTACCAATAGAACATATCCAAGCTCAGCCCGTGTCTTCATTGCTACATTTTTCTCAGTTGCATTTACAAGTAGATGAAGGTAGTCTCCAGAGAGCATATGGCTCACTGCTTCCCTTTAACTTTCAATTCTAGAAGGGGATTTTCTCTGATGGGCCAACTTTCCTTGCCTGGATGCCTCCGAAACTCAAAATGCCAAACTGTCCTTTTTTTTTTTTTCTTTGCAGCAGTTCTGGGTTGGTCTGCACGTCTTTTGAAATGCAAATGTACCAACTTAGAAAGTTCTAGGTGGGGATCAGGATTCCACCTAAAGTCCCGTACTCTACGAAGACTTCAAGCAAAAGGCATATATATATTTTTCTAGGCATTCATCAATCCCTTTTAGCAAATCAATTCAAGTATAGGTTGAAGGCAGGCTTAAAAACTCTCTGTAATCATGATTTCCAATATTCCTATCACACATATATGTCTATTTTACAATAATAGGCAGAAGAAACCATTATCTAAAAAGCAGTCAAACACATGAAGCTTTTAAAACACTCAAGTTCAATCTTTTCCTCTACCTTGGACCAAGCCCATGTATATGCCTATGGCCTCAGGCCTACTGCAGGGTGGATTCCAATAGGCCCAAGCCCAGTATCAGCCATCTTTTTAAACAAATGTGTCATAGGCTCCAGACAAATCCAGAAGCTGCCTTCTCCCA
>NW_006408558.1:7323105-7326911 GCF_000296735.1 Chrysochloris asiatica | reverse complement strand
CTGCAAGTCCATTGTATTGGAAGCAGGCCACACCCCCAAGGAAGCAACACTTTAATTGATTGGCTGCTCATAGCCTCTCATCAGAGTTAACTATGCCTGTATTAGACTTTATCATCATGGGAATAAGCACATCTCAATTGCTAAACCTCTGGAAATCCTGGCCTTGTCGAGTTGACACAGAATCCCAACCATTACAACAATCATAAAAGAGGGCCACATTAATGATTTCTAAATTACTGACTTAAAATTTAATAGCAATATTGATTAATATTAATAATGTTTAATATGTCAGGTGCTGTTCTAAGAGATTAAAATGGTTTCCATCATTTAGTTCTTACAATATTTATAAACTTAGATACAATCATTACAACATTGGAATACTGAGCAAACGGAGGAACAGAAAGATGCCATTCAGTGTGGTATAAACATTAACAGCCAAGGAATAGTATTTGTTTTAATCATGATACAAATACCTAATCACCATTTTATAGATGTGGAAATATGCATTGATAAATGAGGTAACTTGTCAGATGTATGTATTTGTTGAATGCTGGTATGTCTGACTCCCAATGTTCAGGCATTGATTCATTATAAAAATGTCCACTCAGGCAGTCTTACCCCCTCAGGGAGAAAGTGTTGGGATTCTTTTATACCCTTTAAGGCTTTTAAAAATAAAATAAAATAAAGTTTTGTTGTTGTTAAGTGCCTAGCACTCAGTTCCAATTCATAGCAATCCTATGAACAACAGAACAAAATACTGCCTAGTTCTGCGCCATCCTCATAATTGTTGATATGTTTCAGCCGATTGTTCCTGTCACAGTGTCAAACCATCTTATTGTCTGTCTTCCTCTTTTTGACTGACACTCCACTTTCCCAAGTATACTATCCTTCTCCAGGGGTGGGTCCCTCTTGACAACATGTCTAAAAAACAAAAGTTGAATCTGTGCCATTCTTGCTTCCAAGGAGCATTCTGGCTGCAAGACTTCCAACACAGATTTGTTGGGTCTTCTGGCAATCTATGGTACTCTCAACATTCTTCTCCAACACCATAACTCAAATGCATCAATTCTTCTGTTGTCTTCCTTATTCATTGTCCAACTTTCACAACTATATGAGGTGATTGAAAATACCATGGGATTGATCAGGTGCACCTTCATCTTCAAACTGACATTTTGCTCTTTAACATTTTAAAGAGGTTTTGTATAGCAGATTTGCCTAATGTAATACATCCTTTGAATTCTTGACTGCTGCTTCCATGAGTGTTGATTGTGGATCCAAGCAAAATGAAGTCTTTGACAACTTCAAACTTTTGTCCATTTATCATGATATTATTTAGTGGCACAGAGTAAGGATTTTTGTTTTCTTTACATTGAGGTGTAATCTATACTGAATATCAACGTTGATATTCACCAGTAAGTATTTCAAGTCATCCTCACTTCCAGCAAGCATGATTCTGTCATGTAGATTAGAGATTATTAATGAGTCTTTCTTCAATCCTGATGCTACATTCTTCATATATTCCAGCTTCTCAGTTTATTTTCTCAGAATACAAATTAAAGAAATATGGTGAAAGGATATATCCCCGATGCACACATTTCTTGATTTTAGACCATTCAGTATTCCCAAGTTGTTAGAACAATGGCCTCTGATCTATGTGTATGTTCCTCATGAGCAGAATTAGGTGTTCTGGAATACTCATTCTTTGCAATGTTATCCGTAGGTTATTATGACACTGTCAAATGCCTTTGCATAGTCAATACAGTACAACCCAATGCCTTTCTGGTATTCTCAGCTGTCAGCCAAGATTTAGCTGACAACAACATGATATCCCTCATTCCACATCCTCTTCTGAATCCAGCTTGAAGTCATGGCAGCTCCTTGTTGATGTACTGGTGCAATCGTGGTTAAATTATCTTCAGCAAAATTTTAATTGCAGGTGTATTAAAGATATTATTCAATGATTTCCACATTCCATTGGGTCATCTTTCTTTGGAGTGACCACAAATATGGATCTCTTCTAATCTGTTGGCCAGGTAGTTTTCTTGCCATATTGAGTGCCTCCAGCAATGTGTTAGTTTTGTTGAAACTAGAGGGTAGTTGATTTCTCCAATGCGTTCAGTGCAGCTTGGACTTCTACGGTCAATACGTTTCGTTCTTGATCATATACTAACTCTTGAAACGACTGAACATTGACCAATTTTTGTACAGCGATGCTGTACTTTCTTTCCATCTTCTTTTGATGCTTCCTGCTTCATTCAATATTCTGTCCTTAGAATTGCAACTCAAGGCTTGAATTTTTTCCTCAGTTCTTTGAGCTGAGAAATGTTGAGTTTGTTCTTGCTGTTTGGATTTCTAACTTCAGGTCTTTAAACATTTCATTATAATACTTCACTTTATGTTCTCAAGCTGACCTTTGAAATTTTCTGGTTAATTCTTTAGCTTACTCTTTTCTTCCAGCTTCTTTAGCTTCTGTAAGTTCAAGAGCAAGTGTTAGAATCTCTTCTAACATGCATTTTGGTATTTCCTTTCTTTCCTGTCATTTTAATGACCTTTTGCTTTCATGGATGATATTCTTAATGTAATCCCACAATCCTGATCTTCAGACTTTTCTCATGCGTCAATTCTGTTCTTGAGATGATCTATAAATTCAGGTGGAATACGCTCAAGGTCAAATCTTTGGCTCTGACTTGTTTTCATTTTCTTCAGTTTCAGTTTGAACTTGCAAATGTGCAGTTGATGGTCTGGTCCACAGTTTGTCCCTGGCCTTGTTTTGCCTGATGATATTAAGCTTCTCCATTGTCTCTTATCACAGATAGAGTCTATTTGAATTCTGTGCATCCCATCTGGTGAGGTCCATGTGTATAGTCATCATTTTATGTTGTTGAAAATAAGATATTTGAAATTAATAAGCTATGTGTCTTGCAAAATTCTGCATGTGATCTCCAGCAAAATTTCTATCACTGTCTGAGCCTGGGTTTTCTAGAGAAGGCAAGCCAGTGAACCATATATATGAATATATGGAGAGAAGTTTATTATCAAAGGAATGGCATACAATTGCAGAGTCCCAGGTCCCCCATGGAAGAGAGAGAGAGAGCCTTTCCCTGTGTGTGCATTTTATTGGGAGCAGGCCACAGCCCTAAGAAAGCATTCCTTCAACTGACTGACTGCTCAGAGATACTCATCATAGAGTTAACTATGCCTGTGTTAGGTTTCATCATCATGGAGATAAGCACATCTTAACTGCTAAACCATAGGAATCCTGGCCTAGTCAAGTTGACACAGAACCCTAATTAATACAGGTCATCCTTGTCAACTTTGTTGTTGTTGTTAAGTGCCACACAGTCAGTTCTGACTCATAGCAACCCTGTATAAGGTTTTTGAGGAGTTGCTGGTGATCTTGAACCACTGACCTTGCAGTTCAAACCAGTGTTGCCACCCAGTGCATTAACCTGCAGTGTCACACCATATAATTATATGCATGATCTCTAAATAAAGAAAATTGCAAAGTCATACTTGCACCTAACATGATACAACTAAGGCACATACAAATGAAAATGTACTGGCTCTATTTACATCTTGTATGTAAAAAACGAACAAAGCAAAACATGTCTTATGCACACATACAAAACAATGTATATAGCATATACATACATTTGTTGTTGTTGTTAAGTGCCGTTGAGTCGACTCTGACCCATAGTGACCCTGTATGGGGTTTCCGAAGAGCAGCTGGTGAGATTGAACCACCAACCTTACAGTTCAAACAGCTTTGCAGTCTGGTGCATTAACCCACACCAAACCAGGACTTT
>NW_006408558.1:7311895-7319950 GCF_000296735.1 Chrysochloris asiatica | reverse complement strand
CATCCTTATCAATCCCAGTACAGTGAGGAGACAGGCATGTTTCTTTATCGGAAGAATCTTCCATTCCACTTGGAATTTTGAGCAACTGTATCCATTAGCAAAAGCCCAGTCCAACAAATTGTGGTAATGTACACTTGCTCACAGTATCAAACACCTTTATCTTCATCTGGTCAGGTTCTGGTACAACTCAGCTCTAGCCATTCAAGCTAAGTCAGATGGGTATGAGATAAAAGTTTGGAGTTCACACACACTTCCCTGAACTTCAGACCAGCTGGCCTCTTCACTCTCAGCCCATCCCTCATGAACTAGGTTACAGCCCAAAAAGACTCAGAAGTTCACACAACTTCTTAAACTTCAGACCAACCAGGATTCCTCTTAACTTATCTCAGGGTCACTGCGTGCCAACAGAATATGTCTGAACTCAGCCCCTGTCTTCATTGCTGAATTTACCCCAATTCCATTCGCATGTAGACTCAGGGGTCACCAGTGAGCATACAGCTCATCGGTTCCTTTTAACTTACAGTCCTAGAAGGAGGTTTTCTCTGATAGGCCAACTTCCGTTGCCTCTATGACTCTGAAACTCAAAATGCCAAACTGCCCATTTTTTTTCCCTCTGCTTTCTTTCAGTCATGATTCTCTTGTTCTCCCAGAAGTTCTGGGTTGGTCTTTAAGTCTTTTCAAATGCATATGTCCCAACTCTGTAGGTTCTGGGTGGACCTCAGGATTCCACCTAAGGCTCCTTACTCTAAAAAGGCTTCAAGCAAGAAGCCTATTTTTTCCATGCTAATTCTAAATCCCCTCTTAGCAAATCGAATCAAGTGTAGGCTGAAGGTGGTCTTACAAGCTCTCTGTAACCCAAGGCCACATGGCAGGGTGGATATCAGTAGGCGCTAGCCTTGCATCTGTCATCCTGTTTTACCAGCATCACATCAGCTTGGGGCAACTCCTGAAGTTGCTGCTCTGCCCCACTTCCTTTCAGCCACTACAGGTAACAAAATACAAAACCTGGTGCTTTTATGAGTCTAGAGTCTTTGTAATGAATCCCACTACTGACGCCAGCTGCTTAAACCAAGTGGGGACCTAGTCTGACTTCCTCTGACTCCACAAGAGGGAAAGAGAACCAAACTCAAAATCAGCCCAAGACCAATTCCTATGAAGTGAAATTCAGACATGCTTCCACCCTAGACCAGTGCCTTTAAAATTAGTCAGACTTGAGAATCAATTTAGAAAACTTATCCTTGTGATTTTGTTTCTCTAGAACCTTTCTCTTTCTGTACCATGTGTCTCAGACCTAGTTTTCTAGAGAATCAAAAACAGTGAAACATCTCTCTCTCTCTCTCTCTCTCTCTATATATATATATATATATATAGATAGATAGATAGATAGATAGATAGATAGATAGAGAGAGCGAGATTTATTATCATGGAAATGGCTCACAATTACAGAGTCCCAGGGTCCCCAGTGGAAGAGAGAAAAAGAGAGTCCTTTCCACATGTCCATTATATTAGGAGCAGGTCACACCCCCAAGGAAGCAATCCTTCAGTTGATTGGCTGCTCATAGACACTCATTATAGAGTTGATTATGCCTGTATTAGGTTTCATCACCATGGGAATAAGCACATATCTACTGCTAAGCTTCTGGAAATCCTAGCCTAGTCAAGTTCACACAAAACCCTATTATAATCACCAAGGCCACAGTTCACAACTACTGAATCTTCCTCTTTGTTTTCAGCTTTTGCATTTCAATCACTAGAAATTAAGGTGCCCTGGTAATATAGGGGATTATGAAATGGATAACAACAACAAGGTCAGCAGTTTGAATCTACCAGTAGACCTGAGGGAGAAAGATGAATTTTTCTGCTCCCGTAAAGATTTACAGCCTTGGAAACCCTGGTCACAATGATTCAGAAGTGCTTGGTGGCATACAACCACCACCACTAATAATTATCAATGTATCTTGATTGCATGTTTGATCAATTTCAGACTGAAGAAGTAGGTAGAATTCTCCAATTTCATTATCACTGATTTTACTGGTTAGTAAGTACATTTGAATAATTGTGGTATTAACTGGTCTTTATTGTATATGTATGGATATTGTATTATTTTATCACAGACAGTGTTGTACTTCAAGATAGATCTTTAAATGATCATGAAATTGTTCTTTTTGACAATGATTGCATTTATTCCATTTATTATTCCGAGCATAGCAAACCATGATTACCCAATTCAAAATTCATAATACCAGTCCATTTCAGCTCTCAAATGCCTGTGATATCGATCGCCATGCTTTCCATTTCATTTCCAATTTTCCTAGATTTATACTTCATACATTCCATGTTCTGATGATTAATGGATGTTTACAGCTGCTTCTTCTCATTTTGAGCTGTATCCCATCAGCAAATGAAAATCCGGAAAGTTGTACTTTATCCGCATCATTAAGATCCACTCTACTTTGTGGAGGTAGTTCTACTTCAGTAGTGTCTTGAATGCCTACTAGCTTAAAGAGCTCATCTTCTGGCATTCTACCAGAAAGTGCTCTGCTGGTGCTCGTAAGGTTTTCAGTGATTAACCATTCTGAAGTGGTCTGCCTCTCCTTCCTAGTCTGTCTTAGTCTGGAAGCTCTTCTGAAACCTGTCCACCATGAATGACCCTGCTGATATTTAAAATACCAGTGGCATAGCTTCCAGCAACACACAAGCTGCCAAAGTATGGCAAGCTTTATGAACCTTTCATCTCTGACAACTGAGCCCACAGTTGTTTGCCACTAGAGTAAGTACAAGCCAGTTGTATTGTATGCATATATGACTAAAGAGAATGGCCTCCTCAGTAAGTTGCCTCAGTTTGGGTCCTGACTCCACCACATGTCTCTATGACTTTGGATGAGCTACTTAAGCTCTCTGTGTCTCAGTTTACTCAATGATCCAGCAGGGAACCAATTCTATTTGACTCATAGAAATAAGGATAAAATGATGGAAACTATGGAAAATCCCTAGAAATGTGCCTGGCATATTAAATACTCCACATATATTATAGCTCCATATAAACACTTCATATATTGGAGTCCTGGTGTGGTGTTGTGGGCTAATGCATCAGACTGCAAAGTCATATGAACTGCAAGGTTGGTGGTTCAAGCTCACCAGCCACTCCAGGGTCACTATGAGTTGGAAATGACTCAACAGCACTTCACAACAACAACATATACAGCTATTAAGATAGTTATTGATTCTTAATTATTGGTCCTGTTTATCTACTTTTGTAGTAAGCTTTGGAGTGTCTTTATCAATGTCTACATTGTGTTCTATGACATGCCATTGTGTTGCGAAACGATAGCACTAATGTTATTAGGTGGCAAGATAGGACATGAGCCTTGTTTCCCCCTATGTATTTCTCTTCAAACAGTTATCTTCTAATTTGCCTGGAGGTTATAGCTGTGAAAGAACAACTCAGATTATCCACACCACCAAAATTTATCCTGCAATTTCATGCAAAGTGATTTCACATAAGGAACAATGTTTTCCTAAAATATGTGCTTAGGCTATTGTAATATTTGTGGTTGCAAAATGAAAGCTATTCCTTCCTATTGCTACACCCTTCAATATTTGCTCAGGTGCAATTTGATTTCCACATGAACTGATTCGGAAAACTTACCAGAGAGTCACAGAGAAGTTGTCATTCCAGCCTCTAGTAACTTCTCAAACAGCATCAGATTTCTGAAAAAATGGTTAAAGAAAGTACCTCCAATAAATCTCTCTGTGTGTTTGTGCCTTATTATAAACCCCATCGGCAATCTGTTTTTAAGCATGAGTACATTTTTAATCAAGCAGTAAAGCATACAGACTATAAAGTTCATCAAAGCTGGAGCTGAAGTGAACTGTTCTGTCCCTCTGGTGAAGGAGTTTGGATAGAGAGTTTATTACAGTTGCCCTGAAGTACTGTTCTCTCTGTGCCTGACTGCACTTGAGAAGTGCAACAAAGAGCAAACTTGGAGATAGCGTTGCTGTACTTATATATACGGAACTTCATTCCAGATGGTTCTTCTTTTCTTCCGTCCTTCCTTACTCTTTTCTTATTTCTTCTTTCCTTCCTTCTTCCCTCACTCCTTCCCCCGTCCCTTCTTTTCTTTCTTAAAGAAGGAAAGGAACTCACAAAACTACCTACTTTGTGAACTTTAGTCAAGAAACATATTAGTAATCAAATAGTAAATAATAAGGTGAAGTTCAGTTATCCCCAGAAATAGAGTTTCTGATATTTACAACATGCAAAAGAGAAGGAGTAGGCAAGTATGCAGTGGAGCATGAATTCATGTCATTTCAGCTCAGGGCCACTGTCAGGGGCAGATTATAAGCAAGTTAAGCATGTGTTTAGGGCATTAACAAAACAGGGGCTCCAATTGTCCAAAGCAAAGATCCATAGATGCCAAGCAGACAGGACACAAGGAAAAACAAGCAGGGCAGAGGAAGGGAACTGGTAGGGCACTGAATGAAACTGATGCCAGCTCCAATGGATACCAGCTGGCTGGTGATAAAGTTTACACAGGGTCACGAGGACGTTCATGCACAGCGCTGTTTAAGCTGTCAGTTCCCTACCACTTCAACACTTTCATTGACATCTGTCTCCTACAGTTCCCTTGTGTGTGATTGAAACTTCTTACTTTGCAGAACTCTTGGGAGTTATACTATTTCTAATAAATAAGAAATAGAAGTGGACTGTCAAGTCTAACTCTTGCTACTTTCATGCAATAAGCAATTGGATCCAATCTGAGTGGTTGGTTCCTGGATAAGGACAATCATATCAATAGATACCAGGGCTCTGACCCATTTTGAGAGAACCATCTCCGTACATACAAGCTGATCCAGAAACTCTAGTCAAGAGGATCAGCAATGTTCTTTGCCATGATACAAACACAAGGGTATGCTCTTGCTCACGTCCTGGTAAACAACCAGTGGGAACTCCAGTCCCAGATGATGTGCAAAACAAGGCAACTGAAATAAGTGGTGGTTGGTGGTTATATGCCGTTGAGTCTGTTCCGACTCATAGCAACGCTGCATAGGGTTTCCAAGGCTGTAAATCTTTACGGGAGCAGAAAGCCTCATCTTTCTCCCCTGGAACAGCTGGTAGTTTCAAACTGCTGACCTTAAGGTTCGCAGCCCGATTCATAACCACTACACTACCAGAGCTCCTTGAAATAAGTAGACCATTGCAATGAATCCAATCAAGTGACTTTTTAACTGTTTAGCTCTTTTATTTTCTTTTCAATTTTTTTAAGTTTTTAATGTTAATTGAGTGATAGTTAACATGGGAGAACATTAGTTTTGCAATCATCGTTTCATTGCAATGATTACAATCCCCTCCATGCATCATTATTCAACAGTATTTGCTTCTATTCCTTCTGTTTGTTTGTTTGTTTGTTTGTTTGTTTGTTTGTTTGTTTGTTTGTTTTGGGGATGTACACAAAAGCACTCAGGAATACATAATCATTTAAACAACCAAAGGACACATTCCGCAAGCCTGCCTCCTGGTTGTCAGCACACAGCCTTTCTCTTTCCATGAGTCTAGAGTCCTCAGCTACTCTCTTGCTCCATGTCCTCATCTCTGTCTTCATCTCTGGTGTCACTGCTTCTCTGGATAGAGTCCCACATTCTGCTTATGCTCTTCTCCCTTGATGGTCCTAGAGGCCTCTGTTACTGGACTGTAAGATTAACTACTCTCCACTTTTTGTTACAGAACTTCTACCTTTAACTGTATAGCTCTTAAGTACAGAATTATGCCCTACATTTTATAAACAATAATATTTATACCTTTAATATTAGCATTTAAAATATATTTGCATATATGTGGACACAATCTGTTGTTTGTTATTGTCAAGAGTCATCAAGTAGGTTCTGACTCATGGCTACGTATGTGTACAGGGTTTCTGAGAAGTGATTGGTGGGTCTGAACCACCAACTTTTGGTTAGCAGTCTAGTGCTTATTCTACCGTGCTACAGCATAACATGACTAATAATTTAATATAATATAAATAGCAAATGCCCCCAGAAGACTGGAAACATTAACAAGTATCTAACAGGAAAAGTTTAAGTTTGTGTGTCAAGTGAGTTTTGGTAAGTTTGAACTGCTGATCTTGTGATAAGCAGCCCAGTGCTTATCCTACAGTGCCACCATTTTTTTAATGAGAATATTTACATGTTTACATATAAGGAAATTGAGCAATTCCTCTAGGAAATAAACTTAAATCTGTATTTATATAATGAAAATTATATAAATCTACTTTATTTTCCATTTCCCTTCAGACTGACTTCTGCTTAATTAATTGACTGATGCTATTACTATGACATGCAAAACAAACTTGCTTATTGAAAAGCAGTGCTATTACATCACTTATGTTTGTATCTCCCATAGTCTCGAAGGTTCCACCAAATTCTGTCAGAGCAGAAAGCCTGATCTTTTTTATGATTTTGAGTACTAGTCTACATTTTTCTCCCGCACTATCCAGAACTATAGTGTATTCTCTTTCAGAGTGATCGGCAGTGGTAACTAGGCATCATCTAGTTCTTCTGGTTTCAGGATTAAAAATAAATATTTAGACAGACTTTGCACCCGGCACGTCAGTGAGGAAAAGGAGACATGGTAGCACAGTAGTTCATGCTTTAAAACCCACCCAAAGGAGAGACATGTAGCAGTCTCCTTGGTAATTACAGTCTTAGAAACCCTATGGGGCAGTTCTACTGGGTCCTACAGGGTCACTGTGAGTAGGAGTCAACTTGAGGACAAAACATATGTCAATGAGGCAATTAAAGCAATCTGCAACTTCAAATGGCAATATGTTGGTGTTAGTTGCTATGGGGTCAGTTCCGACTCATAGTGGTCCCGCGTACCGAACAAAGAAACACTGCCTGGTCTGGCACCAGCCCCACACTCTTTCCAACATTTGAGCCCGTTGTTGCAGTTATTGTATCAACCTGTCTCATTGAGAATCTTCTTCTTTTTCATTGACCCTCTACTTGACCAAAGACCATGTGCTCCTCCGGGGACTCTGGTCCCTCCTGGTATGGTGTCCAAAGTACCAGAAATGAAGTCTTGCCATCCTTGCTTTTAAGGAGGACTTATTCCTTCTTCTGGCAGTCTATGCTAATTTCAGTATTTTTCAACAACACTATAGTTGAAAGGCACCAATTCTTCTCAATGTCCAACTTTTGCATGCATATGAAGCAACTAAGCAAGCATACCATGGCTTGGGTCAGGCCTACCTTAGTCCTCAAGGTGACATCTTTGTTTTCAATGTTTTAAGGAGGTTTTTTGCAGATTTGCCCAATGCAATAAATCATTTGTTTTCTTCACATCTGTTTCCTTGAGTGTTGATTGTGGATCCAAGTAAAACAACATCCTTGACAACTTTATTCTTTTCTCCTTTATTGTGATGCTGTTTATTGTGTTGGTTGAAAGGATATTTGTTTTAATTACAAGTGTTAGCTGTGGTCATTGATCTTCATCAGTAAGCACTTCAAGTCCTCTTCTCTTCCAACAAGCAAGGTTGTGTCATCTCCACATCACAGATTGTGAATCAGTCTTCCTTCAGTCATGATGCTGTTGTACAGATTTGAATAATATTCCAAAGATAATCATCATGTCATTGTTGTTGTTGTGAAGTGCCGTCGAGTCGATTCCAACCCATAGCAACCCTGTATAGGGTTTCTGAGGAGCAGCTGGTGAACTTGAACCACAGACCTTGCAGTTCAAATGGCTTTGCTATCTGGCACATTAACCCACAGCGCCACACCAGGATCTAAAATTGATGGCAATGTTACTTGACAAATTAGTAAATGAGCCTAAAGAGACTAATTTAATGATAAAAAATGAAAACTTAGGACAGGCTAGATTCTATATATTATTTAAATATCACATGTGTATTAATATCTTTGTCCCAGTGCATCATATTATGTTGACTCTGATAGATGAAGGCAGTTTTCAATTCAACACCTTAATTTCGTATCTAAGTAAAATTAGAGTATCATTGATGTTATGTGCAATCAAATCTGTTCCGACACATAGCAACA
>NW_006408558.1:7307085-7311294 GCF_000296735.1 Chrysochloris asiatica | reverse complement strand
CTGTCCAGTCTCAGGGTTATCTCTTACATTTTTTTTGTCTTTCTATGAATTGATGCTATTTTTCACAACATGGACAAAAATTATTCTCTCAATGCCTCCCCCTTTCTCCTCCCCACTCTCAACCTTACTAAAAGCATCCAGTGACATCTTGTTTTCTCTCTCCAGAGATTTTCTTTTTTGAACTTTGTATTGTGAATTGACTGAAAGTTTACAGAATAGACCATCAGTTTTATATTCAATAAATCATATTCTTTTCTTCATTACAATGATCACAATCCCCTCCATGTACCAACAGTTAACAGTATTTACCTCTATCCACTTTAACTATTACATTCATTCCTGGGTCTCCCTCTACCTTCATTGTTCCTCTGCTAACGTCCTTCTTGTGTATTGCTTGCCCTGTCACCATTGTTAACATGTGTCTAACCTCTACCTATAGGCCCCATAGCCATCAGACATTGTTTCTTTAATTCAAGAAAATATTTTATTAACTTTTACAACATAGGTTTCATACAATATCTGTCCTTTTGTGATTGATTGATGTCACTCATCCATGTTGTGAGGTGTTTTTACTGATTTATCATTATTCTTCAATGTTGCATAGTATTCCATTGTGTGTATGTACCAAAGTTTGTTTAACCAGTCTTCTATTGATGGGCATTTAGGCTCTCACCATCTTTTTGATGTGTCTCTTGTAGACACTATATTGAAGGATATTGTTTTCTTATCGATTATGTGCTTTCTGTGTTTTGAGTGGCACATTTAATCCACTTACATTCCCCATAAATTATCTATAGGTATGAATTGATTACTGTCATTTTGCTGTGTCTGTGTTTTTTGTGGTTTATTTGTTTCACATAATTTTCTGCACTGAGTTAATTTTGTTTCTAGGTTTTCTTTTCATTGTTATTTATGTTGTGAGTTTACTAAATCTCATTTATGCTTATGTTTACTAAATCTTTCTGATTTTCCTCTTCTTTTATTTTGATGTTGTTGTTGTTGTTAGGTGCCATCGAGTTGGAACCAACTCATAGCGACCCCATGCACAGCAGAGTGAAACAATGTCCAATCCTGGGCCAACCTCACTACCGCTGCCACACTTGAGTCCATCAATGATGCCACCTGGCCAATCCATCTCGTTAGGGGTCTTCCTCTTTTTCTCTGACTATCCATCTTACCAAGCATGATATCCTTCCCCAATGACTGTTCCCTCCTGACAATATGTCCAAAGTATGAGAGACGAAGTTTGGCCATCTTGGCCTCTAAGGAGCACTCTGGTTGCACTTCTTCCAAAACAGATCTATTGGTTCTTTTGGCAGCCCATGGCACTTTTAGTATTCTCCTCCAACACCACAACTCAAAGGCATCAATTCTTCTACGATCTTCCTTATTCACTGTCCAGCTTTCGCATCCATATAAAGTTACTGAAAATACCATGGCTTGGGTCAGGCACACCTTAGTCCTCAAGCTGACATCTTTGCTCTTCAACACTTTTTAAAGGTCTTGTGCAGCAGATTTGCCTAACGCAATACGTCGTCTGATCTCTTGAATGCTGCTTCCATGAGTGTTGATAGTTGATCCAAGAAGAATGAAGTCCTTGACAACTTCAATCTTTTCTCCGTTGATAAGAATGTTGTTTATTGGTCCAGTGGTGAGGAGTTTTGTTTTCTTGACATTGAGATGTAATCCATACCGAAGGTTGTGCTCTTTGATCTTCATCAGTAAATGTTTTAAGTTCTCTTCACTTTCAGCAAGCAAGGTTGTATCATCTGCACATCGCAGGTTGTTAATTCCTCCAATCCTGACGCCACGCTTTTCTTCATAGAACCCAGCATCTCGGATTATTTGCTCAGCATACAGGTTGAAGAAGTATGGTGAAAGAATGCAATCTTGTCACACACCTTTCTTAACTTTAAAACATTCAGTGTTCCCTTGCTCTGTTCTAACAACTGCTTCTTGGTCCAGGTACAGATTCCTCATGAGTACAATTAAGTGTTCTGGAATACTCATACTTCGCAACATTGTCCCTAGCTTGTCATGATCCACTCAATCGAAAGCCTTTGCGTAGTCAATGAAGCACAGGTAAACATCTTTCTGATATTCTCTGCTTTCAGCCAAGATCCATCCGACATCAGCAATGATATATCTCATTCAATGATTTGATGTACAGGTGTATTAATTTTCTTTGAGGTTATCCTGTAATTTATTAATTTTTCCCTATTTAAACAATCTGTTTTACCTTGAAATCTACTTGACTTCCTTGCAACTTGGAAGTTTTCTATCCACACTGTCCCCTCTTCTGGCTTTGTAGTTGACTTCGTCATAAATTGATATTTCTGGTTCTCTATTTTCAGTCTGATATGTTTGGTGATTTTTCTTGGGGCTCTATCCTGTTTGCTGTTGGTTGAGCTTCATGGTTGAGCTTCTTATAGTCTCTTCTTCCATGATGTTGGAGAAGTTTTCTTCTAACAAATCTTGGACAATTTTCTCTGTGCTTTTTATTGTCCCTACTTGTTATGGAATTTAGATCATTTGTAAGCTATTCCTCTTCATGTTCCACATAACTCTTAGGCTTTCTTCCGACTTCTTTCATCTTTTTTGTGATTGTTCTTCTAGCATACTAATATTGAGAGATGTGTCTTCCGTCCCTCTAATTCAGTTGTCCATTGCTTTGAATCTACTCCTTTGCCCTTTCAATGTATTGTCTATTTCCGAAATTTTAGTATTAACCTTCTCGATTTCTAATTGCGGGTTTTGTATTATTCTAAAATTTTAATTAATTTTTTTCTGTGCTTGTAGTGTTTTTCTGAATGCTTCTAAGTGTTTTTTCCTTGCTTTCCTCGATCTTTCTGTCAATTCTTTAAAGGTATACAAATACCATTCTTTTGAATTGTTTTTCAATTTGTTCCCTTACCTTTTCTTTCTCAAGAATGTTTTCTGGCTCTGAGTCTGGGTGATTTGTTTGAGTCATTCTCTCTTGTTTATTTCACTTTGTTTTATTTTTTGTTTGTTTTCTGTGGGGAATTGTGGTGTTGTTATATTTGTATTTGATTAATGATTGTACATTGATGTTTTATTAGGCTCTCACCAGCTGTCTCCAGTGTGTGTAGTTAGAGAATGGAAGTGTGCACACTCTTCTCATTTGCCTTCTGTGCAATGGATGTGCCTGGTGTTTGGTTACTGTCTTGCATTGATTAGGTGTATAGGAGCTCTTGCCCAGTGGGTGGAGCTGCAGAGGGTATAGTTGTGGCTGGGCTGTATGGGCACAGTTGCTGTCTCCTGCTGGGTGGGAAAGAGAAAGCTCCTCCCTCCCCTCACACACACACACACACACACACACACACACACACACGAAAATAAAACAGAATAAACAAACAAGGAACCAACAATGAAAAGAAAAAATAATAATGAGAAAAAAGAAATAAAAACACAGCAACCAAGAAAAAAGAATAGAATAACTATGAAAAGAAAAGAGGGATAGGAAATGGAGCAACAGACAAGAAAACTGAGAAAAGAAATAAAAGAGAAAACAATAAAAACACTTAGAAAGCCCAAGAAGAGGGAAGATGAAAAGAGAGAGTAGACAGTAGTAAAGAACTATCTAAAGGGAAAGAAAGAAAAAAAGAAGAAGGGAAGTGAGAAACAGAAGAAAAGAAGGAAAAACAAAAGCAGAGATGGAAAGGATAAAATTCAAGGGAGTGGAAAGAGAAGAAGGAGAACGAACAAAAACAATGGAATAACAAAAAGAAAGAATAAATAAATAAACAAAACAAAAAACCCAGTGCACCTATTGGCCCAGAGATGAGAAAATTCTGAGGAACTCCTGCAAGATGGATGTAATAGGCAAGGAAGTTCCTTGCCCTAGATGGAGCTCCTGTTGGCCTAGGTGTTATTGACATTCAGGGCACTCAATGCAGAAGTAGTTCCTGGAGGCCCTTGATAGAACTGTTTTCAGTATCTGTTCAGACCAAAGGGCTGATCTGGTAGCTCTGTGAGCTTAAATGCTGGTCTGGTAGCTCTGTGAGCCCTGCAGGTCTGGAGCTGAGTCCACCTGAATCCAGGCACAAAAGCACTGCAGTAAATCAGTGCAGCCGGCCCCTGCCTCACATGACATGGCTCCGAACCACATAGCTCCAAGCTCCAGGAAAGCGGGGTCTATGCTGGGCATGTAAGAGGGTGGGAATTTGCTACTCCTTTACTCACCAGGGT
>NW_006408558.1:7288281-7306667 GCF_000296735.1 Chrysochloris asiatica | reverse complement strand
TTTCCATGGGAGATGCGAGTTTGTTCATGGACAATTCCACACATGTGTAGCCACCATCTTTCTGTCCATTGGAGGCTTGCATGTTGCTATGACGCTGAAGACGTTTTAGCAGAGCTTCCAGGCTAAGACTAAGATGAAAGGGCTAGCAATCGACTTCTGAAAATCAACCAATGGAACCTTATGGATCTCAATGGACCTATCTTCAACCCATCACGGAGACACAAGGCCAGGCAGCTTTGTGTTCTGTTCCGCTTGCTGTCAAGATGAGTCAATGCCAATTTGATAAGAGCTAAGAGCAACAACATGTCTTGTACAATAAATTTTGTAATGTAGGATCAGAAATTATCCAAGGATCTGGCCTGAGACACATATGATGTAAGTTAAAAAAAGAAGAGTCGTTATTTTTCCAAACAACACTTTTTAACTAAAACTACTAAATTGAGACTTATTTTTATGGTTAGAAGAGATCTTAGTGATTGCTAAGTCTCACATCTTCATTCAATAAGAAAAGCATCTGAATCCCAGAGAAGCACGGAGTCTTGTTTGGGTGGCACAGGCAGGGTCAGGAGCAAAGTCTCTGAACTCCCAAGCAAGCTGTTCCCACTGCTCCACCTGGGTTCTTTGAACGCTCCCTCAAATGGATGAACACTCTTATGCAGCAGCACTAGGGAGGCGTGCTGAAACCCCTTATCTAACTTATCTTTGCTTAATCACTAAATCTAACTTTGAAGAAATGAGTCTTTCAATGTCTCCATCACTCCACTTTGATTAATGCATAGCACTTCCTTACTTATCAGACTGTTCCAAGAGATGGGGAATCTACTTACATATTATAGGCTTCAAAAAATTCATGGAAAAATCCTGATCTTTCCATTCCATTTTTCCGTGAAATTCTTGAGGCCCCCTTGTATATGTAAAAATACAAAGGTCATGTCAAAAAAAAAAAAACAACACCTTTTTACAGATAGCTTTTAGAAATCGAGTTTTCCTTAACCAGCAATAGTATGATCAAGAAAGGAAATAAATTATCTTCATTTTTTAAGCACCAACAAGACTGTATCTCTTATCTTTCTAGAGCATCATTTAATTATCTACAGTGATACCAAGTCAATGGACCACCTATCCCAATTAAGCAGCAGTGCATGCTAATTATCATTAGGCTTAATTGGTTTCCCAATTCAGCAACTTCCTGATCAAGTCTGCCCCAGTTAAGTGGCATTTATTGAATTACCTGAATCTTGCTTAAAAGAAACAAAGGAAAATCTCCCTTCTCAAGTTCAACAAACATAACCTAGTCTCCCCAAGTCACACTAACCAGTGTATAATTCGTTTTGCAAAGTCCACAATGAGATTGGGTACAGAAATGTATCTGAATATTTTATTTCAAGCAATTAAGATTAAGTAAACAATTCAGACAACTACCAGTAAATGCGTAAAAATTGTTGTTGTTGTTGTTAGGTGCTATTGACTTTGTTCCTACTCAGTGAACCTAAGCACAACAAAGTGAAACACTGCCCAGTCCTGCACCATCCTCACAATCATTGTTGTATTTGAACCCATCGCTGCTGGCCTGTGCCAATACATCTTGTGGGGATCTCCCTCATTTTCGCTGACCCTCTATTTTTCCAAGCATGATTTTCTTTTCAAGGGGCTGGTTTCTTGATGTTGTTGTTGTTAGGTGTCATCGAGTCAGTACTGCCTCATAGTGACCTTATGTACAAACACTGGGCGGTTCTGTGCCAGCTGTACAATTGCTACACATGAGTCTGTTACTGCTGCCATTGTGCTAATCCAACTGATTGGGAGTCTTCTTCTTTTTCACCGACCCTCCACTTTACCAAGCACGATGTCTTCCTCCAGTAACTGGTCCAACCTGATAATATGTCCAAAGTATGAGAAACAGTCTCTTCCAACACCATAACTCAAATATATCAGTTCTACTAAGATCTTCCTTATTTATTCACTGTCCAACTTTCACATGCATATGAAGCTATTGAAAATACCATGGCTTGGGTCAGGTGCACCTTAGTCCTCAAATTGACATCTTTGCTCTTAAACACTTTAAACAGGTCTCGTGCAACATATTTGCTTAATGTAATGTGTCATTGGATTTCTTGGCTGCTGCTTCCATGAGTATTGATTGTTTCTTGGAAAGTAAAGAAGGCTTGACAACTTCAATCTTTTCTCTGTTGATAAGAATGTTGTTTACTGGTCCAGTGGTGAAGGTTTTTGTTTTCCTTACATTGAGGTGCAACCCATATTCAAGGTTGTGGTCCTTGATCTTCATCAGTAAGTATTTTAAATCCTCTTCACTTTCAGCAAGCGATGTTGTATCCTCTGCATATTGCAGGTTGTTAATGAGTCTTCCTCAAATCCTGATGCCACGTTCTTCTTCACATAATCCAGCTTCTTGGATTATTTGCTCAACATACACACTGAATAAATACAGTGAAAAAATACAACCCTCATTCACACCTTTTCTAATTTGAACCATTCAATATTCCCTTGTTCTATTCAAACAACTGCCTCTTGGTCTAGGTACAGGTTCTTCATGAGCACAATTAAGTGTTCCAGAACACTCATTCTATGCAATGTTGCACATAGCTAGCTTGTCATGAGCCACATCATTGAAAGCCTTTGCATATTTAATAAAGCACAGATAAACAGTTTTCTGGTATTCTCTGCTTTCAATCAAGATCCATCTGATGTAAGCAATGATATCCCTCGTGCATTGTCCTCTTCTGAATCCAGCTTGAGCCTCTGGTAGTTTCCTGCCAATGTACTGTTGCAGCCATTTTTGAATTATCGCTAGCAGAATTTTACTTGCATGTGGTATTAATGATATTGTTCAAAGATTTCCACATTCTGCTGGGTCACCTCTCTTTGGAATAGGCACAAATATGGATCTCTTCCAATCAGTTGGCCAGGTATCTGTCTTCTAAAGTTTTTGGCATTGATGAGTGAGTGAAGTATATAAAAAAAAAGTTAGAAGGTATTTTTAAATCAACTATCATTTATGTTTAACACATTGCCATATCCTTCAGGTTACGCAAGAATAAATAAGACACCTTCTGGCTTTAAGAATCATCCACTGTGTCCCATGGAATACCTGACATTTGGAGTCCAATTTCTGTAAGAAGATCTCAATAACCTGCAGCACTATTTACTGAATGCCTCTTTATAGAATGGGTTTGTTTCGCAATCCTGACACCTATTCTTTCTTTGAATGACCCTAGTTCACCTGAGGTGAGAAGATATTTTCAGTGAACTATCTTTAGTTGTTGTTGTTGTTAGGTGCGATCCAGTCTGTACTGACTCATAGCAACACTATGCACAACAGAATGAAACACTGTCTGGTCCTGAGCCAACTTTATAATTGCTGCCACGCTTGAGTCGGTCAATGTGCCACTTGGCCAATCCATCTCATTGGCATTCTTCCTCTTTTTTTCTGACCCTCCACCTTACCAAACATGATATGTTTTGCCAGCAACTGGTCCCTTCCTGATAATATGTCCGAAGTATGAGAGACGAAGTTTGGCCATCCAAGGAGCACTCTGACTGCACTTCTTCTAACACAGATCTGTTGGTTCTTTTGGCAGCCCATGGCACTTTCAATATTCTTCTCCAACACCATAACTCAAAAGCATCAATTCTTCTACGGTCTTCCTTATTCACTATCCAGCTTTCGCATGCATATGAGGTTATTGAAAATACCATGGTTTGGGTCAGGCGCACCTTAATCTTCAAGCTGACATCTTTGCTCTTCAACATTTTAAAAAGGTCTTGTGCAGCAGATTTGCCTAATGCAATGCGTCGTTTGATTTCTTGACTGCTGCTGTTGATAGTTCAGTACATCATATTATCTCTCCAAGTCTGGGCTTCCAACATATGAAGTTAATGTGGCACACACTTAAAAAACAAAAGTGTAATACAATTTGACAGCCTGAAGCTAAATTTAATTTTACTTAGACCATGTTATTACAAGACAAGTATACTTAAACCATGTTTATTAAGTGACAACAGGATAGTTCAAAATTCAAGATCCTGTAATCAAATTTCTAGTTTGTTTAGCATCTAAGCTATTTGTCTCTCTATAAAAGTGCCTCTGCATATGTTATATTCAACATTCATTATCTCTTCCTTTTGAATTAAAATAAAATAGGTCAGATTATACATGGGACAAAATAAAAATGGGAAGAAGAGATTCACATTAAATATTTAGCTAGCCTAAACCTTGGGTCACACCAGTTGGCCTTTAGATGATGATATTCTCAAAGTATTCTCAAATTTTCAAAGCACTGGACTGATAACCTCAAGTTTGGTGGATCAAGCCTATCAGCCGCTCCTTGAGTACCCTATATAGGGTTGTTATGAGTCAGAAATGACTAGATGGCACTGAACAACAATAATCTTTAAACAATGAATCTTTATGAACCATACTACTCCAACTGAAGAAAATCGTAATTTGAGATGAGTTTATTTAAATACCATTTCCTGCAAACTCTTAACATATTGCTGATGAAGAGATTCAATATAATTTTCCAGAATATTAATCAGATGTGAAGAAATTTAGTTATGCTACACCTAACAGTGCCCTCTTTGGCGCTGCTTAATGTTTGTTTGAATATTTTCCTACCATAAGGTATTAATTTGCATATTAATGGCCAAAGGAAGAATTTTATGTATTTTTAGTCTCAGGAATACATATAATTGACACAAATGCTTTCTCTTTATTTTTACTTCTTCATTTCTTTCTGTTTTTTTTTTTAAGAAAAGAAATGACTTCTGTTATAGAATTACTTTTAAAGGAGCAATGTGATTACAAATTATTTGAAGCCAAATATATGTCCCAGAGACAGTACAGAATGCAGGCAATAAAGTCAGATTATTGTTGTTGTTGTTGTTGTTGTTGTTATGTGCCGTGGAATCTGTTCTGACTCATAGCGACCCGGTGCAGGGTTTCCAAGGCTGTAAATCTAAAAAGTCAGATTAGAGCAGGCAAATGCTTTAGAAGAATGATTGATAATCCAAGGAGTACAAAAGAAATGCAGAGGAAAAGGAATTCATTTAATAAATATTGAGTAATTACAAACTAAGGGCCAAGCAATGTGGGTTCTGGGGAACTCAGGATCACATTTCCTCTTCACAACCCATACCCACACACTGATGCTAATGTGCGACTACTGTTAATTTCCAAGGTAAAGCGTGAAAAATGAAAATCGCGACTACACTTTTTAAAATGGGGCGGCGGAGGCTCTGTAGGATATTCCTACCATCAATTCCTGAAAAAGAACCTGGGTTCAGGCATATTCCAGAGAGCTCTGCCGGAGTGACATTCTGGGTAGATTTGCAAAGCCACTGCCTGTCTGTTCATCTGATGATCACACCTGGAAAAACTCAGCAAACAGCAACCCCCATGTAACACCCAGGACTGGCTATGGGCTGGCTCCAGTTAGTCTAGCCAGCACTTCGCTTAACTATTCCGGAGGAGCCAGCCTTCCTGAAGCTTGGGTGTTGAGCATGTGGGTGGCTGAGGACATGCACACTCCATCTAATTCGCCATTCATTTCAGCATCTAAATAGTAGTCAAACACTCAACATAAAATTCAGACTCATTCCAGCTTTCCCTGCCTGTCAGAAGAGAAAGGAGAAAAAAAAAAAAGAGAGAAAGAAACCCTGCATTTCAGAACCCTAAGGGCCTTTTGATTTGTTAGGTTTAGTGGTTCAGAAGATTAAAAAGGCAGAAATATTAAGAAGAAAAAGGAAAAAAAAAAAAAAGAAAGAGAGGCAGCTTATCCACTGAAGCAAATCTAATGGGCTGCTGGGCCACAGAAGAAAAGATTCTAGTACTTGAGCAAATCGTATTTATTATTCTTGCTTCACAATTAAAAATTAGAGAAAAAAAAACTAATAATAATTTCCTAGACATTTTTCTCTTTTTTTTACTATGCTAGTCACATTTCCCAAATCCTTTATCAGCGCTGCTCTGCATATGAATGGGCTGTAATTGAACCGCTGCATTCATGAAGGTCAGTAACCTTTCATTAGGAAGAATGTGTCTTTCTTGATAAATTATAAAGTCCCTGAGGATTTGAAAGAAAAAAAAAAATCTACTATACCTTGAAATACAAGATACAGATTTTTCTCCTATTTTATATGTTTGTTGTTGTTGTTAAGTGCCATCGAGTCGGTTCCGACCCATAGCGACCCTGTACAGGGTTTCCGAGGGTGTAAATTTTTACGGGAGTAGAAAGCCTCATCTTTCTCCCGCGGAGCAGCTGGTAGTTTCGAACCGCTGACCTTAAGGTTCGCAGCCCGATTCGTAACCACTACGCTACCAGAGCTTCCTTATCCTTATTTTTATATGTTTAGAGACAGGAAATAGGGAAGGATTGATTATTTTGTTTTGTTTAATTGTTGCTTTCTTTCTTTATTTTTGAGCAAAGAGTAAAGGAATCCTTTCTAAATCCCACGTGGCAACCTTGTTTGTTTGTCTGCCAGCAGTACTATGCAAAATTGTCTAATGTAAGCTTTTCCCTGAGTCCCTTTTAAGTGCAAAATGGAAAACTTGAAATTCCCCTTTTTTTAAAAAAAAATATAATTACAGTCAGGGGTCACTTAACATCTACACACACACAAAAAGGTCTGTGAACCTTGTGTGATTTGTATGTTGTGAGACACCATAACACCATATCGTGATCTAGTCCTGTTTTTTATTTTAAGAATCCTGAACAACCTCCATGCCTTAGTTGTGACTGTCAACCTGCTGAGAGGATTTCACTTTTGTGTTTAGTCCTCAAGTCACACAGTCATTCCTCCAGGTATCTCTGGTATAAGTGCTTCTCACATTTTTGGTAGCCTTGTAGCTTTTAGTGGAGATGACCCTTTGACAGTTTGAAGATTCTTTTGTTTGGTTTTTGAGAATCAGCATAATTGCCAAGTGCAAAATGCCTAAATTCTAGTCAATAGTATTCACTGATTTGATTAGCCTTTTTTTTTCCACTTCCAAATCAATAATTCTTCTTTGCATCTTGCCATTGCTAACACTAGCACTAATTTTGTTGCGTCTGGAAGACACTATGCACCTCACAGTAATAATCTTTTAAAGAGAGGTAATAGTACAAAACTCAAGAGATATGTAATTATGCAAGACTGGGTGCTGCTACCTACAAAAAGAAGCTTACACTGTTATATAGTAACCATTGTAGATAGAAAATATTGTATAGTACATATATAAATCGGTAACATAAGTGTTTATTATGACTATCAAGATTTATGTATTATGGGTTCTATATGTACTGTACCATTATATACCTGAAGTACTGTCATTTTATACAGAAGAGACATGTGACTCACGTATTTTATGCACGCAGCTATTGTTTTCGGTACTTGTCCTCTTGTTGAAATTTCTGAGCAGTTACATCAATTTATGAGATGATAAACATATTTGTGGTTGGACAGTGCATGAACAGACATAATGCGAACCTCTGATGTTTAAAAAATAGTAATTATGGGTGGTTGTTGTTTTTTTTTTTTTTTCCCCTTACAGCACATTCCAGGTTGATTATGGAAAAGACTAAAATCATTAGGTACAAACAGAAGATCCATCTGACTTATGTATATTTCACTAAATCGACCTGAACAAATGTTGTGGGATTGGCATCTGACCTCCTGGTCTAACTTCCCAAGAAGAAGGAGAAATAATCATTCTGATCAGCATCACATTAATTGCTAGAATTAATTGAAGGGAGGTCAGACAGATCTCTACCCTCCAACTTTCTTCACCAATTCTGATACTTCCTGCCCCTCGTACAGCACTCTCTACTTCTCTGCTGGGTCGGATGGTGGTTGTAGTGGTTATATGCTGATAAGTTAGTTCTAACTCATAGCGACCCTGTACAGGGTTTCTGAGGCTGCAAATCTTTCCCAGAACAGAAAGCCTCATCTTTCTCCCATGAGGTGGCTGGTGGATTCAAACTGCTGACCTTGTGTTTAGCAGCCCAGCTCGTAACCACTACACTACCAGGGTAGTTCATTACAATGGCCACAAGAACTCACAGATCATATTCCCAGTTATGGGTTCATTAGAGAAGTAACAGTTTACAATTCATGATCGCAAGGGACTCAGGATACAGTTATTTGGTCAGGACAGCCTCTCTCTCTGGCCCTTGGCCCTTCTGCCCCTTGAGCCTCTTGGATCAGCCTGGCTTTTCTCCTCCTCAGGCAAGTGTTACAAAGCTCTTCAGCTACACCCATAAGTGCTTAAAGGCACCCCACTCCACTAGCAAACCTCCTGCCCAAGGATGCTCAACTTTCTCTCTCTCTGCTGGCCCGAGAGCTTCCCACACCATCTCCTGTCATTTTCCTGGTTCTGCTGCTTCTGCTGCTGTTTCTCTGCTACTTCTTCTTGTCATCTGTTGCTGTCTCTGGTATTGTAGCTCCCTTTCTCTGTCTATTCATTCTAGGAGGCTCCCAGCTCAGGGACGCCTGGTCCAAAGAACATGCTCTTCATTCTTAATGGTTGTGCAGTCTCACTTTCCACCACTTCAAGCCTACTGAGATGGCAAAACTGACCAATTCCCTTGTTTGGGTTCCATACACCTTATTTGCATGGCCCCACCTCCCCTACACACACACACAGGATACCAGGTACCTTATTTGCATTATTAGCAAGATGTCTAATCCCTATATTGAGTCACAAGCACCTTATTTTCAAATTATCATTTAGTCTTTTGGTGGGAGTTACAATGTCATGGCTAGAACAATCACAATCTCTGCCCAAAATGAAAGCAGTGAGAAAGTTTTATTCTCTGGGAATCCATGATTTTAGGATCTACCGATTTGGAGTGACCCAGCTAGACCACGTCCCTGAAGTGATCTTTTGAACCTTGCACCTTGAAGAATCTGGTTTTCTAAAGTCACCTCTGACTCTGAGACCTGAAGAACTAGATGGTGCCTGACTAGCACTACTGACACTGTCTAGTTGTGAAAGGGATCCCATTAGAAAGCCGGATAGTGGGAGAAAATGTGGAATAAAACTCAAAATTATAGATAGATAGATAGATAGATAGATAGATAGATAGATAGATAGATAGATATAACCGTGCTTACTGGTCAGATAAAGACTGGTGGAACCCTTGCCCTGGGTCACATTTCAGGTCTGGAACTGAATTCACCCTCATGGTCAAGTGGTAGATAGGTATACAGGGGGACAACAACATTAGTGAGGTGTGCTCACCATGGAATGGTCAACCATTCAAGATGAACAGGGCAGCATTTACCTAAGGACAAAACTAAGAACAATTGAGCAAGAAGATGGAAAGGAAACAGGAAACACAGGGAGGATGTTGCAATCACTGAAATGAAGCGAAGTGTAGGATTTATTGAATGTAAAACTGAGGATCTGCTCTGTGAAACCTTCATTCAATTCACAATAAAAAGTTTTAAAATTTTGAAAAGAAAAGTCACCTATGAGTCAAACAATGGTCTAGATAAACTATTTGCCTTGGGAATTGTGCTCTTTCAAAGAATTGGGTCAATTGCAGGAAACAGCCGCTGCAGAGGTCGGACTGTATGCTATGTCTGAGGAGAAACCAGTAATTATTTTAACTGTATGAAATTCTCATAGAACACTAATTATTTATCATTTCTAGTCTGGCCCTTTTCCATAGCAATGCCAATAAGATTGAAGGTTCTCTCATTTTGGGGATATGCTTGACTCCCTAGTTGTCCCTGGGAAACCCTAACTAAGGTTGCTATAAGTCAGAACTGACTCAACGGCACTTAATAACAACAACAACAAAGTTAAAACATGGGGCCATGATGTATCACTGTAAAACATACAGTGAACTGCTTCAAATCCACAGCTGTTCCTCAGAAAATCTGATACAGGATTGCTATAAATCAGAACTGATGCGATGGCACTTTACAACACAACAGTTGAAATGTTATCTTGATTTGCAACAAACTTCAATCCATTTCTATTATTGACTTAGTATGATTTTTGTTTTAAACAGTGGTAATTAACACAGACAAACATGACCCCAGAATGACTTGGCTGTGCCAGAGATATAAGACTCTTTGGGAGGTTATAAACACAGGGTTCAGACTCAGTCAGTTAGCACCAACTCCCAGATCCACTTTAATTAAATGAATCTTCAGTCAAAACCCACAAGTGGTGTGTCTGTGTGCCTATTTTTATATAAACCAATTGAAGTCCTGGTTTGGCACTGTAGGATCAGCACTGTACTGCAAACCAAAAGGTCAGTGGTTCAATCCCACCAGCTGCTCCTCTGAAACTCTATACAGGGTCCCTATGTGCCAGAACAGACTCGACAGTACTTGGTGTTATTTTTGTTAAGTGTCATTGAGTCAGTTCTGACCCATAGCAACCCTGTATAGGGTTTCCAAGGAGCAGATGGTGAGCTTGAACTGCCGACCTTGTATTTTAAACAGCTTTGCAGTCTGGCACATTAATCCACAGCACCAAACCACACCCAAAACAATACTTTTAATAAAAGCCTAGAGATAGCTGCCGATTTTGAGTATTGCTTATTTTATTGCATAAACTTTAAATTAGAATCAATGATTCTTCTGGAATTACTGACATTGAAAAGCATTTAAACCATTTAACCAGGAATCTGAAAGACATTGGTGCAAAGACTAAATTGAAAAGATATGAGTAACTCAGTGCATTGTTGTCTTGCCATATCAATAATTTGATTCCTTTGTTGTTGTTAAGTGCCGTTGAGTCGATTCTGACCCATAGTGACCCTGTATAGGGTTTCCGAGGAGTAGCAGGTGAGCTTGAACCACCAACCTTGCAGTTCAAACGGCTTTGCAGTCTGGCGCATTTACCCACAGCGCCACACCAGGGCTCCTTATCCGATTCCTTTAGGGCTTCAATTTTCTAAGAACTTGCAAGAGTGTTCAAACGTTCAGCCAAGCATGGATGCAAAGCACATCATATGCAGACAGAAATCTAAAATTGCCATAAAAGAGATAAAGGAAAATAGAGGACTTCTAGCAGGTTATACTAGTCCACTTTCAAAGAATGTTGTTATTATTTTATACTTCTATGCATGTATGGCATTGCAGGCTAATGCACTGGACTGCGAAGTCAGTTTGAATCTCAAGGTCGGCAGTTCAAGCTCACTAGTCACTCTTCAGAAACCCAATACAGGGTTGCTATGGGTTGGAGCTGACTCGATGGCACTTAACAACATCAACAATGCATGTTTGGTGGTGCTGGTGTGGTGCTGTAGGATAAGTACTGGACTGCTAACCTCAATCGTGGTGATTCAAACCCACCAGCTGCTCCTTGGAAACCCTACATAAGTTCTCTACAATTCACAACTGACTCAAAAGCACATAACAGCAAAAACAACAGCAGCATCCATGTACAGAAGTCCTGATGTGATGCTGTACAATAAGCATTGACTGCTAACCACAAGGCTGATGCTTCAAACCTACTAGCCACTCCTTGGAAACTCTATACAGGATTGCTATGAGTCAGAACCGCCTCAATGGCAATTAACAACAACCACATGCCTGGCACATAAAAAATTCAACTTTGCCAGGTGAATTTGTCTTTGACCTTGGTTCCTGAGATAACTCTAAACTCTTAGAATTTTCTGTGTAACTGAGATGACTTTGTTATACCTACAAGGAGCCCTGGTGGATCAGTGAGTAAGCACTTAGCTATTAAGTGAAATAGTAATGGTTGGAAATCACCAGCCACTCTGCAGGAGAAAGATATGACCGTCTGTTTCATAAAGACTATGGCCGTGGAAAACCTATGGGCAGTTCTGCTCTTCCCTTTCGGGCTGCTGTGAGTCAGAACTGACTTGATGGTAATGTGGTTGATTTTTTTGTTGTCGTCATTTCTGTTATACAAGGTGGCTTCAAAAAGTTCATGAAAGAAATCCATTATCTTTTAATTCTATTTCCCACAAACCATGTATCTAAAAGGCATCCAGAGAACACGAGTGTTGGTGCTAAGGAGTGGGGGCTGAGTTCATTTATTTTGCTGTGCAATGAGGATTTGTTTATGACTTGTTTTAGGGTTTTGGGGAGCCTTCTGGTTTCACTTGCTCCACTGTAGACCCAGAGTGTTAGAAAGGGTTAACAGACTCACTGGTAACCGAAGATTGATGGTTCAAGTTGCACGCTAGTTCCCAGATGCACGCTAGAAGAAAGGCTTGGTGTTCTACCTCTGAAAAATTAGCCAGAGCAAACCATACGGAGCACAGTTCTACACTGACACACAGAGTCACCATGAGTCAAGGCTGCCTTGGTGACAACTGGTTTTCTTGTTCCACAAGTGCACTGTAGCACAACTAATCTGTAAAACAAAGCTGTAGTATAGCAAGGGTTTTGTTGTGGTTCCATTCTTCCATTCTCTTTCCTTTGTGTCACCTTCAGTCCTTCCCTTGGACTGATTGTCCCCTCCTTGTCTCTAGACAGTCCAGGACCGTGGGCTAGGTCCCATCTGTGTCTGAGCCATGTAGGCTTTCTCTTGCTACAGCATCTTCTCCATACTTCAGTCCTCACTTAAAACTTAGTTACCCCATGCTGCACTTCTCAGTCAGCTGAATGAAATCATTGACGAATTGGCACATCACTTTCTGGCAGGTGCTGTGGGATAATGTGCTAGACCTCAAGGTCGCTTTGAACTGCAATGTTGGTAGTTCAAATTCACCAGCCGCTCTTCGAAAACCCTATACAGGATAACTGTGAGTTGTAACCAACTCAATGGCACTTAACAACAAAAACCAACAACAATGGCAATACAAACTTTAAGTTGCATACTGTTATGGATTGGATTGTGCCCTTCCCAAAATATGTGTTGGATTCTGACCCCTAAACCTGTGAGTGTATTTGTATTAGAAATTCATATTTCTTTGCTAAGTTAATGAGGCCATGCCATGATATGGTGTGTCCTCAATCTAATCCTGAGTAATACAAAGAACAGTATAGACACAAAAAAGTTAAAAAATGAGGAAGTAAAAGAGCTGAACAAAATATTTCAAAGAACAGCTCAAGAAGACAAAGTAAAATATTATGCTGAAATACGCAAAGCACTGGAGTTCGAAAACCAAATGGCAAGAACACACTCAGCATTTCTCAATGTGGAAGAACTGAAAGAAAAAATTAAGCCTCAAGTTGCAATTGAAAGACTCTATGGGTGTCATGGATTGAACTGTATCCCTCCAAAACAGGCATCAGCTTTGCTGGCTTATGATCCTCAGGGGTTTAGCTGTTGTGTAATGATCTCCCATGATGTGATCTGATGTGAGAAATCAGTCAATTGTAAGAAGATTCAGGGTGGGATGGTGGAGGTTATGTCCTGTGAAGTTAGTTTGACTCAGTGACCCTACATAGAATTTCTGAGGCTGTAAATCTTTATAAGAGCAGAAAGCCTCATCTTTCTCCTGTGGGGTGACTGGTATATTCAAACTGCTGACCTTGGAACTAAGAGTTCAGCTCGTAATCCTCTATGCTACCAGAGTTCCAATGCCCTTCCTCCTGTCATAGCTCTAATACAATGTAAGGGGAGTTTCTCTGGGGTCTGGCCTTGTTGTTTGTTGTTGTTATGTACCGTGGAGTCGGTTCCTACCCATAGCGACCTGTACAGGGTTTCTGAGGCTGTAAATCTTTACGGGAGCAGAACACCTCATCTTTCTCCCGAGGAACAGCTGGTAGTTTCGAACTGCTGATCTTGTAGTTCGCAGTCCGATTCGCAACCACAGTGCCTACAACTCCTTTTATCTTACATGAGATAAAAGGAGCCAGAAGTGAGCAGAGAGAGAGCCAGAAGTGAGCAAGAAAGGAGAGACAAGAGTAGAGTATATCCTTTGGACCCAGATCCCTGCGCTGGGGACTGTAAATCCAGGATAAGACTGGTGTTAAGACATACGAAGATTTGTCAGGAATGCTGGTTCTGTAGAAGCTTAAAGGAGACAAGAACCTTCCTCCTACACTGGGAGTCAAGAGAGAAAGAACGCTCTCCCCATGAACTGGCATCATGAATTCAGACTTCTAGATTCCTAAACTGTGAGAGAATAAATTTCTGTTAGTTAAAGCCATCCACTTGTGGTATTTCTGTTACAGGAGCACTAAAGAATAAAGACAATGGGCAAAGTGTTGAACAACACAGGAAGCTTCAAAAGAAGATGTAAGGAATACACAGTCATTGTACCAAAAAGTAATTGACAATATTCAACCATTTCAGGAGGTAGCTTATGATGAAGAACTGATGGTAATGAAGGAAGAAGTCTAAGCTGCTCTGAAGTCATTGGTGAAATACAAGTCCCCAGAGATTGATGCAATACCAATTGATATGTTTTAGTAAATAGATGCCAAGAAATTTAGAAAATAGCTACCTAGTCAATTGACTGGAAGTGATTCATATTTGTGCCCATTCCAAAGAAAAGTGATCCAACAGAATGGGGTAAATTATTGAACAATATAATTAATGTCACTTACAAGTAAAATTTTTCTGAAAGTAATTTAAAATGGTTGCATTTGTACATCCACAGGGAAAAGCCAGAAATTCAAGTCGAATTCAAAAAAAGGTCCTAGAACAAGGTATATCACTGCTGATGTTAGATGGATCCTAGTTGAAAGCAGAGGATATCACAAACATGTTCATCTGTTTTTTATTGACCATAAAAAGCATTCAACGATGTGGAGCCAATAGTTTATGCCTAACATTGTGAAGAATGGGAAATCCAGAGATTTTAATTATGCGCATGTGGAACCTATACAAAGATCAAGGTGTAGTCATTCAAACATAACAAGTTATATTGCAAAGTTTAAAATCAGGAAAGGTATACATTACAGCCCATCATATTTCCTCAATCTGTATGCTGAGTAAATAATCAGAGAAATGGGTGATATGAAAAAGAACATGGCAGAAGAACTGGAAGAAGACTCGTTGGCAAATTGCAATACACAGCTGACACAATTCTGTTTGCTGAAAGTGAAGTGCTTATTGATGAGTTCAAAGGTTGCAGACTTCAGTATGGGTTACACCTCAACATAAAGAAAACAAAACCCTCACAACTGGATCAATAAGCAACAGCATGATAAATGGAGAAAAGATTGAAGTTGCCAAGGATTTCATTTTGCTAGGATACATAATCAATGCCCACGGAATCAGCTGTTAAGAAATCAAAGGACATATTGCACTGGACAAATCTGCTGCAGTATACCTCTTTAAAGTGTTATAAAGAAAAACTGTCACTTTGAGGACTAAGATACACCAAGTCATGGTATTTTCAATTACTTCAAATGTATGTGAAAGATAGACAATGAATAAGAACAACCAAAGAAGAATTGATGACTTTGAATTATAATGTTGGCAAAGAATACTGAATCTACCATGGACTACCAGAAGAATGAATAAATCTGTTATGGAAGAAGTACAGCCAGAATGCTCTTAGAAGCAACTATCGCAAGATCCACTTACTTTGGACATGTTATCAGGAGGGACAAGTTCCTAGAGAAGCATATCATGTTTGGTAGAGCATGGGCATAATAAAAGGAAAATTCTCAACAGGATGGATTGACACAATGGCTACAAACTTAACAACACTTGTGAGGATGGCACAGGACTGAGCAGTTCTCATTCTGTTGCACATAGGTCACTATGAGTCAGAACTGACTGGACAGCATCTAGCAGCAGACACAGAGACAAGAAGTCTTAACTGGGCAGATGGCTATCACATGAAGATTGCTAAGAAGCTTAGTAACATTGGGTCTACAGAAATTGAGACAAGGATCTTCCCCCAAAGCCAACAGGGAAGAAAGCCTTCTGCCTCCTAAACTGTGAAAAAAAGAAAAAAGTTATGCTCTTTAATAATCCCTTCATTACTAAATTATTTTTGTTTTTAATATACTGTAGATATAATGTTTTTCCCTAATGGAATGCATACTGATCATTGAATGTTTTAAAATTTTTTGTTAGCTAGGATGAATTTTAAGGTGCTCTGGTAGCATAGTGGATTACAAACTGGGCTGCTAAACCAAAGGTTAGCAGATCAAATCTACCAGCTGCTTCTTGGGAGAAAGATGAGGCTTTCTGCTCCTTTAAAGATTTACAGTCTTGGGAAAACCTACACAGGGTTACTATGAGTTGCGACCAACTCCATGGCACACCACCACCACCACCACCATCATATTATTTATTGGTCCACAATTTATTTGTCCAAAATTTATCATAGTTGTGATGGTTACGTGCCGTGGAGTCGATTCCAACCCATAGTCACTCTGTATATGGTTTTCAAGGCTGTAAATCTTTGTGGGAGCAGAAAGTCTCATCTTTCTCCTGCAGAACAGCTGGTAGTTTCAAGCTGCAGATCTTGAAATTAGCAGCCAGATTCATATTATATTATGATAAATATAATATTACCAGAGCTCCTTAATATTATGATAAATGGAGAAAATATCTAACTTGTCCGAGATTTCATTTTACTTGGATCTCCAATCAATACTCATGGAAGCCGCAGCCAAGAAATCAAGCGGCATATTACATTGGACAAATCTGCTGCAAAGGGCCTATTTAAAGTGTTAAAAGAGCAAAAATATCACTTTGAGGACTAAGGTGTGCCTGACCCACCTTATTTTTAATTGCCTCATATGCATGCAAAAGCTGGACAGTGAATGAGGAAGATCAAAGAAAAATCACAGCATTTGAATGATGGTGTTGACTCAAAATATTGAAAGTATCATGGACTGCCAAAAGAACAAACAAATCTGTCTTGTAAAAAGTACAACCAGAATGCTCATTGGAAGCCAGGATGGTAAGATTTAGTCTCATGTACTTTGGACATGTTGTCAGGAAAGACCAGTCCTTGGAAAAGGCAAAGTAGAGAGTCAACAAAAAAGAGGAAGACCCCCTCAATGACACAATGACTGGGGCACTGGGCTTCACTGTGACAATTGTGAGGATGTCAGAGGACCGCTAGGAAACAGCACCTAAGAACACCACCAACAAGATGAATTTTTCTAAATATTATGTGGGACACATATGTACCAGTAGACTCTGGTGGTAAAATAGGAGAATAAGGCATGAAAAAATATTCACTTGGATTTTACCTAACCCAATAGCACATGGGAAATAGTAAATAAACTTATCTTACTGTGCAGCAGCCCAAAGAGACATTTTATAAATCATTCCTCTAAGATGCACTGCCTCTTATGGTCACCTCCCACAGCCCCTCCCCACCCCAACACAGCAATATGTTGCTGGCAAGCATCCTTAGGTTTTACACGATTATGCAAATTCCTGCCCTAATGCCAATACAAACTATACATGAGGGAAAAAGTCTCCCAAAAATCCCAGAGTCAGAAAACATAAGTCGCACTTATAAGAAAGGGATTCAAAACGTTTGTGGGAAAGTTCCATTATATTATAATTCCATTTCTCCATGAATTTTTTGACACCTCCCTCATATGGACCATGTGTGAGCTACACAAAAAGTTAAAGTCATCCACTTGTGGTATATCTGTTACAGCAGCACTAGATAACTAACACACACCCGTAAGAAAAGATCTAAAATGTTTGCCAAGTTGATGAAAGGGTGAGTGTAACAAATGTGCAACACCATCTACGGACTGTTTATGATTGATCATGTGAACTATGACATCAAAAACCCCATTCCCAATGTAGCTATAATAGGATCTCCATTGTCATTCCCTGGAGACTTCTAAGAAGCACCTTTCTCTGGGCTATTTGAATTGCAGTCTTTATTCAACTACGTACTATTTCATCTAGCACAAAGCCAACCTACTAATAGCAGAAATGTTCATAATCCAAAAGGTATGACTGCTGGAGACAGGTATTCTGTAATCCACCCTACATGTTAGTATGAACACCATCCAACATTCAAAACACCAGTTCAGGCATTTCTGCTGGAGCTGGGTGGCAGGCTCTCCCAATCCCTTTACCATTCTGTGCTGCTTCATGTTTACACAGTGAAAGTGAGACTGTTGCCAGTGTTAATACAGCATAATTTACAAGCTGAGAACTCAGCATGCATTGCCTTTTCAAGCAAAACATACTGCTACTTTCAAAACCAACTGTAAGGTGGAGATATTTCTTGGAAACCAAGGCAACTGCTGATTCCCCAGACTCTTTCTGCCTTCCGGTACCTACTTCTCATATACCAGGCAAGACCAAGTCACAGACAAAATGAGCCTCACAAATCTCTGTAAAACCTAGAAGGCAGATTCACCCACGGCTTCAAAAAGTCCATTAGACTTCATGTACAGGAAGGGGGTTACAGAGGCTTTGAGGTCAGCCTCAAAGTCGAGATCTTGCTTATTAGGAAAAGCCTATAACCTGGCGTTGGCCCCAACTCATGGCAACTCCATGCACAAAG
>NW_006408558.1:7284313-7286193 GCF_000296735.1 Chrysochloris asiatica | reverse complement strand
TTCTTGCTGTGAGGATTTGTTCCCTCTTTTGAGTCGTTGCTCCACAGGTATAGGTCAAGTTCATCAGACTGTATCAGCTCACTCTTTTTTTTTTTTTCCCCTCTTCTTTCCTCTCCTGGTTGAGCTCCGATAATCCAGTCATCCAGTCCAGGTCATGTGGGTATCATCTGCAAGTGTGGGCGCTCCTGTGCATATGTCCTCTCTTCCCGTCAGCCGGTAGTTCCACTCTCCTCTAGAGTCCACCATGGCCACGCCACTGACTCTGGGGTTACTGGCTGAGTATTAAAAGTAGATTACCAAACATTTCTTATAGTATGTCTTAGTCTGGAAGCTTCACAGAAACCTGTTTATAGCAACACACAAGGCTCTACTGATAGAGGGGTGTTGGCTGTACATGAGGAGAACTGGTCAGGAATCAAACCTGGGTCTCCATGGAAAGTGAGAACTATACCTCTGCACCATAACTGCCCTAAAAGCCTATCAAGTAGGATCTAATCCTCACCTACTAGATACAATTTCAGGAACACCACAAAAGCCATATTGTCAGAAGGACCAGTTACTGGAGAATGAGATCATGTTTGGTAAGGCAGAGGGTCGAAGAAAAAGAAGAACCCCAGCAACATGGATTGGTAAAGTGGCAGCATCACTGGCCTCAAGCGTAGCAACAATTGTGAGGCTGACCCAGGACTGGGCAGTGTTTCATTCTGAGCCTATTCCCAGAAGCAGAATGTAGGGTCCAAAACCCCAATTCCAAAATTCTTTTTGATTCTGTAAAAGTTACCTGTCCACCTATCATACCCATCTTCCTTTGCTTCTAACATGGCAACCAGGATTATTTAACTGAATGCACACACACATACACACACACACACCTGTCTTCCAAATCCCAAGACCAACATTACCTCAAGATGACTGTTGTCAACTCCAGCTTGCTGTCCTCATCCTAACTTTGGTAGTTAAAACAGTGTCTTCCAACTGATCGTGACTCAGGGCAACCCCATGTGTGTCAGAATAGGACTGTGCTTCACAGAGTTTTCAATTGGCTGACATTTCAAATGTAGATTTTCAGGCCCTTCTTATGAGGTGCCTCTGGGTAGGCTGGAACATCCAACCTTTCCGTTACAGCTGAGCACTTTAACCATTTATATCATCCAGGGACTTTGATAGTTCGGCTTCTTCAAAGTGAGGTTCATACATTGTTTCCGGGGTCCACAGAGATTTTCTCTAGGATACTAAATGTACAGTAATATTAGGAAACTAAACTCTTGGATCTGCCCTGGGGCCTTCCAATTCCCCAGCACTTGCCTGTTAACTGGATCTTGGATGTGAATTGGATTTTGTATAATGGTGCCAGCCTTTCCATCATAACTTGAGATTTTAAATTTATTCTTAACTCACATACCTAATTGGCTGCCCTTGAAATCATTTGCTTATGACCTTGCTGCGAAGTTTAGACCCTCAGCATTTCCTGTTGTTGTTAGGTACCATTGAGTCGGTTCCAACCCACAGCAACCCTATGCACAACAGAACAAAACACTGCTTGGTCCTGCGCCAGCCTCACAATTGCTACACTTGAGCTCTTCCTGCTTCCATTGTGCCAAACCATCCCACTGAAGGTCTTCCCCTTTTCACTGACCCTCCACTTTACCAAGCATAATTTTATTCTCCAGGGACTTGGCCCATCTGAAAATGTGTCTGAAGTATGAGAGACAAAGTCTGGTCAATTTGGCTTCCAAGGAGTACTCTGGTTGTATTTCTTCCAACACAGACTTTTTGTTTTTCTAACAGTCCATGGTACCTTTAATATTCTTCTCCAACACCATAACTTCAATATATCAATTCTTCTATAGTCTTCCTTATTCATTGTCTAACTTTCACAT
>NW_006408558.1:7274976-7284118 GCF_000296735.1 Chrysochloris asiatica | reverse complement strand
TTCAGCATTTCCTAACCCTCCTGGAGTCTATCTACATGACTACTAAACACCAATTCTAACAGTATCACCATTAGGATAAACAGTCATGATGTATGATATAGTGGGAGGATAGGATGCTCAGCAATAAAGCAGAAAACTTGCTTCTGCTTGGGTTGTTGTTGATTTTAGTTGCCACTAACTAGACTCAATTCATAATGATCATATGCATAGCAAAGTGAAATGTTGCCCGGCTCTATACCATCTCCATGGTCACTGATAATTTTGATAACGATCTACATCATATTCCATTCTGATTGCTCCAGCCTTCACAGGTGGACTCAAGTCACCCTGTCCAAGCAACTTAACCTTGATGTGTAAGATCCAACCTAGTGCTAAGAAAGCATGATAATGGGACCCCATGGCATCAGTTTAGTCTCATTCTGGGTGCCTCAATACCTGAATGATAGCCTCACACAATTTTTTAATTTTTTTTTTTATAGCTTTCCACTGCTAAACCATCCTTATATTTTTAAATGAAGATGAGAAATCCCCTATACCCATTACTAGTCCATCAATAATATCTGGATCAGAAAATAATGACACCTGGGACAGGTGAATTATGAAAACACTATGAGAACAGAAATAAACAGTGTGGATATAACGTGTCTAGTTTTGTGTTTTCTCTGGGTTAGGAGAGTAAAAAAGAAAGTTGCTGTAGGGCCATGCCTCTAGGGTATATTCAACTGCAGCAAAAATAATCTAAAACAGATGAAGATAAATAGTGAGACTGAACTGTCAGCTCTTGGTGATAATTAATCTTCCTTCTATTCTCCTCTTGGATCAACTATCAACATTCATGGAAGCAGCAGTCAAGAAATCAAACAATGTATTGCACTAGGCAAATCTGCTGCACAAGACCTTTTTAAAGTATTGAAGAGCAAAGATGTCAGCTTGAGGACTAAGGTGTGCTCGACCCAAGCCATGGCATTTTCAATAACCTCATATGCATGCAAAAGCTGGACAGTGAATAAGGAGGAGCATAGAAGAATTGATGCCTTGAGTTATGGTGTTGGAGGAGAATATTGAAAGTGCCATAAAAGAACCAATAGATCCATTTTGGAAGAAGTGCAGCTGGAGTGCTCCTTGGAGGCCAGGATGGCCAGACTTCATCTCTCATACTTCAGACATATTGTCAAAACTGGCTCCATGGCACTTAACGACACCTTTCTATTTGGAGTCCTGGTGTGGTGCTGTGGGTTAATGTGCTGGACTGCAAGGTCAGTTTGAACTGCTAGGTTGGCAGTTCAAGCTCACCAGCTGCTCCTCAGAACACTTATACAGGGCTGCTATGAGATAGAATTGACTTGACAGCACTTAACAAAAACAACAATTTTCTATTGGTGTCCCAGTGTGGCTCTGTGGGTTAATGTGCTGCTGGGACTGAAAATTTGGTTTGAACCGCAAGATCAGTGGTTCAAGCTCACCAACTGCTTCTCAGAAACCCTATACAGGGTTGCTATGGGTTGGAACCGACTCAATGGCACTTATCAACAACAACATTTTTCTATTAAAAAAGTAAAACCTAAAGAGAAATTGTAAGAATCCTATGAAGAACAGCCATATATCAACCTTCACCTAGAATAAAAAGTTAATAATATTTTACCACATGCATCCTTCTATCCATCATCTATCCATTCATCATCCATCCATCCATCCATCCATCCATCATCCATCCATCCATCCATCTGAGGGGACAGATGAAAAAACATTGGTCCTGTGTTTATGTCTACATGTGTTTATGCTAACTGAGGGGCTCATGGAGAAGGCATCATCCTACTATTTCTACTTTGACATATTTTTCAAGTTTCCTTAATTTTTAAAAAATAGGATGGGATACAAAACAATAATGGCAATCTGACTGATTACTACATGAACAAGCAAATTGTTCACCCAGGAGACATCAAGGCAAGTGGTCGGGTCCCCTCAGGGCAAGCCCCCTTCTAAGGCTGAGACTCAATGGGAATACACGAGTAGACATGCGCTCTGATTGGTGACCACATTGTTCACCGATAAGGGGAAGTGAGGGAAAAACAGTAATGAAGCTGTGAGCTAAGCCCTGCAACATTCAATAGATTCCTGGGAACTTGGGTAGAGACCTGGTTGGCCAGTAGTATGGCAAGACCTGGGGACTCCGGGGCCCAGAGTCAGTGACATAGCCACAGAGGACTAGAGTGGAGAGTGAAGCGTCCAGCTGATAAGAAGTGAGGGCATATGCATAAGAACACCCTAACTTGCAGATGATACCCACTTGACCTGCCTTCAATGGCTGGATGATCAGAACTCAACTAAAAGAAGAAAGAAGAGGAAAAAAAGAGTAGGCTGATACAGTTTGATGAACTTGACATACACCTATGGATGCAGTAGCTCAGAAGAGGGAACAAATCTTTACAGTGAGGATCATTCCCTCCCCCTCCATACACAGGGTAGACAGGGATGGGCAACTTGGACATTGGCTACCCAAAATGGGGAGTGGGGGTGCTATAAAGGCAAAAAGTGACTGATTTACAAGCTTTCTAGATCCAGAGGGCGTAGAGGAAGGTAGAATCTCCACTGAATAGTACCCAATCTGTCTGGGCGGGGCTGATGAAAGGACATGGGGATAGGTCTCTTGTGGTACAATAGCAAATAATTGCTATCTGGACTGACTGTGAGGGTTGGAAATGTGAAAGTTGATGTTTTGTAGCAAAAGGAGGGGAGTAATTGACTTTGCAGTCCAGGAACGGAGGGCTCTGGGACCATCAAGAGAGAAGAGTGGAGTGTGGGACCCTACCCAAAGAAACATTGGCGCTAGAGATGGAGGTAGAGACAATGACGTGGAGTAATGGAGCGGCTGGGGACTCTAGACCCAGAGAGGGAGAAGGGCTGTGTGCTAACAACCAGGGACAGGCTTGCAGGGTATATATACCCTTTGGTTGGTTGATGATGCATGGAGGGGATTGTAACCATGGTAATGAAACATTATACTGACAGGATGAATGCAAAGCTAATGTTCTCCCATGTAAACTATAACATAATTCACAATAAAGCATATATATATGATGGAAACATTCTCTGGATTTCTAGCTGCAAGGTAGGAGATTCAAACACACCAGCTACTCCTTGGATACCTACCTAGGGTCCCTATGAGTCAGAACCGACTCCATGGTACTTAACAACAAAAAACTCTATCTCACATTTTTCCTTTTCTCTACTCTCTGCCTTCTTCCTAAATAACCCAAACCCTTCTCTAGTTTCTATCTTCAGAAAACAAATGCAATGATTGCAATCCATTCTGGACAGGACAGTGGACTCCAGAGTAAGAACTGTGATGACAGAAAGTAGACTATTGGCCTAATACTAAGTTTTTGTTCCCTTTATTAATGCCTATGTAGTCCGGGTGTGGTGCTATAGGCTCAGCACTGGACTTAAAGCCACCAGCTGCTCCTTGGAAACCCTGTAGAAGGTCGTTATGGCACTTAACCACAATAGCATTGATGACTACAAAACAAACAAGCAAGCAAACAAAAAACAATACTTACAGGATGTGGCCCATGGGTCTACTTTAATGCTTTTGTTGAATGTTGATGGAGTCGGTTCCTGCTCCTAACTACCTTGAATAAGATTTCCTAGGATCCTTTGGTGGCTTTGAACCATTGACTTGGTGGTTAGCAGTCCTGTACTTATTCTACAGTGCCACACTGGAAAAGATAAGACATGTGATAACAGCAGTAGTTTTTAAGAAAGTTCTTGTCCTTTCAAATCTTTGAATACAAATGTTAACACTTCCAAAGGGCTGTGTAAATTACAGCTGCTAGGAGGAATCCTCACTTTAAAATGGGTGGTAGGAGGATCTGGTGGTTTCTCAGCTCCTGCCCTGTGGGGAAACCATGCTGTGTGGCCCCCAGAAATCCGAGTTCACCAGGGGTTGACTTGGGGTGAAGGGAGAGAGAAATGTTTCCTGGTAGTGTTTCTTGTAATACCTTGTTAGGGCTTGTAATCAACATGGCTAGGATGAAAGAATTCTGGCTCCAGAACAGAAAGACTGTACTTTAAATTAAATCAGCTCCCTGCTGTGAACCACTTCTCCCTTTTTTCCCCACAGCCAAGGAAGTAATTCAGTGATTTCTCCCCATGGTTAGCAGCATGAGTGACCTTCAGTCTTTCCACTTAAAATCGATTCAAGATGATCACAGAGTTTAAATAAAAATCTCTCTCCTAACCTCCCTGTTTCTTTACCTCCCCAGGTATCCCTGCCTCACCTACTCTTCACAGTCTTACCTCTGCCTCTGTCTCTCACTCATACACACACACAATCACACACAGAGATACCCTGACATTTATTTTTAATAATACCCTGGCACTGTTGTTAAGTGCCGTCAAGTCGGTTTTGACTCATAGCAGTCTTGTATAGGGTTTCCAACCTGTGGTTCACACTCCAGTGCCACGTGTGTGCATAAGAAGATGCTAAACCCACCTCACTGGTTTTAGCCCTTCCACCTGGCTCAGAGCTGACAGTGAGATCTTTTGCCTCCTCACTTGCCTTTCTCTTCTCTGATGAACAGGGAACCAGATGGTCATTCCCCAGTTTCCCAGCATGAGTTTGACTGACAGGAGCCTTTGATAAACCTCAGAAGAATGAAGTCATCTCCAGGTCACCTCCGCAGTCTGGCCTTTCACACCCCATACAGACCACCATTATCTGCTGAATAGGAGACAAAGGAAATTAGTCCTGCTTCCCTGGCCTGCCCATTATTCCCAGGCTGATTTCAACCAGGAAGCAATGAGATGCCCTTCACTTTCCTCCAAAAGGTACAAATGTCAGCAGTTAAAAAATGCAAACAAGAGGCTCTTCTATGTTAATGGCTGGGTGTCTTTGTGGAAGCTAAGAAGTGAAAAGTGCATTTTATTTGCTGCCTTTGAGGAAAGACTTAACACACTTCTAAACAACTTCCTGCAGCTATTCAGAACTCAGACTAACTGAGGTGTGTTCTTTAGTCTTCAGGGTTTCAGCTGGAAAATGAAAAGAGGAATTTCCACCTTTTAATAGATTTGATTTCCAGGGAAATTGTTGTTGATTGTCTTCTGCCGTGTTGCCAGGGGTGGAAATGTGCTCTGTTTGAGTGTGCGTGTGATTCTGTGTGCATGTTAGACAGGTGTGTGTGCTCACGCTTGTGCTACCTGTTGCTATGGGTGAACGCTTCAGCTGGAAAATATCATTAACGCAAAGGTCACTGTTGAGAAGGAAGTGATTTCACATCAATTCCATTGTTCTTGTTGTTAAGTGCTGTTGAGTTGGTTCCAACTCATAGTGACCCTGCATAGGGTTTCCAAGAATTGACTGGTGAGCTTGAACCGCCGACCTTGCAGTTCAAATGGCTTTGCAGTCTGGTGCATTAACCCACAACGCCACACCAGAACTACACATCAATTCCATAGTTCCTGAATACTGCAGATCAGACTACATTTTTGTTAGCTAATTCTAAGATGACAGTGCACACTATTGCCATCCAGGCTGTAAGACATTAAAACTATGGGTGCTACAAAACAACCAGAGGATTGCCACAAAAGATCAAGTGTCAGAATACTCATCATCCAGATAATTAATAACTCAGTTAAGCACTAGCGCCTAACACTGGACTAGATCTTTCAAGGAATACTCGTCAGAGGGCAAAGTCCTCCTCACAGTAGATTTTCAGTCTGGATAAAGAAACAGGAGTAGAACTAGACCTTACTTCTGAAGTACACCTACACTTGGAAAGGTGTGAGAAGGACATTCCATGAAGGAACCAAAGCCTGGAGAAGGGTTTAGTTGGAATGGAAAGTATTTTTATGAATGAACCTAAAAGAATTCATGAATCAAATTATTGAGGGGTTGGGTTGGAGGAAGAATTGCTATTTCTTTCCTTAGGGAATCATCACTGCAAGTCAGAACCCACTCCGCAGCAGGATGGGTTTGGGTTTTTTTCCTTAGGTAATGGGACGGCAAGGGAGGAAAAGTTTGGAGAGGGGGACCCATAGGTTGAAAATCTGCATTAGAAGCACAAATAGATTAGTGAATAGAGGGGCAAACCAAGAGACAATTTAGGAGGCTAATACAATCATCACCAACTAAACTGGAAAGGGCGTGAGTTTGATGTTGGCAGTAAAGAAATTGGATACAAGAAAAAAAAAAATTTTTTTTAAGCTTTATGGAAAAATCAATAGAACTTGGTGACTCATCAGATATGGTGAACACCAGACTTCAGACGATCTTTGAGAGATGAAAGTGGTTGAACATGGCAGGGGAGAGAAGGAAGGTGCTCAATCAGCAAGACACAGTTGAAAGGTCAAGAGTATTACGTCGCACACAGTGTATAACTCCAAATGTTACCACCTTCTAGGTGTGGGATCCTGGCCATTCCCATTACCTACCTAACCTCAATTTCCTCTTGTACAAAAACTGGAGGTAGGACCAACATCAGTGGGTGGTTTACATGTTAGGGATAAAAGTTATCTTTAAGAAGGGTATCTCCAATTCTGCTATGAAATAGATGAAAAATTACCATGCCAGATTGCAAAAGGAGGATAAAAGCCGTATGGTACTTAAATTCCAGTGGGATGCCTTTAGGTAAATGAGTGTAGAATAAATTAGACATGGAGTAATTGGTATAGGTATCAAAGTCAAAGAGTCCTGGTGTGGGGCTGTAGGATAAACACTGGACTGCTAACTGCAAGGTTGGTGGTTCAAACCCACCAGCTACTCCTTGGGACCCCTCTGTCAGGTCTTGGAACCCACTCAACAGCACTTAACAACAACGTGAGAGTAAAACCGAGCCAAAAGATAAGTGTGGAATCTATAATGCACCTTGTGTTATTGTTAAATGTCATCGAGTCAGTTCCAAATCATAGCAACCCTGTATATGATTTCCTAGGAGTGGCTGGTGAACATGAACCACTGATCTTCTGGTTCAAACCAATTTAGCAGCCCAGCGCATTAGCCCATTAACCCACAGTGCCACACCAGGACTCCATAGCACAACGCGAGGACTCCTAAAAAACAGTAAAACAAACCCAAGACTGGGCACAGTTAACAGAAATGTGCTGCTGCTGCTGCTGTTAAGTGCCGTCGAGTCAGTTCCGACCCATAGCTACCCTGTACAGGGTTTCCGAGGGTGTAAATCCTTACGGGAGTAGAAAGCCTCATCTTTCTCCTGTGGAGCGGCTGGTAGTTTCGAACAGCTGACCTTAAGGTTCGCAGCCCGAAATGTAGTACTTGAAAACCATAAAATAGGTTTCTGTGCTGGACAGTTGCTGTTAACAAAAGGGGTGTCAGCCCCTAACTCATGACAACCACATGCACTGTAGTTTAGACCACTGTGATCCCTGGGGTTTTCATTAGCTGAGTTTTAGAAGTACATCATCAGTCCTTCCTGGTCCATTTTAACGAAATGCTGAAACATTTTCAGCATCCATTGTCAGACTGTGCATGAGGGACACTGGCCTGAAATCAAATTCAGATCTCTTTCATGGAAGGAAAGAATTGTATTGCTGAGTGAGCTAGAAGGTAAGATGAATTTTCAGAAAAGACAAAAAGAATCAAGCTGGTGAGAGGATTGGATTATCTCATAAAAACTGACTAAAAGGCTGTTGTTTGAAAAACAATGATCTCTTCTGGGCCTAGAAAAAAACATGGACTCAGAGCAAAGCAAAAGAAATATAAATTGCGTCTGAGGAAGAAATTCTGTCATTAAATGCATATCACTAAAGATTCTTGTATAATATCCTTACGTTTTCATCTTTAAGAAAGGACTCAAAGAGTTTACAAAGAGATTTCAACAAACCTCAAATGAACATGTTTATTCTGTGACTACAGTTCTCACCATTGCCAATTGGGACAACCTCTCTGTTCAATGAGATTTTTCAGTAATTTGCATTATACTCTGCTCTGGTAGCGTAGTGGTTACGAATCGGGCTGTGAACCACAAGGTCAGCAGTTGGAAACTACCAGGTGCTCCAAGGGAGAAAGATGAGGCATTCTGCTCCCGTAAAGATTTACAGCCTTGGAAACCCTATACAGGGTCGCTATGAGTCAGAACCGACTCCACGGCACATAACAACAACAACAACTGCTCCACGAAACCAAACGGTCTCACAATGATGTGACTGGTCTCATGGAATCACAGGATGGCAGAACATTGTTTAAATCTGTGATGTTACTTTGTTAGACCAATTCTGATGATTTGGTATGCAACTCTTGGCGATCTTGAGATCCAAAACAACTTTTCAAAGGGGTAATAATTTCTTATATTGGAAATTTGATTATTTTAGTTAATTATGTAGAAAAAATGAAAAATTTAGAGAATTACAGAACCTTGTTACTATGTGGAAATTTATAGTTACTTTAGTCTAATTTTAAGAAGCTCTGGTGGCACTGGAGGATGAGTGCTAGACTGCTAACTACAAGGTCAGCAGTTCAAACCCACCAGCTGCTCTTCAGGTGAAATATTTTTTTCCACTCCCATAAAGATTTACACCCTGGAAAAACCCTATACAGGGTCACTATGGTTGGAATCAAACATCAAATCGTAACCCAAAGTATGAAGCCTCAACTTGCACTATTGAAGGATTCTTTGGGCAAAATATTGAGTGATGCAGAAAGCATCAAAAGAAAATGGAAAGTATATACAGAGTCACAGTACCAAAAGAAATAGTCGATGTTCAACTATTACAAGAGGTAGCATATGATCAAGAACCTAGGGTACTGAATGAAGAAGTCTAAGCCACACTGAAGGCATTGGCAAAAAATGAGCCTTCAGGAATTGATGGGATATAAATTGAAATCTTTCAACAAACTGATGAAACATTATGCATGCTAATTCATCTATTCCAAGAAATTTGGAAGACAGCTCCCTGGTCAACTGATTGGAAGAGATCCCTGGTTGTGCCCATTCCAAAGAGTGGCACAGAATGCAGAAACCATCAAACAATAATATCAATATCACATATAGGTAAAATTTTTCTGTGAGTCATCCAAATAATTCAGTACTTCGGCAGAGAAGTGCCAGGAATTCAAATCAGATTCAGAAGATGAGGAACTAGGGATATCACTGCTGACGTCAGATGTATCTTGACTGAAAACAGAGAA
>NW_006408558.1:7270779-7272756 GCF_000296735.1 Chrysochloris asiatica | reverse complement strand
GCTACCAGATTATAGTGGTTATTATTTTATTACTCCCTGCCTGCCTCCCCACCCTCACCTCTCACCTTGTCTGTCACCCAAACACACAGTAGCAAAGCTCTTTCCAAGTGTTTTTCTGGCTGAGCTGAGAAGTAAAACCTCTTTTTTTCTCTGGTTGCTGAGCTTGATAGAAAACAATCTGGAACAGCCTGCAGCAATACAAGAATACGGACCCTGTTCTGGAAGAGTCAGAAAAAGAGAGAGCAAGGTCACACCCTGGTACTAAGTGAGCCAATAAATCCTTCTTGCTTGTTTGTTGTTGGCATTAAGTACTGTGCAGGTGGTTCCCACTCATGGCAACCCTGTATAGGGTTTTCTAAGAGCAGCTGGTGAGTTTGAACTGCCAACCTTTTGGTTGTCAGTACAGTATTTATCTGACAGCACCACACCAGTTAACACTTTGTGCTTCTTATATGTCAGTCCTCGTGGCAAGCATTTTAGGTATTTTTAACTCACTAAATATTCACAATAAAACTATGAAATTGATATAATTATTCTCATTCCAAAGATAAGGAATTGAAACAAAATGTTTAACTTGTGTTGTTGTTGTTATCGTTGTTAAGTGCCATTGAGTTGGTTCCAACTCATAGCAACCCTGTATGGGATATCCAAGGAGCGGCTGGTGAGTTTGAACGGGCAACCTTGTAGTTCAAGACCTTGTGGTCCAGCACATTATCCTGCAGTGCCTAATAATTGGCAAAACCAGGATTCACAACCAAGCAATCTCACCCCAGAATCTGTGCTTAGCCATCATACTATGCTTATCAAACTCATTGACTTTAAACAGGACAGTCAATAAGAAAGACACTGGTATCCTAAAGCCTGGAATAAAGTGTGTGCGTGCACAGTAAATACTCAATGTGTGCTTTGCTCCATCAGTTAGCAATTCACCTAAGTACATGATATGGGTATATAAAAATAGAAAATTTTGTTGAAGCCCAGATACAGTTTTCTAGTTCCAAATGTTCTATTTAACCACAACCCAAACCAAAGGATTAGCTTGTGGCACCACTTGCGTTCCCAGGGATTTCCTCCCTGTGCCATGGGAAATCTGTGGGTGCAACGCTGGACCCATTTGGGGTGTGCTCCCACCCGCCTGAAGGTGTCCAGTCTGGGCAGAGAGGGTGCAACAGTGTAAAGGAAGAAAGAAAAGTGAAAAATCCGCCACACCTCTTTTTCCAGATGCCGCTCCGTGGTTTTTAGCACTGTGGCACTGTGTCAGCCTGGCTGTGACCCCGCTCTCTGATCTCAGCCCAGGCTGAGGGGCCCGCAGGCAGCATACGGATCAATTCAGAAATCACCATGCTTTCCCTCCACAGTCAGATTTCTCCACAGGTGGGTGCAGGAAACTGATGCCCCCACCTTATATTAGGTCCCAAACTCTGAAACTGCTCCAGGAAAGCACCTTCTTTGTTTCATGCTTCCTCTGAGGAGCCTCCCCTACCTGCCTCTGCTTCTCCTGCCCCCAAACCAAAAGTCCATCTTTATTTCTTTAAAGAAAAAACACATTTACATGATACTAGCCTGCTCTTTTCTACTTCATGATTTCTTAGAGATTATAACTCTTGCCTGAGAAGTCCCCTCCTGGTCCAAGACTCTAATTTTTTTTTTTTTTTGGCCATAAAATTTTAATTTATTTGCAGATTCTAGGTGATCTGTAGCTTTCTTATCTGAGAAAGTATAGCTATAGCAAAATTTGCACACTTTTATAATTGGGAAAACAGAGGCTTGCCAGACTATTCAAAGGCATGAACTAATTTCAAAAACCTTTCCTCTTATAGTAAATATAATTTCTGTTTAACAAATTTGTATCTTACTTTGGGCATTATAAGAATAAATCAAAAACATCACAATGATGCTGGTAGAAAATGTGTTATCATTATTCCGATGTTGTTGTTGTTAGGTGCCATTGAGTCAGTACTGACTCATAGCAACCTT
>NW_006408558.1:7265428-7269999 GCF_000296735.1 Chrysochloris asiatica | reverse complement strand
AGCCTCGGAAACCCTGTACAGGGTTACTATGAGTCAGAACTGACTCCACGACACATAACCAACCAACCAATGGTCACCTTGGATAGGAGTCCTTTTGGAGGCAGAGAAATGCAGCGTTGACTATGGATTAGTGATCACAGACATGGAGGACAGTGATGGCTCAGGGGTAGAATTCTCACCTTGCATATAGGAGACCTGGGTTCGATTCCCAGCTAAGGGAAGTCACGTACAATCACCACCCAACTGTCAGTGTAGGCTTATGTGTTGCTATGATGCTGAATAGGATTCAGTGGGACCTGTAGCTACACTGAAGTAGACTAAGAGGAAAGTCCAGGTAATCTACTTATGAACAGTCAGCCAGTGAAAGCCCTAGGGATCACCACAGTCTTATCTGTAACTTATCATGTGCTGGGAAGCATTTCATTTCACTGTGCACAAGGATTGCCACATGTCAGAAGACAACTTTACAACAGCTGCATCACCCACCAATATTGCTGTCAAGTCGGTTCCAACCCTTCATAAGGTTTCCCAGGAGTGGCTGGTGAGTTTAAACCATTGAACTTGTGGTTCAAACTGAACTTGCAGTCAAGTGCTTATCCTCCAGTGCCATACTAGGATCACACCACCAAGAGTCATGCAAACACAGGGCCTAAAATTAATTTGGAAAGTCCTGGAAGAATAAAGAAAGTCAAGTTATAAATAAAAGATGAAAAACCTCACTTCTGACTCCCCAAGTTATCAGGAGCCTAGCAGTCTGCCTTTGGGAAGGACAGGCCCAATGACAAATTTTTCCAGCTGAGAGATGAGTTTTTCACCTCTCTGCAAGGCTGAATAGAAGGAATTTAATTTGCCTGCTTGGCTCTTATGCAATGCCAGGTAACAGTAGAATAAAGAGGGCTTTGAGGGAGAAAGCCAGATTTCCCAAACACATTGTAGCATTCGTATCCTTCCCTTGTCAGATGCCTGCAGACACAGCGACCAAAATGTCCCAGACTGCTCATTGCTATCACTCAGATTCATAAGGCGCTGCCTCCCACGGAGAAGGATGGGAGACAGAAAGGCTCCAACTGTTCTCCGTGTGAAAATTCCACGGTGGAATTCCACCAGACAGAAGCTGGCTCTCTGCTGAGTGAATTGAGCCTTTTATTGGTCAGATTTGTATACATTATACAAAGAGCCAAAGAAGGGAGTTACTGTACACTTTACATATTTTTAGTTCCCCAGGCTTAGTTGCTATTGGACTTAACGTGAGGGGAAGAGAGAGAAACAAAGTCAAATCCAATCTTCTGTGTACGTCAGTGACTTTTTGAGGTCTCCAAGGTTTGCTGGACTTGCCTGCTTGCTTTTCTGATGTACTATGGTGAATTCTGTAGTACATCTGTTTGTTTCATGTTCTAAATTCTACCCCTAATGTCATTTATTTTTCAAATAATTTACTGATGAGGGCCAATATGTGTGTGTGTTTGTGTGTGTCAATACATCATGCCATCAACTTGTATGTGGATACAAGTTGTCTCATACTCGTGGGAACCTTGTGTATAACAGAACAAAACATTGCTGGTCACGTGTCCTTTTTATTACATTGGATATGTTTGATTTTATTAATGCCGCCATTGTGCCAATCCATCTCAATGAGAGTCTCTTTTGTTTTCTTTGGCCCTCTACTTTACCAAACATAATGTTCTTTTCTAGAAATTGGTATTTTTCTGGTGACGTCTAATGTAAGCCAGTCAAAATCTCGCCATCCTTGCTTCTAAAGAACATTCAGGTTTAAGACTCATTTGTTTGTTCTTTTGGGAGTCTACAGTATATTTAATATAATCTTTGCCAACACTACAGTTTGAACACATCAGTTCTTTCTTTTTCATATATACGTGCACATACACATACTCACACTTTTATTGGCCTGATTTTAGCTTTGAAATGAACTTTTTCCAGTTACCAAAAGCAGCAAGATGAAAACATTTCAGTTGGCACAATTAGCTGTGCAGTCCTCTTACTTTCTCCACAGAGAACTTTAGTTCTTTGTGACACAATTTTCCGTGGTCAGACAAAAACAAACAAGTGAGATGTGTGGATGTGGAGACAGTGAGATCGTAACTGCTGATTGCTTTTTTGGGGGGATGCCATAAAAGAAAATTTAATGATCAGAAAACAAATATTACAACAAACTACTGTATTTTATTTTTAGATAATTTTTCCATCTCTAACATGTGGTAATTTACAATAAAACATTTTGACACTTTTGACCTGGTCTTTTGTAGAGTTTTGTGAGTAGAAATAATGATTGGCATTGCTAGTACTTAACATTGGTAAATGGTAGCATTTTATCGACTGCCATATTTTTTACTGTTAATTTTATTACTTCCAATGTAACTGCCTTTCAATCATTCAACTTTCACTCATTCAACAAATATTTATTGAGCACCTATGATGTAGCAGTGTTTGGTCCATTCAACAACACAGGCATGGACTCTACCCTCTTAGGCCTGGAGGATAATCAACTGAAGGAACGATACAAGGATTATTGCTCGGTTGTTGCTAGGTACCCGAGAGCCAGTTATTCCTGTCTCAGCCCATTGGTGCAGCCGTTGTATCAATGCATCTTATTGAGGGTCTTCCTCTTTTTAAGGACTCTGTATTTTACTAGAAATCATATCCAGCCCTTCTCTAGGGACTGGTCTCTCTTGATGACCTATCCAAAGTGTGCAACTGTCCAGTGAATAAGAAAAGCTGAAAAAGACTGGATGGCCTTTAAATTATGGTGTTGGTGAAGAATATTGACTATATCATTAATTACCAGAAGAACAAACAAATCTGTCTTGGAAGAAGAGCAACCAGAATTTTCCCTAGAAGCAAGGATGATGACACTTTGTCTCACATATTTGGTTGTTTAAATGATGATCTATTTCTAAGTGTTTTTGTGTACCTATAAAAAAACCAAAAACCCACAAGGAATAGAAGTAAATACTGTTAAATGGTGACAGAAGGGATTGTAATTATTGCAGTGAAACAAAATACGATGGGACAAGTGCAAAACTGATGTTCTCCCATATCAGCTATCACTCAATTCACAATAAAAACTTTAAAAAAATTAATATACATGTACATGTATGTTCTACTTTCCACTAATACTGCTCTTATAAATGAGAATGGATGGGTTTTGGTCTAGACAATCAATATTTCCAGAACCAGGAAAGAGTAAAACATATAGTATGGTCTTGCTGTTTAAATGAATTCTTTAATAAATTTGGAGTAAAAGTCAATCATTACCACAGTTTTATATTCCTGAAACTAAATATTTTCCATATTCCATAATTCTAAATCAATCATTTATAGTAGAATTGGCAGACTTCCCCATACTTCATTTCAGTTCTGTGTAAATGGCATACCCATGAAGATTGATTGCTTGGTTTGCGTGTTGATGCTGAGGTTGGTTATCTTAGTTAACTAATGTGGCTGTAACAGAAATACCACAAGTGGGGGTGCTTTAAAGAACAGAAATGTATCCCTCACAGTTTAGAAGTCTAGAAGTCCGAATTCAAAGCAAGGATTCGAAGGGAAGCTTCTCTTTCTGTAGGCTTTGGAGAAAGATTTTTGTCTCAGCCTCTGTAACTGCTGTTCCTTGGTAATCTTCACTTTGCGTCCATTTGTCTTTCCTTCTGTGTCTCATCTACTCTTTTTATAACTTAGAAGTGATTAGGTTTAGGGCCAACGCTAACTTAAAAAAGAAACTCTTCTTCCCAAATGGGGTTATATTAGGATTTGAACACAAATTATGGGGGGACACATTCAAGCCATAACTTTGGTGGATAATTTAATCCACTATTTCTGTCTAGTACATGGATGTTTTCCAAGGTGTTCATGTGTAGTTTGTGCCTGACAGAAGGGAAAACAAGATTTTTAACGAGCCTTATTGCATGTATGCAGAGAAATGAACTGAAATCGGTAGAGATACTGGTTCTTTAGCAGGAAAAGCTATTTTAAATACACACACAGGAAAAAAGAGAACTCCCTTGGAGTGTGCTTTCTTTCTCATTTCTTGTTTTTATGACTCCCATCTACTTTTCTCTGTAATTTTCTGCCCAGGCTGAAAGGTATAAAATCCTTTTACTTTTCTATATGCCAATTCCCACAGCTTCTGCTTCTTACTAGCAAGTATAAAGAGATCATGCCAGAAGGCAGAAGAACACATGCTGGTTACGACGCCACACAGACCAGAAAATCTCCACAAAAATGATCAGAGCTCTCTTCAATTTACCATTAAAAGCACTGCACTGACGGTAAGAATGGGGCCATATCTTATGGTTATTTAAACTGGGCATCTTAAAGCCAAAACTAATTCCTAGGCCCTTTACTAGTTTATTCTCTGCCTCCACTTTAAAAAGTATATAGTTAGTATTCTTGATTTAACAAATAGGTCACTTCACTGAGAAGAGAGGAAAGAAGGAAAAGGTCAAAATGGATGTCAGAAGAGACACTGAAACTTGCTTTCCAGTGTAGAGATGCTAAAGCAAATGGAAGAAATGAGGGGGTCCAAGAGCTGAACAGAAACCTTCAAAGATCAGCTC
>NW_006408558.1:7250225-7263836 GCF_000296735.1 Chrysochloris asiatica | reverse complement strand
ACATATTGTCAGAAGGGAACAGTCGCTAGGGAAGGATATCATGTTTGGTAAGGTGGAGGGTCAGAGAAAAAGAGAAAGACCCCCAATGAGATGGATTGGCCAAGTGGCAGCATCGATGGACTCAAGCATGGCAACAGTAGTGAGGTTAGCTCAGGATCGGGCAGTGTTTCGTCTTGCTGTGCCTAAGGTGTCTATGAGTTGGTACCAACTCAATGGCACCTAATAACAACAACAAGTATTCTTGATTTTACAAATAGGTCACTTCATTGAAATTTCTGCTACCTATGAGTAGTATTTGCTTGACACACTATCTAAAATGCCACTCCACCTTTCCAAGACCCTTTTGTTACGTTGTCTTTGTTTTATTTGTCTTATTAGCTGTTGTGATTACCTAATATGTTGCAATATGTTTTCATTTCATTTGTTTTTGCTTTTCTCTTTTTCTACAATGTATGGAGAGGATTGTTGTTAGCTGCTGTCAAATTCACCCCAACTCATTACCACTCTATGCATAATGGAAAGAAATGCAGGTCCTGTGCCACCTAAGGATTGGTTGCAGATCAGAATGCTGTGATCCATAGAGTTTTTTCACCTGAGTTTTAAAAGAAGATTGCCAGGTCCTTCTTCCTAGTCTGTTTGAGTCAGACAGTCCTGCTAAAACTTGTTCAGCATCATAACAACAAATGAGTGGTGTCTATGCCTGAGGTGAATTGGCCATGTTGTGGTTGTTGTTGTTGCTAAGCGCCATCAAATTTTTTCTGACTTATAAAAACACTGTTTAAGGTTTCTGAGACTGTAAATCTTTGTGGGAGCAGAAAGCCTCATCTTTCTCTCATGCAGTGGCTGGTAGGTATGTAAACCACTGACCTTGTGGTTCTAAGTCCAGCGCTTATCCAATAAATCCACCTCAATCCCTGAACCATCTCAGGGTAGATTTATTTAATTGACCCCTGTATCCCCAATGCCTAGAACAGCACAAAATACATGGTAAGGGGTTCCAAAAATATTTGATGAATCAATTAGATACGTGAAAACAAGTTAAAGTCTTAGGAGTTGGCAACAGTACATTGGCATGTTACTTTCTGATGTCATTTGTTCTCAAATAATTCCACCTAAAGAAAACCTTTTCAAAGAGTCAATCTTTAGCTCAAGTTCCTTCCATTTCTTTCTTCTGTTCTCTGTGTAGTCAGCCCAAAGGATATGTGAGTTCAATTTGCAGAGAAATGCCACAGATAGATATGATAATGTCCCTTCCACTTAAAAGGTCTGAGCATATTTTGAAAGTGTTTTATGAACTGGAAACCTTTCTATGATGTATTTCACTATAACCCCATAAAACCTTACACCCTGCTGGAATTTTATCCTGTTAAATTTGGCAGTGTTTTCTTCCTCAAGTAATGAGTTCAATTCATGTTTTCATTTAAGTTCATACCCAGATACAAATCAGTGTCATTGCCACAGGCAGAGATTCCCAGAATTCCCAGGCACCGGGAGGACTGGTGCTTTAGAAGACTGAATGCCAAATGCTCCTTTTCAGAAGTGGGTTCCGTAGCACTTACTGTCTATGGCTGCTTCAGTGCCAGGTCCCGTGGCGGGACTTGACTAAATGGGCTTCCGACTTCCATCCCAATGCAAGCTTGTCTTGTAAAGCCTCAATGGAGTTCCTGTGGTAATCCCTCTTTGTTTCCCTCAGAGAGAGAAACAATAATCACATTTTTTTTTCCTAGAAAAGAGTTCAAGAGCACAAGTGGTTTTAGTTAGGGATTCAATAAACACTTTGGCAAGAATCAGAAGAGCAGTGTAGGAAAGAACCAGTACTGCTTCTTTTGGTTCTAATTTAAGGTGGATGTTTTCATGGGAGGAAAAGCAAGCGTAGCATGTTCCGTCAGGGAGTGGTGGTGGTGGTGGTGGTGGTGTACCGTGGAGTCGGTTCCGACTCATAGCGACCCTGCATAGTGTTTCCGAAGCTGTAAATCTTTATGGGAGCACAAAGCCTCATCTTTCTCCCATGGAACTGTTAGTAGCTTCGAACTGCTGACCTTGAGGTTAGCAGCCCGGATGACTTTAGCCCCTGGTGATGGCTGAGTGTCAGAGTAGAACTGTGCTCCGTAGAGTTTCCAACAGCTGATTTTTTCAGAAGATATCCAGACCTTTCTTTAGCTGCACCTCTGGGCGAATTCCAATTTCCAGTGTTTTGGTTAGCAGCCAAGTGGGCTAACCATTTGCATCAACAAGATAACTGAATAACTATTAGGATTGTATTTTATTTTTCCTAATAAGTTACCAAAAAACCTTAAACCAATCGCCAACAAACAAATTCAGATTCATAGGAGTCCTGTTTGGCACTGTAGAATAAGCACTGTACTGCTAAACCACAAGGTTGGTAATTCAAACTTTCCAGCTGCTCTTAAACCCTATATAGGATTGCTATGAGTCGGAACAAAATTTCATGACACCTAGCAACAACAACAAGTGAACCCATAAGACAGAAAAGAACTTCCCCATGGGCTGCAAATTTCCAAGGTTGTATATCTTTACTCACAGAGTGGCTGGTGAATTGAAATTGCCAATGCTTCAATTAGTAGCCAAATTTTAATCACTGTGCCTGTCACCAGAGAGCCAGCCTACTACATAGTTTTTGTTAAGTGTTGTTGAGTTGGTTCTTATACAGGGTTTCCAAGGAGCAGCTGGTGAGTCTGAACCACCAACCTTGCAGTTCAAACCGACCTTGCAATCCAGTGCTTATCCTACAACACCACAACGGGACTCCCAGCTTGTTTTTGTTGGTAAGTGCCTTCGAGTTGATTCGGATTCATAGTAAACCTGTATAAGGTTTCAGAGGAGCAGCTGATGGATTTGAATGATTAACTTTGTGGTTCACAGTCCAGTGCTTATCTTACAGCCCCACACAAGAAATCCACTGATACATTGTTTTTGTTAAGTGCCTTCGAGTGGGTTCTGGCTCCTAAGCCACCCTGTATAGGGTTTTGAGGAGCGACTGGTGAATTTGAACCACCAACCTTGCAGTCCAGTACATTGTCCCATAGCGCCACACCAGGATACATTGTTGTTGTTGTTGTTATGTGCCGTGGAGTCGATTACGACTCATAACGACCCTGTACAGGGTTTCCAAGGCTATAAATCTTTACGGGAGCAGAAAGCCTAATCTTTCTCCCGCGGAGCAGCTGGTAGTTTAGAACTGCTGACCTTAAGGTTTGCAGCCCGATTCGTAACCACTACGCTACCAGAGCTCGTTAGCCCACAGCGCCACACCAGGATGCAATAGGTAACTAAAAGTCTAATATCTAATCAGTGACTGTTTTAAAAAGTGGCATTACCAGTAAAGGAATGTCACTGCGAGAGCAAGGGCAGCAATGACCATAGTAACACCCTCTGTGTGGAAGTTCAGCTCCACCTGTGAGGCTCTGTCCTGATTCCCATTGACTTTATGACTTCCTGCAGGCAAACACCTGGAGACTCTTGGAGCCGCTGCTGTGTTTCAGAACAATGGCATCACATTAAGTCTTCATTAAGGACACTAGAGCCAGTTCTTCCCTTGTCCAAGCCAAATTCTCAGACTTCAAAGAGATCAGACTGGTATGGAGGAGGAAAGATAGTTAAGCACAAGGTTTGACAGTAAAAGCGGGGAGGGAGTTACCGGAAAGTAAAAGAATGCATTTGTCTTCTTGTCTTCTTCTTTTCCAAGAAAGCCAAAGAATTCACACACACAGAGAGAGAGAGAGAGAGAGAAAGAGAGAGAGAGAGAGAGGCACGCAATCTGTGTTATGCTAGTTCTTTGCCTAGATGTCAATTTGTAACTCTGAGCTACCTTGCTCACAAGCTGGAAGTCATAGTACAAATAACCTCAAATCTCAGTATTGCAGTCTCTCCACTTTTCTTTGTGCCAGGAGAGGCAGCAGACAACTGAGCCCACTCTGAGCTGAGGCTGACAGATCCTTCTGGGAGATCTACTCCAAGGCAGGGATGCTATGAAATGCTCCCTGGAGTTACTTGGGTACCTATGCTTTGAGCTGTGTTTGTGTACAAATGTGGACAACATTTAGATGCCTAGTGATGATTTACAAGGTCTACCATATCCAAAAAGGAGCCCTGGTGGTGCTGTGGGTTCAGCATTGGACTGCTAACCTTAATGAGGTCTGTGGTTCAAACCTACCAGTGGATCCATGGGAGAACGATGAAGCTGTCTGCTCCGGTAAAGACTTATAGTCTCTGAAGCAGTTAGACTCCATCTGATAAGGTCACTATAGTCAGAATTGACTTGATGGCAGTGGCTCCTTAAATTTTTCAAAAATGTTTTTACTGTATTAAAAAGTCTTTTTTCTCTTTTTAAATGCCACAATTTGATACAAAGTTGCATATTTCAGAATCATCCTGTATTAGACTGAAATATCTCTGTATGCACTTCTTAAACAAGTATGATACTTTCATTAAGCATGAAATGTGCTCATTCAGCCATTACTTATTGAACACCTACTAGTTCTCAGCATCACACTAGAAGTAGCCACTGTGAGGAAGCCTAAATACTGCAAATTTTTGGGAATGCATTACAAATATGGAGTGTTATAGAAAACAATCAGTAATTAAAAGAAACTGGACAACATGCAGAAGAAAATTAAGTAAACGCTATCTCAGATTCTAAAGCTTTTGGTTTAAGGCATGTTCACTACATTCCAAGGAGGTTCTATTTTACTTATTCGAATAATCCATATAGTTTGGGATACTTTTTATTTTGGGTCATCATGTATCAATCCAACATGAGCAAGTGGCCTTATTTAACAGTTTTGTTTTGTTTTGTTTTATTGTTGTTGTTGTTGTTGTCAGGTGCCATGGAGTTGGAACCGACTCATAGCAACCCCATGCACAGCAGAACGAAACAATGTCTGATCTTGGGCCAACCCCACCACCGCTGCCACACTTGACGCCATCAATGATGCCACCTGGCTGATCCATTAGGAGCTTTGAAACCCACGTACAAGTCTCAAGTAACTCTGTTTTACATCCAAGACTAAAAACGATTGTTTGTATTGTCTATGCTGCACCTACAGATGAGCTAAATTTGGCCTTGGGGCATTGGAGAGTTGGAATTCACAACCTGGGGCTCCAGTTGAACAAACAGAATTATGGGTTCAGATGGCTGTGGAGATGGAAAAACAAGTAATCACTCTATGAAGAGCTACTACAGAAGCAACAGAATTTTCTTTTGCAGCCCACAGGAAGAGCCTGCCAGGCTCTTAAGCTACACATCAGTGCTTTCATGAGAGGAAAGAGGGGAGGCTAGGCAGGATTCAGTAAGAGCTGAGAGGTGAACCAAACGGAGGGGGATACAGACCAATGCTAAGTTGTCAGCAGAAAAGGAGGGCACCGCTCTTACAGAGCTGGGAGAGGTCAATAAATCACCATTCTTATCTTGCAAACAGAGCCTGTGACTTCAAAAATTAGCTCATTTATTCTGCACAATTAAATGTATTGAAGTGTGACAGAAAAGTTTAGCAGGCAGTGGAGCAGAAAGCCAGCAACAGTGAATGAACATCTCAGTGAATGACACAATTAGTTGATTTTCATTTTATTTATCAATATAATTATTGAATTGTATTTATCCCTTTTCACAGATTTCTACAACTATTACGGCTTGGGCCTCCAGGGAAAGAATTAGGTCAAATTTTTAGTCTAAGTTTATGTGATTATGGAGCTGCTAATAAAGGAAAGTTCTTTAAAGTGTGACACAATCTTGTATTCAATGTCACGCCTATCATCTGGCTGAGAAATCCAGTCCTTTTTCATGTGAATGTGACAAATTGAATATAAATTTGTGAATGTGCCTACTCCTAAGTGGGGACTGTACTGGGGGTGGCCAGTGACCTCTTCTATATAGCTTTAAGATTAGAAGTTAGGACAATTATTTTGGTTTTGGAAAATTATGAAAAAGGAATCTTGAAAATAAATCCTGACATTAATGAAATTTGACAAAGAAAGAAAGGTTGAGCTAATGGGACTGCTTCCTTTTGTGTTTTGTCTCACCTATTTCAGCACCTGCATTCTGCTGTGTCTCTTTGAAATCATATCAGAAGAAGAACAAACACGAGATGGAAGACAGTATTCATGTTCGGGAGGGTGGATGGAAAGCAATCTGCCACACAGTTTCTGGAAGCTGAGTTTATCCCTATGAACCAGCAGCTTATGAATACAGCCACTGTCTGGTTCCAAATTACCTTCTTGCAGTGAATCAAAAGACTTATGGGTACCGAAGCCCACAGTTCCTGCTCGGTCTGCAAAGGGACCCATTTCACATAGGGAATCTCATTTCTCACCCACAAGTCTCTCAGTTAAATGTTTGCTACCATGGGCATCTGAGAGATGCTCAGTTTCTCAGTTAAGATCGACTGAAGGCAATTCAGGTTCAACTTTTAATAGACTCCACAAAGTACATGAGGAGCTCTGTAGCGTAGTAGTTACGAATCAGGCTGCTAACCTCAGGGTCAGCAGTTTGAAACTGCCAGCTGTTTTGCTGGAGAAAGATGAGGCTTTCTGCTCCCGTAAAGATTTACAGCCTTGGAAACCCTGTACAGGGTCACTATGAGTCAGAACCAACTCCACAGCACATAACAACAACAACAACAAAGTACATTGTTCTAAAGAAATCCCTTAGAATCTATGAGGATCACAGAGAATTTACTAAAATGTAGATTCCCAGGCTCACCTCCAAGACAGAAATCTGGAGCTACATATCTTTTAATTGTGGCAAAAACATAGATAACTTGACATTGGCCAATTCAACATCTGGTTTACGTGTACAACCCAGTGACACCGACTACATTAACCAGGCTCCACAGCCATCACCAGCATTCTTGCCCTGTCTTTTAGGACTGACGTAACAAAATTGGTGACTTTCAAGATAAGAAATTTATTTTCACATAGGTTTAGAGGCTAGAAGTCCAAATCAAGGTCTATCCATTAGCCATATCAATTCCTTCTGAGGGATCTGAGTTCCAGCCCCTCTTCCAGCTTTCAGTAGCTGCCAGCAGTCTCTGGTCTTTCTTTGCTACCTGTAGATTCATCTTCATACGGCATCTTTCCTCTGTGCATGACTCTGTCTCATTGTCTCTTCTCACCTTTTATCAGCCACCTATAGACTCCTGGTCAAGGTTGGCAGTTCAAATCCACCAATCGCTCCTTGGAAGCCCTATACAAGGTCACCATGAGTGAGAACCAACTCGACAGCACTTAACAAAAGTAACATTCCCCCAAATATGGTCACATTCACATGCCTTTGGGGGAAAAGTACAGATTCAATCCCAAGGAGACCATGATATATGTTCAAGGAATAGCAAGAAGGCTCATATGAGACAGCCAAGGGCCAGATCATGTAGGGACTCCTAAGCTCTAGATTTTGTGTTTTGTTCTAAATGTGACAGGAAGTCATTAGAGTGTTGTGATGTCATCAGCATTAACATATGACTCATTTCAGGCTGATTCTGACAGCTGAATGGACTGTAGTTGTAGACAGCATATAAAAATGAGTCCAATATGAAATTAAACTCTAAAGCCCCCAGGACAAGGTTTTAGAAAGAGGCCTTTAGCCCATTCTTAATTCACATAGCCACAACAGGGAGGATCTTATCCACTGTTTCTGAAAATTCATGAACTACCCTTTTTCCCCTCATCTTTAAGTCATTGAAACCACTTGTAGGATACATACTTTCACTTGTCTTTCTAATTCATGGTCACAAGGATTTCCTTAATTTCTTTGAATCATTGCTGATGCTTAGAAACCCAAATGATTTTTGCAAGTTGGCCTTGTATCCTGCCACTTTGCCAAATTCATTTATTAATTCTAACAGCATTTTTGTGGAGTTTCCTGTGTATAGGATTTTGCTATCTGCAAAAAGGAATTTGACTTCCTCAGTCCTGATTTGGATAACTCCCTGCCCAGCCCGATTACACTGATTACGGTTTTCCAGAAAGATGTTCCATAGCAGTGGTAGAAGTGGCCATTTCTATCTTATTCTTGGTCTTAATGAGGAAGCTGTCAATCTTTCTCCACTGAGTATGGTGGGCTTCTCATAAATGCCTTTATTATACCAAGGAGTTCCCCTTCTATTCCTAGCTTGTTGAATGCTTTTACCAGGCAAGGTTGTTGGATTTTGTCAAATGCCTTTCTGCTCTTATTGAGATGATGGACTGTTTCCTTGGGTTTTTTTCTTAGTTCTGATGTATTATATTAACTCATTTTCTAAAGTTGAACCAGCCTGGCATTCTTGAGATAAATCCCACTGGGTCTGCTTATTAATTCCGTTTGCTAGTATTTGTGTGAATATTTTGTTTCTATTCATTAGAGATATTAATCTATAGTTTTATTTTCTTATGGTTAAGGCAACCAATTCAAGGATTACCCTTAAAAGCAAATAAAAATTAACAAAATCCACTACCCTTGAGGCAATTCCCACTAGTGACCCTCTAGAACAGAGTAGAACTTTCTCAGAGGATTTTTAAGGAGGCTACTAGGAGGCCTTGTATGACACTGTAGGTTAATACACCAAACTACAAAGCTGTGTGAATTGCAAGGTCAGTGGTTCAAGCTCACCAGCTGCTCCTCAGAAACCCTATACAGGGTCACTATGGGTCAGAATCGACCTGACGGCACTTAACAACAACAACAACTAGGAGTCCTGGTGTGGTGCTGTGAGTTAATACGCTGGATAGCAAAGTCATTTCAACCTCCCATCAGCTTTTCAAGCCCACCAACCGCTCCTCAGAAACCATATATGTAGCCATGGGTCAGAACCGACTCAATGGCACTTAACAACAACAATGTAGACTACTTTGAATCTACCAACCACTCCGTGGGAGAAACAGGAAACTTTCTGCTCCCAAAAAGATTTACAGCTTTGGAAACCCTACGTAGGGTCTCTGAGTTGGCATCAACTCTATGGAAGTGGGCTTGAATCTTTACAGTGGTGGGTTTGATCCACTGAGCTTTTACTTTGCAGTCAAGCACCTCAGTACTATGCCACCGGAACACTTCTGCTATAATAAAGAAAATGAGGGTTGTAGTTTAGGAGGCTAGAAGACTGACATATTTTCCCCACGAGAACCAGTCCTCTAGATGGGCTTTACTGTTGCTCGGTGCCATCCCGTCAGACTTCATATATGACAGAATGAAACACTGCCCTGTTCTGCGTCATCCTCACCATCGTTTTTAAGCTAAAGCTTTAGGCTGTTCTTGTTAAATGCCACCGAGGCAGTCTTGACTCATCGTGACCCTGTATACGTTTTCGAAGGAGTGGCTGGTGAGCTTGAACCCTTGACCTTGTGGTTCAAACCTATCTTTCAGTCCATTGCATTAACCTGCAGTGCCACACTAAGACTCTAAAGTTTTAGATTATCAGTTTAAAAACCCTGCTATTCAAATGCAAAGATGCTCATGAAAGAAGCTTAAACTCTTAGCAAAGGAGTATATTATATCACGTAAAAATGTAATAAAACTCAGGGAAAAAATTAATTCATCTCATCTGCCTCTCTGACTAGAGGAACCCAAAGAAGACAGTGACTTGCTCAAGATCACATAGATGCTCAGTGATAGGCATGAAACCGGGAGCTGCTCGCTATTTCTCTGGTCAGTTTCTCACATCCTCCCTATTGTGATTACCTAATGACAAGTGTGGGACAAGAGGCAGATTGCCATGAAAGTTTTAGTGTGAAGAAGAGAATAATGCCAGAAAGGAGAAAACTGGTAAGAAAAATGGACAAAAATGTCAAAGTGACGTTTTTCTAAGTTCATCTGAAGCTAGTCTGGACTCCATCTCAGTTGAACCACTGAAGCCACAACCTTGTGTTTACATTGATCATGGACCCACAGTTGTAAATCTCTGATGGAGTAAGAAAGGTAGCAAACATAAGTTCACTTCTGTTTTGCTTACCTTGAACACGGAGGCGGAAAAGGAAGACATTCAGGTCACTTGTGTGAGCTGTAGAAACAAATCTGAAACTCTGATAAAACAGCTTTATGAAGGACAAAATGGGGAGATTTTTTAATCTTGAAAACTAAGGTGACATTTTATCATAAAGCTCAGCATTTTAACAAGATTCCATTAGAATGCATAGTTATCTATCTGAGGGTATTAAAAGAGGTAAGGGTTAATAGAATCCAAGAATTAGTTTGAGTTTTAGGAAACAAAGTGGAATTACTGTTCGTAGTGTGAATGTAAGGCTACCGTGCCACCGGCATTGTTCTAAGCATTTCTTGTACTTTCAATGATTTAATCACTAACACAACCCTTTGAAGGAGATATTGTTATCCTGATTGTGTAGTTGAAGAAATGAAGGCAGGTTGGGTTGTTGGGTAGTTAAGATGTTAAAGAGTTGTATTTGGAATTTAGCTTTATCTTCAAAGCTCATGTTCTTCCTTTTATATTGTCAGTTTTCTCAGGTTATTACAAATGTTAGATAAATCTTAACGGCTTCAGCTACATTTCTAATGCTATCCTTAAGCAAAATCCTTAATTTAAAAATCTGGAAAAATAAGTCCTTTTTTTCTTTATTGTTTTTTTTGTTTTTGTTTTTTTTTAAATTTGTAGACTATCACATAAATGAGGAGCGTGGCACCCTATGATAAGCACTGGATTGTAAACCACAAAGGTCGAGTTTCAATCCTGTCAGACACTCTGCAGGAGAACTATGAGACTTTCTGCTCTCTCAAAAATTTAAAGACTCAGAAACCCTACACAGGGTCACTGTGAGTTGAAACCAAACCGATGGCACTTAACAATAACAATCACATAGATAGGAGATTTGTTTTTCATATTGCATATGTATATCTATAAAGGTTTGAGGACACATTCAATCTTTCTTTAACATATGATTTTTATTAATTTAATGGAGTGTAACTGTATCTTAAGAAGTCCAGATAGTAGGGTGGGTTAAGTATTGACCTGCCAACTGAAAGGTTAGTGGTTTGAACCCACCAGTGTTTCCTCAGTAGAAAGATGTGACTGTCTACTTCTGTAAAATGTGTAGCCTTAGAATCCCTATGAGGTAGTGTCTAGTCCTAGAGGCTTGCTGTGAGCCACAATCAACTCAGTGGTAATGTGGTTTTTTTTGGGGGGGTTAATGCATTTTGATATTTGGATGATTATTATTTTTTTATTTCATTGTTATAAAATATGTCTAATAAAACATTTATCATTTTAACCATTGCAAGTATACAATTCTGTAACATTAATTACATTCACCATGTTGTAGGAACAATGTATACTATGCATTTTTCCAAATTTTTTGCTACCCCTGAAGTAATAACTCCCTGTTTCTCCTTCCCTGCTACCATTAGTCGATTTTTGTCTCTGCATTTGCAAAATCTAAACGTCTCATATAAAAGTAGGATCACACAATATTTGTCCTTTCTTGTCTAACTTATTTCACTTAATAAAATGTTTTCAAAGTACATCTATGCCATAGCATATATCAGACCTTCACTTCTCTTTTTCTTAATATAAGATTTTATTTTGAGGTTTACATGGGAGAACATCAGTTTTACATTCATCCTATTGTATTGTGTTTCATTGCAATGATTATAATTCCCTCATGTATCATCAAATAACCAAAGGGTACACCCCACAGGCCTGCCCCGCGGCCACCCTCCCTGAGTTCAGTGTCCCTAGCTGCTCCATCTGTCCATGTCATTGTCTCTGTCTCCAACCCTGGCATCTCTGCCTCTCTGGGTAGAGTCCCCCTCTCTGCTCTTCTCACTTGATGGTCCCGGGGACCTCCGCTCCTGGGCTGCAAAATCAATCACTCCCCTCCTTTTGTAAAAAAACATTTACCTCTATATTTCCTACCCTCCCAGTCAGTCCTGATGGCAATTATTCACTATTGTACCACAAGAGTCTTATCCTCATTTCCTTTCGCCAGCCCAGTCCCAACAGATTAGAAATCATTCAGTGGAGATTCTACCTTACTCCCCCACATCTGGAGCTAGGTTCCCTTTTGAAAGCTTGTAAGCCAGTCACTTCTTGCTTTTGTAGCCCACGCCCCCGTTTTGGGTAGCCAATGTCTAAGTTGGCCATCCCTGTCAACTCTGTGTACCGAGGGGGTAGGAGTTATCCTCGCTGTAAAGGTTTGTTCCCTTTCTTGAGCTATTACATCCATAAGTATGAGTAAAGTTTATCAAATTGTAGCAGATTTCTCTTTTTCTCTTTTCCCTCTTCTTTCTTCTTCTAGTCGAGTTCTGATCATCCAACCATCAAAGCCAGGTCAAGTGGGTATTATCTGCAAGTGTAGGTGTTCTTGTGCATCTCCCCTTACTTCATATCAGCTGGATGCTTCACTTTCCGCTCTAGTCCTCTGTGGCTATGTCACTGCCTTTTGACCCAGGAGTCCCCGGGTCTTGCTGTACTGTTGGCCATCTAGGTCTCCACCTGGGTTCACAGGGGTTTATTGAATGTGGTCAGACTTAGCTCACAACTTCATTGTTATTTTTCCCCCTCTTCCCTTTTTCGGTGATCAACGTGGTCACCAGCCAGACCACCTGCTTACTCATGTATTCCCCTTGAGTCTCAGTCTTGGAAGGGAGTTTGCTCTGAGGGGTCCTGACCACTTGCCTTGATGGCTCCTGGGTGAACAGCTTACTTGTTCTTGTAGTAATCTATCAGACTGCCATTATTGTTTTGGATTTGTCCGGCAGGTCTTTCTTTCACAGAGTATCTTCTGTTCTAGTTGCTCCAGGCTGATATTCTAGTCCTTTCCAGTGGAAATTTCCTACCTCAGACAATTCTGGATGTGGTTCTGGATTCCACCTACGGTCTTATGTAGTGTAAAGGCTCCACAGGAAGCCTCTTTCATGGGGCAACTTCTAGGCCCCTTTAAGGTATTCCAATCAGTTGTAGGCTGAAGACGGACTTACAAGCTTTCTGTAGTGATGTTTCTGGCTATTCCTTTCTCCATCTCTCTAGTCTCTTTTTTACAATGGTAGGTAAATGAAACCAAGATTCAAAAGGCAGCCAAGCATCTTAACATTATTTCCCTCTTTTACCCCTTCAAACCGTGCCTCAATCCCTATATTTCACGCCCTTTTGTTCTTGTTCCTAGGTTGTCTATACCTCATCGTTTACCTCTGTCCTACTTAGTCCATGTGAACCTGCCTAACTGCTCTCCCATCAGCCTTGTTCTTCCATTCCCCTCCTTCTTCTTGTGTATTGTCCCCCTCACCCCAGCACCCAAGCTATCCTGTATCTATTCCCTACCCTGTGCTCCACCTTCCCCTCCCTTCCTCCCCTCCTCTCATCCCATACATCCTGGTGATCAGCATATATATATATATAGCCTCTTTTAGTGTGGGTTCTTTTTCTTAGTCTTTTACAAAAACAGTCCTATGCAGAATTTCTCCTTTTGTGACTGACTAATTTCACTCAGCATAATGTCCTCAGGGTTCATCCATGTTAAGTGATGGTTGCAGCTTCCTTGTTGTTCTTCAAGGCTAGCATAGTATTCCATTGTATGTATGTACCACAGTTTATCCCTTCTTCAATTGATGGACACTTCAGCTGTCTCCATCTTTTTGCTATTGTAAATAGTGCTGCTATGAACATTGGTGTGCAT
>NW_006408558.1:7242091-7249853 GCF_000296735.1 Chrysochloris asiatica | reverse complement strand
TGTCTTTTTCTTGTAGAGGTGTTATGGTTTCCTATATATTTTAAAAATTAATCCCTTGTCTGGTGTGTCATTACAAAAGATTTTTTCCCATTGTGCAGGTTCCCTTTGTACTCTTTTGGTGAAGTCTTTTGATGCACATAGTTTTTAATTTGCTCAATTACTTATTTTGTCTACTTTTGTTTGTGTAATTTTCAAAATGTTTGGTAGTCTGTGTATTCCCTGTATTAGAGCCCTCACATTCATCCCTATTTTTTCATTGATGAACTTCAAAATTCTGGGATTCACATTTAGGTCTTTAATCCATGCTGAGTTGGTTTTTGTTCACTTCTCTTGATAGCTGAATATACCATTGTATAAATATAACACATTTTGATCATCCACTCATGGACACTGGTCATTCTCACTTCCTGGCTCTGGTGACTAATGCTGAAATTAACAATGTTTTACAAGTATATGTTTGAATCCCTGCATTCAAGCCTTTTGGGCATATACCTAAGAGTAAAAGTGCTGGATCATATGGTAATTCTACCCACTTGAGGAACTGCCAAAGAATTTCCCATACTTGTTGCAACATTTTACATTCTTACCAACAATGTTCAAGGATTCCAATCTCTTCTTACCTTCATCAACACTTGTTATTTTCAGTTTTTCTGATAACAGCCTTTCTAGTGTATGTGAAAAGGAGCCCTGGTAGCATAACGGATTATGAACTGGGCTGCTAACCAAAAGGTCAGCAGTTCAAATCTATCAGCCACTTCATGGAGAACAATGGGGTTTTCTGCACCCCTAAAGATTTCCAATCACCATTGTGCATGAAGTGGTATCTCAATGCTGTTTTGCTCAGTCCTCTATTATTCATTTTCATCTCTTTTTCCTGGTCAATTATATATAATGCTAAACTATAGATGGTTGTTACCCAAGTTTACCTAGAATGAGCTTTGTTTCAGTCTTGTTGGGTGTGAATTTGACTAAAAACGTTGAATATGGATCACTTAGAAGAGAATTCTTCTCTTCCTGCACCATGAATCTGCACAACAGATATACCATGTCCACCACTGCCAGAAGCAAATGCATCCTAGAGAGCAGTTGCTGGAGTGCAATCCTGAAGCACATGTTCTATTGTTGTTGAATTATTAAGTGCTGCCCAGTCAATTCCAATTTATAGCAACCCTGTATATGGTTTCTGAGGAGCAACTAGTGGATTCGAACCGCCAACCAGTGTTGATCCTACAGCACCACAATGAATGCCTTTTGGAGTGTTTTCTGCACTCTTAATTCAACTCTCTTCTCTCTAGCATCAATTGCAATTAATCACCCCCTTATCCTACCAGTTCTTCCTAAAGATATATAAACCGTTCTTATTAGTAAACTATCCCTGATATTTTTACCCCAAGAAAATCGACAAAAATATTTTTTTAAAATGAATTCAGCGTTTTATTCAAACCTTGCTACTTCTATTATTACTGTTGTTGTTATTAGGTGCCATTGAGTCGGTACCGACCCATGGCGACCTTATGCACAGCAGAACGAAACACTGCCCAATCATGGGCCAACCTCACTACTGTTGCCACGCTTGAGTCTCTTCTTTTCACAAAACCAAACCCAAAATATAAAACAACAAAAATGGACAACTTATTATTTTCAGTGGCATTGTTGAATAGGCACTGGACTGGTAGCTGCAAGATCAACAATTCAAACTTATCAACTGCTTTTGGGAAACCCTACACAGGGCTACAAAGAGTTGACATTGATTTGACAGCACTTTATGCTCCCACAAAGATTTATAGCCTCAGAAACCCTGTACAGGGTCACTATGAGTCGGAACCGTCTCCACAGCACATAACAACAACAACAACAACAGCAACAATGGTATGGCACTGTGGGTTAATGTGCCAGACTGCAAAGCCATTTGAACTGCAAGATTGGTGGTTCAAACTCACCAGCTGCTCCTAGGAAACTCTGTACAGTTTCACTATGGGTCGGAATCGACTAGATGGCACTTAACAACAACAGCGACAACAGAATTGCCCTGGTAGCATAGTTACATGTTGGTCTGCTAACAGCAAGGTCAGCAGTTCAAATCTGCCAACCACTCTGCAGGAGAAAGATGAGGTTTTCTACTCCTGTAAAGATTTACTGCCTCAGAAATTCTCTACAGTGTCATCATGAGTTGGAACCCACTCAATGGCATAACAACAGCAACAAGAAGTGAATGAGGTGATTGCAATGCAGCAAATCATGTGATGTCTCTTTCTAGCCATAGTCTTTGTTAAAAAAAACACTCCTATCAAGTGACTTTTTTCTGATGGGTCTTAATAAGAGAAGGTGGGAAGATGCTGATGGATTACATGATTCTGTTGTGAGTGATTGTTAAGGGTTTAATTGTGAAAACTTGGAACTTTAACGTGGGTATCCCATGAGCCATCTCAGAAGCAGGAATGTGGGACCTCACTACCATCAAGAAAAAAGAATCAGAAGTGGGTCATATCTTTTGGACCCTAAGATCCCTGCACATTGAACCTTCTTGACCAGCGACAGAGCGTTGTGACACCAGGGCAGCAGTATGAGAACACAGAGCTACATCCCCAGACAGAGTGGTGGCGTTCCCAGTCCATGGAGCATGTAGAGCTGATTACCTTTGGACAGGAGATTCACTTGTGGAATAGAATGCCCCCAGCCACTTAACTGAGGAGTTACACTTGCTAACCCATGGCGCTTGAGCTAAGCACCTTTGGGACTAGGCTCATAGTGAATTGGCATGTGCTTTCAGCATTTATTAATCCTAAATGAACTTTGTAACATTGCCCAAGCAGGACAGAGGCCAAGACAAGGATCTGAGGTCCAGAGAGAGGCCTGTGTGTAGACACAGTAGAGGAGATGCTGTCCTGACTGAAGGAACTGTGTCCTCACAATTTCTGACATTGAATTGTCACCTGTTAACTTTCCTAAGAGTCCTGATATGGCCCTGTAGGTTAATGTGCTGGGCTGCAAAGTCAGTTTGAGCTTGGTGGTTCAAGCTCACTAATCGCTTCTTGGAAACCCTTTATAGGGTCGCTATGGGTCGGTACTGACTTGACGGCACTTAACAACAACTTCCCTAATAAACCCCATAACTGTCAGTATGGTATCTAAATTCTGTGTGGCCATTGCAATGAATGATTGAACCCAGCTAAGTACAGTGTTGTAGGAAAGATGGTCAGTGCTCATTTTGTGCAGTGACCTGAAAAGTTTTGGCTGAATCTCTTTCTCCACATCATTTCAGAAGCCATTTTTTTTAAGAAGGTATTCTTTTGGTAAGTATTAATTATTTGTGGATAGTGTTCAATTTTATTTTGTTTTATTAAATTAAGTACACTTGAAAAATATTTTCATGAGTCTGAGCCAATTGTATCTGCCTTCTGCCCAGCGTCTTTGCTGTGTACATCCTTTTATAACATTGTCCAAGTTGTACCCATTAAAGTTAAAGGACATTTCATAATCTTAGAAGTGCTTGAGTGCTATCACCCTCTCCTTATTTGGCTCTCACCCTTCTGGCATCTCAGAGTGTATGTATGTGATACCAATCAGTCCTTCCACTTCCACAGAATAAACAGTCTGTCACAAGAACCAGTTAGCTATTAGAACTCAATGTTCTCTCTGTAGACATTTTGGGGACTTCTGATATTCATCCAGAATCCCAGAAAGAAATAAAATTCAAAAGAAGAGGTCTATTGAAGGATAGGGAATAAGACGCAGCAGATACTAAAATATCACTCAGCCCAATTTCAGGGCAGACAGCCAAAAGAAAAGAGAGAGAGTGAAGGAAAGAAAGAGAAAAGGAAATAAAAGAGGAAACAAAAAAACAAAGTGTTGTGTTAGGTTTTCTGCATCTGATCTACACAAACAAAATGAAAAGTTGACATGAAGTCAGTGCATAAATTAGGAGAAGATCAGACTCTGTAATAGATGCAGAGAACTCCGTGATAGCCAACATCCATCACGTTATTCGCTCTCAGGACATAGCTGTCTGGCCTTTAAAAGTAGGGGGCAAAAGGGTAAAAGTTCAAATTATGGCAGAAAGAATGCAAAATGGGAATGTACCGTGGAGATTAGAGATGGAGAAAGCCTGGAATGATGAGTAGGAGAAGACTTCAAGGAGAATAAACAGTATTCAAGCTGAGGTAATAGTTTCTTAGAAGCATCAAGATTTGAATCTTTTAATAAGCTATGGGAGCATGTTTTTATGATAGTCACTACAGGATTTATAATACATAAACTCCAAGACTGTGATCTGTATCTTATCCACCTTTTAAAATTCCATTCCAAATATGCTTGTGTTGTGAGGTGCTGTTGAGTCAGTTCTGACTCACAGAGACAACAAAACAAAACACTACGCAAGCCTGCACCATCCTCAACATTGTTCCATTTGAGCCCATTACTGCTGCCACCGTGCCTGTCCATCTCACTGGACAGCTTCCTCTTGTTCGTTGACCCTCCACTATACCAAACATGGTGTCCTTCTCCATGTACTGGTCTACTCTGATAACACGTCCTAAGTATGACAGATGAAAATTGCACCATCTTGGTCTCTAAGGAGCATTCCAGCTATACTTCTTCCAACACAGGTTTTTTTTTGTTGTTCTTCTTCTGGTAGTCCATGGTACTTTCAAAATTTTTCTCCAACACCATAATTCAAATGTATTGGTTCTTCCATGGTCTTCCTTGTCAATGACCAACTTTTACATGCATGTGGTGGTGGTGGTTATGTGCCGTGGAGTTGGTTCTGACTCATAGTGACCCTGTACAGGGTTTCCGAGGCTGTAAATCTTTACAGGAGCAGAAAGTCTCATCTTTCTTCTGTGGAACAGCTGGTAGTTTTGAACTGCTGACTTTGCAGGTCGCAGCCCGATTCGTAACCACTACGCATGTAAGTGATTGAAAATACCATGGATTGAATCAAGTGCACCTTTGTTCTCAAACTGATATCTTGCTCTTGAACACTTTAAAGTCTTGTGCAGCAGATTTGCCTAATGCAATGTGTCATTTAACTTCTTGACTGCTGCTTCCATGAGTGTTGATTGTAGATCCAAGCAAAATTAAGTCTTTGATAACTTCAATCTTTTCGCCATTTAACATGACATTATTTATTGCTCCAGTGGTGAGGATTTTTGCTTTCTTTACATTGAAGTACAACCCATACTGCCTCGGCAACACTTAACAGCAAGAATAACAAATATAGATTCTGTATAGTGTTTTTCAGGCTGTAACTCTTTACGGAACCAGTCTCATCTTTTTTCCTCAGGATGACTGGTGGGTTTGAACCACCAACCTTTCAGTTTGCAGTCCAGTGTTTATACTATGGCACCACCAAGGCTAATTAAAAGAATTCCAGGAAAGAAAATTCACCTAAGTATTTGAATTTCTTATTTAAAAAGAGTTAGGAACCCTCCACTGTTGCCATGTCTGATTTTTGCATCCTTTGGAAAAGATCAAAAGTAAGTTTTGTGTGTTTTTAAAATGTTTTATTGTGAATTATGTGATAGTTTACATGGGAGAACATTAGCTTTACATTGATCCTCTCATATGTCATTTCATTGTAGGTTTTCTTTTTCATTGAACAATACTTAACAAATGTGAAGACCATCTTTGGCCATCTCTCTAGAATCTTTGCTTTACATCTTATACCCTGTGAACTCTGTTCAAGAGATCTTCAGAATGTTCATGGACCAACGAAATAGAAAGATAATGGAATTTTTCAATGGAAATTTTGAAGCACTCTCATATAATATACTATAGTGTTCAAACACAACAAAATATGTTCTTTGGCTGTATACCTCTGTTTGCTGAAATGGTTCTTTAAGGCCATTTCACAAATGACCACAAAAGCTGTCCACCCATTCAAGAAGCCCGTGTTCTCATATAGTTTTATAGACAAATCTATAAACAGCAACCCATGGAAGTGAACATATTTGTGATCCTGTGGACTTCTAAGTGTATTTGCTTTTTAAATTTCTAAAACAGATCTCTTAAGAGGTTTTGTTAACTTGAGAACAAACATCCTTCTCCTAATCCCCATTCTATAAGGCTGTCAGAATGTGATTAAATCCATTTCATTTTATCCATTTAATTCTTTTGTTGATGGCACAGAATCTAAGTTTATAGGCATCACCAGACAGCCCTTAAATTCCTACAAATTTAGCCTTATATATTCTCATTCTCCCATTACTCAGATCCTGCCACCAACACACACACACACACACACATTCATTTCTAAGTATTTTGAACAATTTATTAATCCTCAAACCCCAATCCCGCCATTCTTTCTCATCCTTCTGTGCCTTAGCATACTGTTTTTCTTCTGTTCAGAATAACATGCAACCATACAAGACTTTGCCTAAAAACATTCTAATTGCTTGTTATGATGCAATTAAAATAGTATCTCCACAGGACTTACAGAAAAATCTTTCCCCAAGAGCAACAATGCTATTGTTCTTAGGTGCCATCAAGGCGATTGGGGTTTTCATCGCTTCTACTCTTTATAGGGAAGTCCTGGTGTGGAGCTCTGGGTTAACGCGCCAGACTGCAAAGCAGTTTGAACTGCAAGGTTGGGCTTTCAAGCTCACCAGCTGCTCCTTGGAAACCCTATAAAAGGTCGCTATGGGTCAGAACCGACTCAGTGGCACTTTACAGGAGCATATGGCTGGGTCTTTGTCTTGAAGAGTCACTGGGTGGGTCCAAACTGCCAACCTTTCAGTTGACAATTGAGCAGTTAACTGGTGTATCACCAGGGTTCTTTAAAAACCTCAGTGAAAATGTACAAAATGGTGAAAAGCCACCATTTACGGCTCTGAAAATTTGGTCAAAATTATATAATATATTTAGAAGAGTTTATTCAAGAAAATGAACTTTGGTAAGAACAGTGGGACTGTGTGGGTTTATTTTTGCTCAGGGTTGCTACACTTCCCCTGGTTCTATCAGTAAGTTACATTTTCCAGGCTGGAGTAAGTGAGGAAGATGAATAGACTTGCTGTCAGAGGGACTGACTTGATTTTGAATGATGTTATTGTCAAAATAATAGAGATTTTAGTGACAAACAATTAAGGGAAGGCAATGACCCCAGAAGACTGGAAGTGTGTGCCTCTGTGTCAGGTTGTGTGCGCTAGGGAAGGTTAGAGAGGCCGTAGCTTTCTACAAGTCACTGGTTGAATGTGATAACTTGTACCCATGTGAAGGAAGCACCAGAAGGACCCTCATGATGTAAAAGCTGGGGAATAATAATACATGGTCTTAACTTTTGATATACAAGTCCCCGACCCAGGAGGAACATCTTACTGACCAAAGATAACGAGGCACACTCTCTGATAAATCATTAACTGAGCACGGTGCTATCTTCAACAGTCCTTAACAACAACAACAATGTTACATTATCACCACCATCTGTCAGTTTGCTGTATTGAGGTGAGGTTGTTTGTTACTATGATGCTGGAAGCTATGCCACCATCATTTCAAATACCAGTAGGGTCACCCATGGTGAACAGGTTTCATCTAGAGAGCTACATTGGAAAAATAGCCAAGGAAACCATGTGAAACACAACAAAATATTGTCTGAAACAATGCAGGAAAAGGACTCTCTGGGTTGCAAGGCACTCAAAATACACAGTGGCTATAACAATGAACTTGAACATGGCGTAGGATGGGGTAACATTTTGTTTTGATTACATGGAGTCACCAAAAGTTGAAGCCAACTTGACAGTTGTTAAAAACAAATATATCTTTATATGTA
>NW_006408558.1:7239025-7241381 GCF_000296735.1 Chrysochloris asiatica | reverse complement strand
TTAGGTAGCTTCAAAAAGTTTATGGAAAATGGAATTAAAGGATAATAGAATCTTTCCACAAACTTTTTGAAGCCCCCTCATATGTATTTATCTCTCTTTCCCTCTCTCCTTATATACATATACACATACATACACATATACATACAAATTTCCATTACCTTGTAATCCCATCTTTCCAAGAACTTTTTGAAGCCCTAGTTCCCGATTTACGGACCACAGTTAGGACAAACTGCACTTACAACTGCTTATTTTTATTTTTGCACATCTTATCAAACTCCTGGTGTGCTGCTGTAGGATCAGCATTGGACGGCAAACCACAAAGTTGGCAGTACAAATCCACCAGCTGCTCCTCGGAAACCTTATACAGGGTTGCTACCAGTTGGAGTTGACTCAGCAGCACTTAGCAACCACATCCTTCGTAATATGCACATACTATATACAGTGTTGGAGTATGTAAAGGGGCCTACAGACAACTCTTCCTAATTTTCTGACTTGAAACACCATCCCCATTCCCAGGAGTAACCCAGATGATTCAAAATGGTCCTGAAGTGGAGTTATTACCACAACTGGCAAAATGCCAACATCATCCATTTTTTTATGGAAGTGCATATTTTTTGATGTACGCACGTCTGTATGATTTAAGATATCTATAAATTTATCTGTAATATTCCAACCCCTAAAGACAAATGAAAATTGAATTTATAAAAAATGTTGATCATGAAAGACAATATAACAAAAACTAAAAAAAAAAAAAAGGAAGATATTCTGCTTACATCAAAACCAACTTATGACAGAGTTAGCAGAACTTAAGTTGGGGACAACCTGTATATATGTGTGTGTGTGTGTACATGGTTACCTTGTTGTTCTTAAGTGTCATCAAGTCAGTTCCAACTTATAGTAACCCTTTATAGAGTTTCTGAGGCTTTAAATCTTTTGGGGAGCAGAAAGCTTCATCTTTCTCTTGTTGAGTGTCTGATGGACTCAAACTACCAACCTTGTGGTTCGCAGTCCAGTGCTTATCGTATGGAGCCACCATGCTCCCCATATGTATGTAGGTGATGCAGGTTAATGCGCTGGTTGGTTTGAATCTCAGTGTCGGTAGTTCAAGCTCACCAGCTGCACCTCAGAAACACTAGACAGGGTTGCTATGAGTCAGAAATGATTCAACAGCATTTAACAACAACAACAACATACATATTGTTAACTGCCATGTACAATGCACAATGGAATGAAATGCTTTGTGTTCCTGCGCCATTCCTGTGATTGGTTGTAGAACTGACCATGTGATCCATAGGGTATTATTGGCTAGCTTTCAGAAATAGATTGACAGACTTTTCTCCCTAGTGTGTATCAGTGTGAAAGCTCTGCTGAGAGCTGGTCAGGATCATAGGAACACACAGGCCTCCACTGACAGCTAGGTAGGTGGTGGCTATGCATAAGATGTGTGTCTGGGAACTGAACCTGGCATTGCCACAGGGAAGTCAAAAATTCTATCACGAAACACCACTGCCCCCTTATATGAGCATAACTCAAAACATATTGCTACAAAAGCATACTTATAGAAACCTTTTTTAAACAAAAAATATTATAATGTGAAGTTCTTGTCTCTCCATAGATCTTCCATCTAGATCTACCCAGTTCTGAAGGCAGTGTTTTCATCTCCCTAACAATTCCCTTACAGATTTCTGTGCTCTTCTGTCTACACCACAGAAAACAGTAGTTTTGGAATCCTTGTGGGATTCAAATGGTGTTCTTTTTCAATTTGTTTATTGTAGTTTGGGGAACAAAAAGATGTCTGACTGGGGCAAATCAGAGCTGGAAATGGCTGGGGTACGCTTTACCAAGGAAATCCACATAGGATATCCCTTCCTGCTTCTGACGAATGCACAGGTACATTGTCATGATGGTAAACAATTCCTCAGAACAACTTTTGAGTCCTTTTTTCTCAATTTTCTATCTTCTTAAAACTTCTTCATAACAAACCCCCATGATTATCCTATGTCCTTTAAGAAACTCTGTTCAGATTACTCATTTGAAGTCCCTGAAACAGTCGCCATACCTAATGAGCTGATCTCTCTGCCTTTAATTTAATGGACAAGTAGATTCCCTTGGAAACCACTGTTTCGATTGGACCTTTTTTGGAAGGTACCCTAATAAGACTAAAACAAGTGGACTTATTTACAGCCACCCACTGATCACAGGCATGTATAAACACATTCTGTTTGGAATAAACCCATGCATTAATGAACTGGAACCCTAATAGAAACATTTTTTAAAACTCTTATATACATACATGTTTATACTTGTATACATATGAGAGAGTTTCAAAAAGTTAATGGAAACAAATTTCATTATA
>NW_006408558.1:7230594-7236685 GCF_000296735.1 Chrysochloris asiatica | reverse complement strand
TTTTAAGTGACTAAATATTCGGAAGTAGTTCATCATTCTTCTTCCTACTCTGTCTTCATCTGTAAGGTCAGTATGACAAACTGACAGACAAGTATACACACACACAGTCCTGGTGTGCACTGCAAGATAGGCATCAAGTTGCTAACCACAATGTTGATGATTCAAGCCTACCAACGGCTCTTCAGAAACCCTATATAGGGTTGCTATGAGTCAGAACCAACTCAAAGGCACTTACCCATAACTATTTGTTTGTTGTTAAATGTCATCAAGTTATTTCTGACTCATAGAGACTCTGTATAGGATTTCCAAGGATCAGCTGCTGGGTTTGAACCGCTGACCTTGTTCTTCAAACTTAACGTGTGGTCCAGTGATTATCTACCAGTGCCAACACCAGGACTCCACAAACAGCAATGATGTGTGTGTTTATGGAAGTTCTGATGTGGTACTGTAGGAAAAACACTGTACTGCTAACTGAAAAGTTGGCAGATCAAACCCACTAGGTGTGGACCTTGGGAACCCTATACAGTGCTGTTATGAGTCAGATCCAACTCAGCAATACTTAACAACAATATATGTGTTTCTATGTATATAATATGCAATATATCAAAGGAAAGCAACCTGCTACAGAGGAAAGGATACTCAGCTGAGAAGTAAGTCAGAGAGTATAGTTTCCAAATATACAGACTTATCACAGTCTCCACATTTTTGAGAAATGGGTGAGGTGGACTTGATCTCTAAGTTGATTCCAGGATCCAGAATCCTCTAATATAATAAAAATGAGTGCATTTTAATCATGACCAGTTGTCCATGCTTATTTTTCATCCCTCTAGATAAGGACCGCTATGGGTCGGAACCGACTCGACAGCACGTAACAACAAGATAAGGACTAGGTCAGCAGTTCAAACCCACCTTTGGGAATCCTATACTGCCAACCTGAGGAACTCATCTTGAGATACTATATCTGATAATATACAGTTGCTATTCATAATTTTTCTTCTTCTGGTACTATATCTAACAATGTTCTGCTGCCGCTTATAGGTTTTCGGTGTCTAAACACACAGCAATAGTCCATCTCTCCTTCTTCCTAGTCTGTCTTAGTTTGGAAGTTGTGCTGAAACCTGTCTACCATGAGTGACCCAGTTGGTATTTAAGATACCAGTGACAGCGCTTCTAACATCACAGCAATGTGCAAGTCACTACAATATGACAAACAGACAGCCACAGTGAATATGCTGAATATGCTACTCCCATTACAGAATTATGGATGTCAGATAAACAGATCAGTGGGAGGACTTATAAAGACTTGTAATCTTCTGGTTAATAATGGTTCAGTAGAGGAAACAACTACAGCAGTCTTGGTTTTGATTTTGTTTTGATGATCTTAGAAAGGTTAACCTGTATAAGCTTTCAGTCCTTACCAACAAGGAAGGCCCACTTCACAGTGGTGTTACTGGGAGGCAATGCATACCACACAGTAGGTCAAATATGGCACCAGGTTATGACAGAGGTAGTGTCTCCTCCAGGAGTGTGAAGGCTCCCTAAGATAAGCTCTAGACTACAATCACAAGGTTCACAGTTTCAGCCAGCCAGCCATTCCACTGGAGAGAGATAAGTCTTCCTGCTCAAGTGAAGATTTAAAGGCTCGGAAACCCTATGCAGGGTTTGTATGAATCGGAACTGATTCGACGACACTAAACAATAAGTGTTCCCTCCACTAGAATACTCACTTTCCTTCACTGGGTGTTAGAATTAAAACAACTTTCTGCAAAAACAAGCTTATATCTTATACTTGCAGATCCACAAACTCTGAAGATGGAGTATGGGTGTCTTTATTTCTATTTAAAAGAATACTTAGCCTCCACTTCAAATCCATCCTATATGTTGCATTTCTCAGTTCGGAATTAATGATATTGGGTACATGCTTTCAGTTTAGGGGCACAGAGGGGACAATTGGAATATTCTGAGACTAATAACAAAAAGCAATGAAAAAACATCATTAGCAATTTATGAATATATAATATTATACATATATTTGATATATACATCTTTTTTTATTTTTTAAGAAAAGGCCTCTTTGTTATTTTAATTTCAGAACAGTAGTAAAGATTGCAAAGCCCAAGGTTTCAAGTACTTCCCTGCTGGGCTGGTGACTTAATTTATTTCTTTAATTTGTTGTAACCCTACAAAACACTGTATTCTTTGGAGACCTCAGTAGCCCGAGTTTTTGCATGTATTATTTGCTGTAGGAGATTAATGAGGTAACAGAGGCAATTTCTAATAGTTTCCCTTGGTTTTTACTTCCCTCTCTTTTATTCCTATCTTCAAATTCAGTTGCCAATTCAGCAAATGGATCTGCTAAGTGTTCTTGGCATGTATGATGGAAAGGAAAAGAAAGTATAAACTGTGGGCCAACAAAGTAAAAACTCTTTTCTTCCTTCATGGCCCTATACCTCAGCTTGAAGGCAATGACCAACTATCTCATCTTCCATAAGACATGTATGTTCACTTTCAACTTGAACACTTCAATGTTTTAAAATATGTAATCTCTAGTTTTGGAAATCTTCCAGAGACTAATTCATGTCTCATCTCACCACAAAATAACCAATCAACCAGATTATGATTCATCATCCTTATTGTTCTTTCTTAACAATATATTTCAAGATATTATAGCATTTTTGGTATAAGACAATGCATACTTTTTAGATCTAGATAAGATGTCTGTTTACTTATTTCATAACTGTGATATGTGTAAGAAAAGTAAAAGATACCTGAAATCATGGTCAAACCAGGTGGGAGTTGTACTAGTCGCATGTGAGAGTTTGAGGGGAAAGTTGAAAATCTGTCCACCACTGACAATGAGCTATAACACTTCCTATTTCCATTCCAGAAAAATACTCCTTAAGTTAAACAAGAGTTTAACTTCCTTAAGTGCTGTCAGGTGGGTTCCAACTCATAGAGACCCTGTATAGGCTTTCCGAGGAGTGGCTGGTGAGCTAGAACCACTGGCCTTGGGATTCACATGGATCTGAGAAGGGTGTCAATCCAATAATGTTTTAATAGCATTGATAGATCTGTACAATAAATGAGAGTCAGGTAATAGGAGCCAAGAAAATTTTGACAAGAGCATTATTTCTCATAATAGTTGCAGAAAGGCTGACACCCCCCCCACCACCACCACCACCAAAAAAAAATAATTAAAGGATGCAAAGCTTTCCTGGACTCATTAAAACTTGTGACAAGAGCAGAAGAGCAGAGGTAAACATCTTTCTGGTATTCTTTGCTATTAGTCAAGATCCATCTGACACCATCAGTGATATTCCCTGTTCCATGCCCTCTTCTGAATCTGGCTTGAATTTCTGGCAGCTCCCTGTCAGTGTACTGCTCCAACTGTTTGTGTGTTATCTTCAGCAAAATTTTACTTCCATGTGGTATTGATAAATGTTGTTTGGTGATTTCCTCATTCCATTAGGTCAACTTTCTTTGGATCTCTTCCAATTGGTTAACTAGGTAGCTGTCTTCCAAATTTCTTGGCATAGATGAGTGATGGCCTCCAGCACTGCCTCAGTTTGTTGAACCCTTTCAATGTGTATCTCATTAGTTCCTGGAGGCTTGGTTATCACCAATGCCTTTAGTGCAGTGTGGGTTTTTCCCATCAATACACACTATATGAATCTGTATATTCCTTTTATTTTCTTTCGATGCTTCCTGTACCATTCAATAGTTTCTCCACAGAGTCCTCCAATATTGCCACTTGGAGCTTGAAGTTTTTCTTCAGCTCTCTGCTTAAGAAATGATGAGCATGCAGCACATTTGGTTTCTAACTCCAGGTCTTTATTGATCACATCAACATTTACTTTTGTTTTATTGACTATACAAAGGCATTCAACTGTGTGAATCACAACAAACTCTGGCTAGCATTGTAAAAATGGGTATCCCAGAACACTTAATTGTACAAATGAGAAACCTGTACATAGATAGATCAAGGGGATAATAAACAGTTTAAAATCAGGAAATGTATGTGTCAGGGTTATATCCTTTTGCTTATGCAATTTGTATGCAGAACAAATAATCCAAGAAGCTGGATTATATGAAGAAAAGTGTGGCATCAGGATTGGATGAAGTGTCATCAACAACCTGTAATATGCAGATGATACAACCGTGCTTGCTGAAAGCAAAGTGGAATTAAAATATTTTAAATGATGACAATCAATGGCCACAGCCTTCAGTGGACTGCACTTCAATGTAAGGTAAACAAAAATCCTCACCAGTGGACCAATAAATGTCATCATGATAAATGGAGAAAAGATTGAAATTGTCAAGACTTCATTTTGCTTGAATCTACAATCAAAACTCATGGAAGCAGCAGTCAAGAAATCAAACGACTACTGCATTAGGCAAATCTGCTGCACAAGACCTCTTTAAAGTATTCAAGAGCAAAAATATCAGTTTGAGGAATAAGGTGTGCCATGTGATTTTCAATAGACGCATATGCATGCGAAAGTTGGACAACGAATAAGGAAGACCACATGTGAGGGTTATCTACAAACCAAAGAACATCAAGGAACTAGGGATCACCTGGAACTACCAATTGGAAATACTTAACATGAATAAGACCCTGATTTGGACTTTTAGCCTCCAGATGTGTAAGAAAACAAGTTTCTGTTCTTTAAAATCCACTCACTTGTGATACTTGTTATAGCAGCACTGGCAAAATAAGACATTTATGAAGGAGGAAACTTTGAAGAAAGAAGAAGTGAAGGCCCTTAAGAAAATTCTGGTCTACAGAGGCTTAAACAAACAAACAAAACAAATGTGTTTGACTACATAGACTCTCCTGATTCACAGAAATTGAAAGGTTGAGGGCTATTGTCTAAAAACATAATTGCAGATATGGTGATCAATAGTCCCTAAAGAGGGGATAGGATTCTTGTGGTACAACAGTGAATAATTGCTATCAGGACTGACTGTGAGGGTCAGAAATGTAAAGGCAGATGTTATGTAACAAAAGGAGGAGCGTTGTTGATTTTGTAGTCCAGGAGTGTAGATCCCTAGGACCATCAAGTGAAAAGAGCGGAGTGCGGGACCCTACCCAGAGAAACAGTGACACCAGAGATGGAGGCAGAGACAATGACAATGAGGCCCACTCAAGGAAGGAGAGGGCTGCATGCTGACGGTGGGGAGTGGGGGTGGGGAGCAGACTTGCAGGGTATACCCTTTGGTGGTTTGATGCATGCAGAGGATTGTAATCATTGCAATGAAACGAATGTAAAGCTGGTGTTCTCCCATGTAAACTAACATAATTCACAATAAAAACTTTAAAAAAAAAAAAGTCCCTAAAGAAAGACTGAGGACTCTGTAAGTTCCATTGTGGCATTTGCTTTGTAAGTGGTTGCCTAAGAGGCAGTTATAGGCTTTTACTTTACTACTTTTGCTATCATATTTTTCCATTGACCCAACATTTAAATATATTTGTTTTTCAGACATATGCAAGGATATAATTTGGGGCGAATAAATGATTTAGAGTAGTGTTGATCATAAGGTCATGTGGTGTGGAACAAGAAATGAATTGAAGAGACTTCATACATAGCAGAGACTGAAAAGACCGAGGAAACAGGAAACTGGAGTTAGAGTCAAAACAGAAGGCCCTAATCAGTCTTTGGCATAGTTGGATTTTCTGAGTTTCTCAACTTGTGACATTAAGCAAGTCATTTATTAAAATATTCAGTCAGGCTAGTCCCAGAAAGTTTGACAATTTAAGATTATTCCATGTTAGAAATGGGGATAGAGAACTATGATAGAGAAGAGAGATGACTGGACTCAGAAGTAGAAACCCAGAACTCAGAAGTAGAAATATCTCCATTTCGCCATGCCTCAGCTTCCTATACAGTTGGATAGGAAAATAATATTTACCCCACTGGGTTGTGGATGAAATGAAATAAAGTGTGTATGTGAAAACTGTTTGGACCTGTAAAATACTATACCAAAAAAAACAAACACACAAGAACAAGAACAAAATAGCCAAACACAATTCTTATTCATAGCAAATCTATATAAGGTTTCCACCACCACTGATCTGTCGGTTTGTTGTACT
>NW_006408558.1:7218030-7230172 GCF_000296735.1 Chrysochloris asiatica | reverse complement strand
AGGGCCAGAAGATGTGCCCCTCCAGTTGGAAGACACTCAAAATATGACTGGGGAAGAACTACCTCCTCAAAGTAGAATTGACCTTAATGATGAGGATGGAGCAGAGCATTTGGGGTCTTTATTTGGGACAACTCAAAACGGGAAGAAACAGCTATAAACAGTCATTAATAATCAGAATATGGAGCTATGGATCTAGGAAAATTACAACTTGTCAAAAATGAAATGAAGCATGTAAAGATAGATATCTTAGGTATTAATGAGTTAAATGGACTGTTATTGGCCATTTTTAATCTATCAATCATATGGTTTACTATGCCACAATAAATTGAATAGAAATGATTCACATTCATTGTCAAAAAGAGCATTTTAAGAACTATCTTGGAGTACAACGCTATCTGTGATAGGATAATACCCATATGCTTACAAGGAAGACCAGTTAATACCACTATTATTCAAATTTACACATCAACCATTAAAGCCAGTGGTAATAAAATTAGAGAATTTAACCAGCTTCTAAAGTCTGAAATTGATCAAACATGCAATCAAGATGCATTGATAATTACTGGTGATTGGAATGCAAAAATTAGAAATAAAAAGGAAGGATCAGTAGTTGGAAAATATGGTATTGGTTATAGACAGAATGTTGAAGACCACATAGAATTTTGCAAAACCATGACTTATTCATTGCTAATATCTTTTTCAGCAACATAAAAGGGTGATATACACCTGGACGTCACCATATGGAATACACAGGAATCAAATTGACTACATCTGTGATAAGAAATTTTGGAGAGCTCAATATTATCAGCCAAAACAAGGCCAGTGGCAGACTGGGACAGACCATCAATTGCTAATGTTTAAGTTGAGACTGAAGCTGATGAACATGAAAACAAGTCTATGAGAGCCAAAATATGGCCTTGAATATATCCATTTGAATTTAGAAACCATCTCATGAGCATATTTAATGACATCAAGAGCAGAAAAGTTGTTGTTATACATAAAGAAAGCGAAAGGACATTAAAAAGACTGGAAGGAACAGACCAAAATGGATATCAGTAGAAACTGAAACTTGTTCTTGAATATAGAGAAGCTAAAGCAAGAAATCAAGTAGAAAAACAGCTAACTAGAAAATTTCAAAGGACAACTCAAGAAGACAGAGCCAAGTATTAAAATGAAATGTGTAAAGACATTGAGTAAGAAAACCAAAAGGGAAGAACACACTCAGCATTTCTCAAGCTAGAACAACAAAAACAAAAAAAACAAAAAAACAAAAAAAAATTAAAGCCTCTGTTTGCAATGTTGAAGGATTCAATGGGCAAAATATGGAATGATGCATAAAGCATCAAAAGAAGATGGAAGAAATACATAGAATCACTGTACCAAAAAGAAATGGTCGATGTTTAACAATTCAAGAGGTAGCATATAATCAAGAGCCCGATGGTATTGAAGCAAAAAGTCTAAGCTCCACTGAAGGCATTGGGACAAAAAACAAGGCTCCAGGAATTGATGGAATACAAAAGGAAAAGTTTCAACAAACTGAGGTAGTGTTGGAGGTGCTCACTCATTTAAGCCAAGAAATTTGGAAGACAGCTACCTAACCAACTGATTGGAAGACATCCATATGTGTACCCATTCCAAAGAAAGGTGACCCAATGGAACGGGAAATCATTGAACAATATCATTAATATCACATGCAAGAAAATTTTGCTCTAGGTAATTCAATAATGGTTTCATCAGTACATTGACATGGATCTGTCAGAAATTCAAACCAGATTCAGAAGAGGACATGAAACTAGGGATATCATTGCTGATATCAGATGGATCTTGGCTAAAAGATGAGAAAACCAGAAATATGTTTACTTGTACTTAACTAACTAATGCCAAGGCATTTGACTGTGTGTATCAAAGCTAACTATAGATAACATAGATAACATGGCAAAGAGTGGATATTGCAGAACATTTCATTGTGTTCATGTACGTATGCCAACAAGCAGTCATTCCAACACAACAAGGATATACTGAATGGTTTAAAGCCAGGAAAGATGGGTGTTAAGGTTTTATCCTTTCACCATGCTTTTTCAGTCTATTTGTGGAGTAAATATTCTAAGAAGCTAAATTATATGAAGAAGAACATGACATCAGGATTGGAGGAAGACTAATTAACAACCTGAAATATGCAGATGACACAATCTTGCTTGCTGGAAGTGAAGAGGACTTGAAATAACATCATGATAAATGGAGAACAGATTGAAGTTATCTTAGATTCCATTTTGCTTGGACCCACAATCAACATTCATGGAAGCAACACTCAAGAAATTAAAGGATATATTTCACTACGTTAATCTGCTGCAAAAATCTCTTTAAAGGGTTAAAGAGCAAATAATTCAGTTTGAGAACTAAGGTGCACCTGGTAAACCAGGGTGTTTTCAGCCACCTTGTATGCATGTGAAAGTTGGACAATGAATAAGGAAGTCCATAGAAGAATTGATACATTTAAATTACAGTGCTAGAGAAAATTATTGACATGTACCATGGACTGCCAGAAGAACCAAACAAATCTGTCTTGGAAGAAGTACAGCCAGAATGCTTCTTAGAAGGAAGGATGGTGGGACTTCATCTCTTATACTTTGCATACGTTATCAGGAGAGACCAGTCCCTGGAAAAGGACATCATACTCAGTAAAATCAGTAAAAAGAGGAAGATCCCCCAACAAGATGGATTGACACTGTGATAGCAACAGTGGGCTCAAATAGAATAATTTTGAAGAAGGCACAGGATCTGCAGTGCTTTGTTCTGTTGTGCATAGATAGGGTTGCTATGAGTTGGCACTGACTTAAAGGCATATAGCAACAACATGGAGTTTATAAGACTGTAAGTCTTTCAGGAAGAGATAGTCTCTTCTTTCTTTTGCAGAGCAGTTGGTGCTTTGAACTGTGGTTTTAATTTGAGTATTAATTTGAGGTTAATACTTATCCCACAAGGAGCTCTAGTAGCGTAGTGGTTACGAATCGGGCTGCTAATCTCAAGGACAGCAGTTTGAAACTACAAACTGTTCTGTGGGAGAAAGATGAGGCTTTCTGCTCCCGTAAAGATTTGCAGCCTCAGAAGTAAAGAACCTGTTTAGGCTCACTATGAGTCAGAACCAACTCCACTCCATGGTACTTAACAACAACAACAACTTATCCCACAGAGTCCTTCTTAAGGTATTCTAATTAAAATAGAACGGTGCCACTAATATGCCTTTAGTCTGAGATAGATGGCCGCTTGGATGAATGATGGGGAAGATAGGGCATGGAGTAGAAAACTCTCTAAGGTTTTAAATACTGTAACAGCTATTTGAGATTAGGAGATTTTAATGAAAAGAAAAAAGTTGTATGTTTAAAAAAAATGTTGCCAAAACGTGACCCATTTCTTATATATTTTATTTTATTGTTTACCCAATGAAAAGACCAAGGCATTTACAATGAAATGTATCAGAGAAGTCTAGCACATTTGAAATTCAAAATCCAGTCAGCTACACATTTTGCTTGTGTGTATGTGTTTGTGTTCTTGTGCGTGTGTGTGTGGTTTAAATGCTGCTTTCTAAAAGCTGTGATTGCTGCTTTTCCTGTAGAAATAGCTTTTACTTGCCTTCTGTTCTGTAGAGTTAATTAAATACCAGAGAAATATGTTTGCTGCCTCAAGTTTACACATACTTGTGAGGATTTTGCCATTGACTTTGGTCCAACCAGGACACCTTTAGAAACACAGCAACACTTAGCTGCACTTGGGAAAAATTAATGAGTCATTAACATGCCAATATTGCTATTTTATGCCTTAGTATTCCTGTCTCGACCAGTCATCCTACACACATTTAAGAAAATTCATCTGTAGGTGCTTTTAAAAGTATATTTTGTGATGAAGGATGCACAAGATCTTTCTTTACCTTTCTTTGCAACTTCACATGAATTATTTAAAAAATGAACACCTTTCCCTAAATATTTCCAGTACCTAAAACAGTAGAAGAAAGTTGTTTGGAGTTCTGGTTAAAGCATTTGTATAATCTTCCAAATGTAGTGTTGAGGTAAAAAGAAACATCAACTAGTCATTGGCTGGAAGCATAATCTTGAGAGAGGCCATTCCTGTCAGTCATGGGTATGTCTCAGGCAGGGACTCAACTGAGATCGATCAGGGGACAACACTCCTAGCACTGGGTAAATGAGTTCCTCAATCCTTAAGGGGATTGGGAGCTCACCACATCAACTACTCCCATCCACAGCTTGTGTTACTCAGATCCACTTACTTTGTAAAACAAATCCATCCTATCTGGAAGCAGCTCTTTCAGGATTCTGGATAGGTTTATGTCTTGGAAGAACCAAGAGGAAGGTTAGTGAAATGAGCCGCACACTGCAGTTAGTCTTCTTTTACTTCCCATTCTAGTTATAACTTTCCACTGTTGTTGTTGATAGGTGTTGTCTTCTAGACAGTCAACTGTTCCTTTACTTCCCATTCTAGTTATTATTCTCCACTGTTGCTGATAAATTCTGTTAAGTCGGTTCCAACTCATAGTGGTAATGATGGTGGTGGTTATATGCCGTGGAGTCGGTTCTGACTCATAGTGACCCTGTATAGGGTTTTCGAGGCTGCAAAACTTTACAGGAGCAGAAAACCTTATCTTTCTTCCACAGAACGGCTGGTAGTTTCGAACTGCTGACCTTGAGGTTAGCAGCCCAACTCGTAACCACTACGCTACCAGAGCTCCTTCATAGTGGTACTGTTGTTGTGGTGGTTAAGTGCCGTCAAGGCAATTCTGACTCATAGCAACCTTGTATAGGATTTCCAAAGAGCAGCTGGTGAGCTTGAACTTCCGAACTTTCAATTCAAATGGCTCTGCAGTCTGGCGCATTAACTCACAGCGTCACACCAGGACTCCTGTAGCCAAATTAGTCATAACAAGTTGGAGTCCAAGCTGTTGGGTCAATGATAGCCCAACATCACTGTTTGAATGGCTTTTTGTTCATTAGCTAGTTATATCAGCACTGGTGAATTAATGGGGGAATGATAAAAATCACTCCCTTCCACAGTTTTGATTCTTTGAAAATGGTCCTATCTGGGTCCCAACATTTATTATGTCGGTCTTGATGGAAGTCATCCTAAGAGTTTTCCATTTGGTCTTTCCCTTTACAATGTAGCTTTAATCCTACAAGTCAAGAAATTAAGGGATGGGTGTTACTGACTACCAAGTATATTTCTTACAAACAGAAACTGAGGAAATGACCACAGAGTGGGTCCACGGGTTTAGTAGAACCACTGTGAGTCAGACCTAGGCCAGGGCTGCATTTAATACTTAGCTCCCATGTACCCCAACTCTAACAGGGGGATTATGACTATACATCAGGTCTCTGAGTATCCATATCAACATGGATTCTGAGTCCAACAATCCCTGAAATACCTGAGTATTCCCCTTTCCTCATAGTATGGCTACCCCAGTATATGGCTGTAAGTTTCTTTAGGGAATTGACGGGATCATTACTATTTATATTTGCCATGGCCTAGGTCTGACTCACAGTGGTTCTATTAAACCCGTGGGCCCACTTTGCGGTCATTTCCTCAGTTCTTGTTTGTAAGAAATATACTTGGTAGTCAGTAAAACCCAACCCTTAGTTTCTTGACTTGTAGGATTGAAGCTACATTGTAAAGGGAAAGACCAAATGGAAAACTCTTAGGATGACCTCCATCCAGACCGACATTGTAGCATTCTTGCTGTCAGGAATTTGAACTCTTCCTCAGTCAGTGGGTTCAAGGTCTGAAAACTGGCTCAGCTCTGGAACTTATGCAAGTGATCTTGACTTACGATGAAGGAAGCAACCCCCCAGCCTCTTGATGGCCTCTCCTTGATTTATTTTCACAGACTGAACAGTCCACCTATAGGCTGACCACTATCGTGTACCTATGGTACGGTGACCTATTAACAACCTCTAAAGTTCTTTGTGGCTCATATCCCTCAAGTGCCACTCCAACCTTGTCACTCATTAAAATGACCACTGTCATCTTTTTTGTTGATAGTTCCCAATCAGCGTAGCCTCAAATGCAGCCACCACCTATCTCTGAAGATGTGACTATTACTATGATGCTTAACAAGTTTCAGCACTGTTTCCAGTCTAATATAGACTAGGAAGAAAAGTCTGGTGATCTACTTAAGGAAAACCCTATCAGCCAATGATCACAGCTGTCTGAGTCCATTTTGCATAGTGTTGCCAGGAGTCACGCACCAACACAATAGCACCTAACAACAAGTGTTGTTAATTCTGATTTATTATTTTAGGATCTTAGCTCTGGTAGCGTAATGGTTATGAATCAGGCTGCTAACCTCAAGGTTGGCAGTTTGAAACTACCAGCTGTTCTGTGGGAGATAGATGAGGCTTTCTGCTCCCGTAAAGATTTGCAGCCTTGGAAACCCTGTGCAGGGTCACTATGAGTTGGAACTGACTCCATGGTACTTGACAACAATAATCTTCCCCACTGTGGCACTATAGTATAAGCATTGGACTGCTAACCACAGTGGTTCAAATCCATCAGTCACTCCTCAGAAACTCTATGACTTTTAAGAACAGTATCTTCCCCACTGCTGCTAGAAACAGCATTTTCAACGATCAGCCCAGGCCTATTGGAACTATTCTAGTTATACATACAGGAACAGGGAAACTGATGGGTCTGTGACCTAGTAGAACCACTGTGAGTCAGACATACGCCTAACAATCCTGTCCCCTTCTTACCAACACATTCCTTACCACTTTGGTGAATGGCATAGCCTCAGGGTCCTTCTGCAAAACATAGTTGGCTAATGGGTTTGCTGGTCATATAAAGCATGTCCTTTCTAGAAGGTCCACTGCTCTGATTATTTTGATTTCTGATTCCACCATCTGCCAAATGATCACAAGGTGGGTTCATGGGTCCAGTAGAACCACTGTGAGTCAGACCTAGGCCAGGGCTGTGTTTAACACTGAGCTCTGGAGTTCTTCCTCGATAAATGTAAACCATTGTGTTGTCCAAGCACTACACGTCATCCGATCAGCATGTTAGGTCCTTGCCAAGCTACTAAATCGTGGATTACAGGAGAGTTTTACCAAATTAATAAACTCTTCTGGTGGCACAGTGGTGTCTAATTAGGCTGCTAACTACAAAATTGGTGGTTCAAACCCATCAGTCACTCTGCAAGAGAAAAATGAGGCAGCCTATTCCTATAAAGAGATGCAGTCTTGGAAACCCTATGTTGTTGTTATGTGCCATCAAGTCGGTTCCGACCCATAGCGACCCTGTACAGGGTTTCCGAGTCTTTACGGGAGCAGAAAGCCTCCTCTTTCTCCAGCGGAGTGGCTGGTAGTTTCGAACTGCTGACCTTAAGGTTCGCAGCCCAATTCATAACCACTACGCTAACCCTATGGAGCAGTTCTAGTCTGTTCTGTAGGGTTACTATGAGTCAAATTGACCCAACAGCTGTTGGTTTTGGTTTGTTTTTATTGAGTTTTATGTTTTCTACCTATGATCTAGTATCCTTGGGATTCAGTCCCATTCAAACTCTCCTAGCTTTTATCAGTATATGTTGACTGATAGGTCTTGTGACTTTTTGTGGAGTTAGCTCTTTCTTTCCTTACCAGACCCAGCACTTCCCGGCATATTATGTAATAACTTGACTCTGCTTTTTGGTCCAGTGGCCAGTAGTAAAGGTGGGGTAGGGAATAGATTTAAAAGTGGTTACATATTGTCTTCATGAAAAGAGGGCATGCTGGCAGTTAATAGGGAGAAGTGAACCACTTTTGCTGGCCCCAAGGTTTCATATGTATTTGGAATATTAACATTTTTGGTTCACTGATTTAGATATTTCAGAGTCTGGTATTTCCCAACAACAACTCTGACCTTGGCAAAGTAGATTTTCCAGGGTTGAGAATTTAACCTTTCCTGGTGCTTTGTTATCCTCATAATTAAGTCTTGGGACTGATCTTTGGCTTTTCTGCCCTCTGGTTGTAGGAGATAAGAGTCTCTTTCTATCTTTCCAAAGAGACCCTCTGACTTTCACAGTTTGCCTTTAATTGGTGATTAATCACTCTCAACTTTTCATTGTCTTTCTCCCTTGCAAAAACTGCACTCAGCCACAGCCCCCATGATTCCTTTGTCTTTAGAATATACTATCACCCCCCTTCTCAAATGCCCAGGTTACTGCGTTTGCCAATGAATCCCCTTTCAATAATAGCCCGTCCCTGTTTACCATCAGAGAAATTTTAACAATCTCAGAATTATCAAAAATTTAACAATTTCACAGTAACGGCATGCTAGGAGCTATGAGCACTCTACTTAACCACCACTGATGGGGTCTTCACTGCCAGCCACACCACAGGTAACCCAACACCAGAATCTTGTTTTAGAATCTGCTTCCTCACACCAACCTTGACACTGTCTTAGGCCAGGCTTCTGAGAAAAATAGACTAGGAGATGGACATTTTCGTTGTAGGAAGAACACTGGGGAACTTGACAGTCATAGCAGTGTTGTTCTCATTTTTCCTCAAAACAATTGCTAGATGAGAAATGAGATTGACTAAGAGCTTCAATACCCCATACTTTCATATTGATTGGAGCATTCATCCTGAGCAACATTTCTCCCTCTTGTCCCCAGACCAACAACTGACCGTGGTTAGCCTTAGCAGGCAATCATTGCTGTGGTCCTCCTCATCAGCTTGGCTAAGACCTTCTCAGAGCTAAACTACAGTCTGAGGATCTTTCTCCCAATTCTTTTTCCTTTCCTCACTCCTTTTACAGGTGTTAGATCTACACAGTCTGAAGACTCTCCTGCTCATGTCTGCTCCCTTTTCCCTTTATCCTTCACCAACATTTTTCTTAACACATATTTGTATGTCGAGTTCTAGCTTAAGATGTCTTAATAGCGAAGTGGATTATGCATTGGGCTGCTAACCACAAGATCCGCAGTTCGAATCTACCAATCACTTTTCAGGAGAAAGATGAGGCTTTCTGCTCCCATAAAGATTTATAGCCTTGGAACCCCTGTGCAGGGTCACAATGGGACTCAACAGCACAGTAGTAGTGGTACCAGTTTAAGTTCTGTTCTTTTGTGGATCGAAATTGACCAAAAAATGTTCTCAGAAACAATTCCTCTGAAAAGAAAACTGGGCTGGCCAGGAGGACTTAAGTTGTTGTTGTTGTTAAGTATGTTTTATGTTGTTGTTGAGTGATGTCAAGTTGGTTCTGACTCATAATGACCCTGAGGAGCAGCTGGTGAGTTTGAACTGCTGACCTTGGGGTTCAAACTGACTTTGTTGTCCAGTACTTATCCTACATTGCCACACCAGGACTCCATGAATACTTTTGTTGTTGTTGTTGTTAAGTGCTGTCGAGTCAATTCCGACCCATAGCAACCCTGTATAGGGTTTCCGAAGAGCAGCTGGTGAGCTTGAACTGCCGACCTTGCAGTTCAAATGGCTTTGCAGTCTGGAGCATTAACCCACAGCGCCACACCAGGATGTGTAATACAAATGCAGTAAAGGTATTGGCCAGTTGTATGGAGAAATCTGGACCTGGAATGGCTCTTCAGAGTTGCTCAAAATCAAGACAAAAGGATAAAACCTCTATGCTTACATGCATGAGTCATGAATGAAGGTTGCCAGCAGGGAGGGACAAAATTTTGGGTGCATCTGCTCCCTTTGAAAGAGGGCAATGCCAAGAAAAGACTCAGCTGTGAGTCATTATCAGGAAACTCACTTGGCAACTGGGGCATAAGTACATTGGTCCCCAGGGGAGAATCTGTGTAGCACACAGCATCTGTTACAAAGAGGAAATGGAAGACTACCATTATGAGTAAAGACCAATGGCAATGATCTTTGTTCCCTTTATAGAGGAAGGACACCACACTTTATTAAACCACTATGGAAAGAGAGGTCAAGATGGCAGCTTAGTCAGACATACCATAATATCCCTCTACAGCAAAGACACAAGAAATCAAGGAAACAGATGTAGATGACAAATCTGACATGCTGGACATCAACTGGAGAATAGAAACTAGAATCAAACACCAACTAGCAGAATAGGAAAGATACAGAGCAGTGATGCAGACAGAGTGGAGGAGTTCTGCTGGCCATCCCAGCTCAGGATGGCCATCTTGAAATAAAGCCAGTGGTGACCACAGGAGAGGCACACTGGAAGGCATCTTCACAGCATTCCCAATAAGAGACAGATAAACCGTGAAGACACATCTGGAAGGAAGCAATGAGTGTGAAGCATAATCTGGCTCTAAAATGTGAAATCACGGGCAGGAGGCAAGAGTTCCAAGAATCCTGTTCCTGAAGCAGGGAAGGAGCTCACAGGGCAGGGAAAGAGTTCACAGAGCAGGGAAGGAGCCAGGGTCTGGAGTCAGGCAGACTCACAAGCAGCAGTGCCTGACCATTGGGGTGGCTGGCACAGGTGAGGAAGTAAATCTAGACAGTGTCAATAGGAGATCCCTCTCTCAACTGGACCCTGGGCAGCAGCCCCCGCTACCAGCACTCATTGTAATTGGTCAGGGGCAGGTCCTGTGTACCCACTTGATTGTGCAAATGGTGATGGGCATGTTCCTATAGTCCATTCATGCACCACCCACTCCCCCAACCTGTGTGCTTACCTGGTCACCTTCCACCCCACCGACCCTGCCCACCTGCCTCCCACCACCCTAACCTAGTGAATGGTGGTGACAGTTCACTCCTATGAACTTGCCTGTCTACCACCCACCCGCTTGACTTAGCAAGCAGCAACAACCTCACTCCCATGCATTGTTCACTTACCCATCTACCACCACTCTTGCCTTTTACTCTCCCGATCCAGCAAGCAGCTGTGACCAGAGTCCAACATGTCCCTCACCCATCTTGGACATGGCAAGTGTTGAGAACCATGCTCCCGTGAACCTGCAACCATCTCCCCAACTCATCTAAGCAGAAACCACACTTCCATAACACACCCACCCTTCCTGAGCACTAACCCAGTAGAGGAAAACCCACTTCTGTGACCCTACTCAGTGTCCAACATCACCTGCACCTGTGCCCAATCTCTCCTTGACTGCCCAACACAACCAGTGACCATAGGCCTATGCTTAGACTGCCAACCAATTCCTCACCCACCAGAGATAGATGGTGATTGCTCAGTGCTGCCATATTTCTGACCAGCACAGAATGACCATCCCACCCACCTGGATATATCAAAACAAAACATCAGGACAGAGCAAACAAACATGTAACCATAGTAGCTCACAGCCTTGGAAACAACAGACAATATCAGATCATATAAAGAAGCAGGAAAGATGTTTCAAACAAATGTCTAAAATAGACGGTTAGAAAACCTTTTGAGGATGAAATGACATGGAATTCAAATACGATTGTATAGGATCCTACAAGAGACCAAGAAATAGATCAAAGAAAACACAGACAAAAACAAGGAAATAACAGACCAAAATCTTCATTCAGAAAGACAATATAACACAATAAATGGAAAATTAGAAACCATTCTAAGACAGCAACTACAAATTAAGAGGATTAACAATAAGAATTCATAAATAAATAACTCAACAGAAGGATATAACAGTAGAATTGAATCAATGAAAGATAAAATCAGAGAAGTAGAGGACAAATCCCTTGAATTTGTCAAATAATTAGAAAAAAGAATGAATAAAAAAACAAATGAAGAAAGCTATCTTAGTTATCTTATTGTTGTTAAGTGTTGTTGAGTCAGTTCCTACTCATAGCAACCCTGTATAGAATTTTCACAGAGCAGCTAGAGTGTTTCAACCACCAACCTTGTGGTTAGCGGTCCATGGTTTATCTGACAGCCCCACACCAGGCTCCATTTTAGTTCTCTAGTGCTGCTGTAACAGAAAGACCACAAGTGGATGGCTTAAACAAACAAAAATTAGAAGTCCAAATACAGAGTACCTACTCTAGGGGAGCAAGCAGTCAAGAAATCAAATGACGTATTGCATTAGGCAAATCGGCTGCACAAGACCTTTTAAAAGTGTTGAAGAGCAAAGACGTCAGCTTGAGGACTAAGGTGTGCCTGACCCAAGCCATGGTATTTTCAATAACCTCATATGCATGTGAAATCTGGACAGTGAATAAAGAAGGCCGTAGAA
>NW_006408558.1:7202645-7206275 GCF_000296735.1 Chrysochloris asiatica | reverse complement strand
GAAGGTCTTGTTTCAGACTTTTGCATATCTTTTTCCAGTTCTGCCAGCACCATCTGTTGAAGAGGCTATCCCCTCCCCATGTGATATATTTTGGTGTTTTAACAACAACAATCTTTATGGAAGAAGATCACCAGGCCTTTCTTCCATGTGTTGCTGGATGGGTTTGAACCAACCACCTTTAGGTTAGTAACTACCTGCTATAGAGTCAATTCCAATTCATAGGCTTTCCAAGACTGTAACTCTTTATGGGAATAGACAGCTTTGTGTTTCTCCTGTAGAGAGGCTGGTAACTTTGAACATCCAATTTTGTAGTTAGCTGCCTAGCACTGGCTTACCCTACAGCAAGCACCACCAGAGGAGCACACTATTTATACCACTCATGGACCTTCAACAGATACATAGAGTCAGGAAATAAAAACTTGTATAGACTAAATTTTCTGTTAACATTAGGTCATAATTATTTTTAGCAAACTAATTTTTTACTCCACCTTTTATCTTCTCTCAGACTATCAAAGTAAGCAAAACGAAGGGCCTAATATGCTCTTAGAATTACACTTACATGCATCTAGGTTTAGCTAAAGGTTGTTTAACAGATCACACTGTATACATTTTTCTGTGTCTTGTGTTACTTGCATAACGGTATACTGTGGCAATAATTTCAAATCAGTAAATGTATATACATCTCCATCTTTTTTCATAATTTCATTACATTTCATTATATGGATGTATAATACTTTGTTCAACTCATCATGAGTACTCAGGTTTTTAGTAGCTGTTTGTCACAACAAACAATGCTATAATAAGCACCCTTTTTCTAAAATCCTTATATATGTTGTTGTTCAATGCTATCGAGTTGAGTCTGACACATAGAGAGATCCTGTATGGGATTTCCGAGACTTTAAATCTTTTCAGGAGCAGAAAGCCTCGTCTTTCTCCAAATCCTAATGGAGATGTTCTTTTATTTGTATGACAGATGCAGAAGAGATCATTGAGTTCATGTATACATGTATTTAAAAAAATATACATGTTAATACATATTTCTAGAATATTTCCCATAAGCACAAAGACATTCCTGTTCCCTCCTGCAATATACTCTGTTTTCTGTCCATAGCTCACTCACCCCTGCCTCCAAAACTGGGTCTTATCATCTCTCTTGAATGTTGTATGACCACACAAGGGGCCCTGAGTCTGAGTCCCATGAGCACTATCATGAATGACAAAGCTCTCTGCTTCCCACCTTTTCTCTCTTGCTGCTGACATTCAGGCAGGGCTCCCATGAGTCGGAACCGACTGGATGGCAGTGGATTGGTTGCAACCTTGCCTGCTGCATTTCTTTCTGACTGTTGCCTCTCTTTGCATTTTCTGCAGATTCCAGTTTCTTTATCCTTTAATGTGCTCAACAGTCACTTCCCTGAAGAACAGAGATGTTCTCTAATAAGTCTGTGTACCTGGGAGTTACTTGAACTCCCAATATCTTAATAAAGTTGGGGGGATTATCTGTTTTCTTATTCTCTTGGCCATTGTCTTCTCCACTCCATACTTTAGAACAAATCTATACATCAAAGGACATGACTCTAGACCATCTAAATATTATATATAATAAGCACAATGTACTTAAAACTTTCCCTTTCACCCACCACACATTGGCAAAAAGGTACCTCAATCATTCTTTTCCTTGAGGCACCATAAACCTAACCCATCACTGCCTTGTAGAGATGTCTGAACTTGCAGAATGTTCAGGGCTTGGGTTCCCAGTTTTGGGTTCCCACCTTTATAAGGTCATGTGTGCTATATAAGGTCATACATAAGGTCATGTATGCCAAATGGATGCCAAAGGAATTGTCTTTTTCCATCACCCTTTCTTCTCTAATGAGAAACATCACTGTTGACTAATTAATGGCCTCAAACATTGCTTGATTTTCTGACATAAATGAGTGAATGGTCAATTGCATCAGATATAAGAGAAATCAAGAGAAGCCTAAAAGCAATAAATAGAATAAAATAAAACATTAACCTAAAATAACTTGATTAAGCTTTACTTCTTCTTTCAACGATCATTTCTTTAGCTGGACAATGGGTTGAAGAGACCGGAGAACAGGAAATTTGGGAGCAGCATCGTTGTGATCTGAGTATGAGTCCAGGCCATAGGCTCCATGACATTGAAAGATGTCATAGAAAATGGACAACCGTAAAGACCCCGGTGTTGTCATGGTTAAGTACTTGGCTGCTAACTGAAAAGTTGCAGTTCAAAGCCACCCACTGGCCGCTCAGTAGTAAAGCCTTGGTGTTCTTCTATTGTGTAGATTATAGTTTAGAAAGCCCTCTGGGGTAGTTCTACTCTGACATATTGGGTCACTGGGAGTCAGATTGGAATGACAGCAACAGGGATGACTCAGCCTACTCTCTGTCAGCCTATCTTCCACTCTCAATGATTTATTATTCTTAGAATCATAATAGAAATAAACATGATTGACATTGTAAGAAACCAAAATTTTACTTTTACTGAAATACATTCTTCTAAAAACTTAGTGTGGATGAACCAACCTAGCTGGGGGAACTGGTCTGGTTTCCATCCCTCTGTAACCCTCTCTTTTCACTAGGGAGTCAGTAGAATGGTTCTTTATGTGAGAGACCATTCTGCTACAAAACAAGAAGATGACTACCCTCCGATGGGATGGAACTGACATTGTAGAGATGTAAGTGCCAAAAGCACACCTTGAATTTTGATGGGTAATAATTATTAAATCTGAATAATTAAGCATATCTATTCTTAGGGATTATTTGACCCAATAATTAGTACCCAGAAAAATTAAGTGTGTGTTTGAAATCTACATTTTATCACCAATGATGAGTCTGTCAATTTCATCCTATTAGCCAGTTTTTGTTATAGCTGTATGTTCCTATCAGGAAGATCACTAAAAATCACAGTTAATAACAATGTACACTCACAAGTTTGGTGGATTATAAAGTATCCAAATAGTTTACTAAAGACCTTCGATGAGCTAGATCGACACAGTGGCTACAATAATGGATTCAACAAAGCAGAGACAGTGAGAATGGCACAGGACCAGGCAATTCTTCGTTCTTTGTACGTAGGGTCCTGTGTGTTGGAGCAGACTCATCAACACCTAACAACAGCAACATTCATGTACGGAACTTCTAACCGTTGGATTCATTTAAAAAATAGATCTAGCCTGGCAAGATACCATTTCAGATTTACCACTCTAGCAACTGTACCAAGAAAAAGGAAAATGAAAAGGGAATGAATTGACATATACCACTCTGGTAGCGTAGTGGTTACGAATCGAGCTGCTAACCTCAAGGTCGGCAGTACAAAATTATCAGCCATTCCGCAGGAGAAAGATGAGGCTTTCTGCTCTCTGTAAAGATTTACAGCCTCAGTAACCTTGTCCAGGGTCACTATGAGTCGGAACCGACTCCACGGTACAACAACAACAACAACATATTAAATACTGAACACTTTCATTCGATATTCCATATTCCATTTATTCACACAGCTACTCTATTCTTAGTTTTTGTTGTTGTTAAGTGCCTTAGAGTCCGTTCTGACTCATACTTAGTAACCTGGATAGGGTTACTAAGGAGCAACTGGTGGGTTTGAATGGCCAA
>NW_006408558.1:7194575-7202545 GCF_000296735.1 Chrysochloris asiatica | reverse complement strand
AAAGAGGAAGACCCCTATTGAGATGGATTGGCCAAGTGGCAGCATCGATGGACTCAAGCGTGGCAACAGTAGTGAGGTTGGCCCAGGATTAAGCAGTGTTTGGTTCTGCTATGCATAAGGTCGCTATGAGTCAGTACCAACTTGATGGCACCTAACAACAACAACAACAACTCTAGGGGAAGTCTTTCTCTCTGTGTTGGCTCTGGGAAAAGATTATTGTCTCCCTTCAGCATCAGCAGGCCTAGCATTCCTTGGAGATCTTCATGTGTCTTGGTATCATTCTTCACTGTGCAGAGAACCCAGGTCCAAAGGACACTATCTGCTCCTGGAGAGGGGATTGTGGATCCCAGCAAAACGACAACTTCAAATCTTTCTCTATTTATCCTTATGATACTTATTGGTATAGTTGTGAATAATTTTGTTTTCTTTACACTGAGGTGCAATACATAGTGAAGGTTATAGTCTGTTATCTTCATTAGTAAGTATTTTAAGTTCTCTGCACTTACAGCAAGCAAGACTGTGTCATCTGCATATCGCAGATTGTTAATAAGTCTTCCTCCAATCCTGATGCCATATTCTTCTTCATATAATCCAACTTCTAGGGTTATTTGCTCAGCATACAGATTGAATATGTATGGTGAAAGGATACAACCTTGACACCCACCTTTCCTGATTTCAAACCATTCAGTGTCCCCTTGTTCTGTTCAATCAACTGCCTTTTGGTGTATATACAGTTCCTCATAAGTGCAGTTAAGTGTTCTGGAACATCCATTCTTTGCATTGTTATCCATGGCCTGTCTTGATCCACAGCAAAAGTGTTTGCATAGTCAAGTAAACATCTCTCTGATATTCTCTGCTTTCAGTCAAGATCCATTTGATGTCAGCAATGATATTCCTAGTTCCATTTCCTTATCTAAAACTGGCTTGATAGAAACTACTTAGACTACAGGACTTGAAGTATTAGGACCATATTCTCTAGGGAAATTTAGGTCAATTGGAAAAATACAGCTTATAAAGATAATGTTCTACATCCTACTTTGGTGGGTAATAACTGTGTTCTTAAAATATGCAAGTAGCCATCTAAAAAGCAAGAGGAACAATGGAGAATAATAAAATCAAAGACTCAAGGAAGCAATTAGTCCAAAGGACCAAGATCCACATGAACTACAGCCTCCTCTAACCTGAGACCAAAAGAACTAGATGGCATCCAACAACCACTACCAACACCTTTGGCTAGGACCACAAAAGAATGAGAAAAAAAACATGTAGAACAAATTCAAATTAAAAGAGATAGTGAGAAAGAAAAGAAGAAAGAGACATTAGAGGAATCCTTGAGACATTTAAAATAAGAAACTTCCTAACTTGAAATTGAAGACACTCCAGATGCTACCTTTTCGTCAAATAATACACTGTTGTTGTTGTTAAATGCCATCGAGTCATTTCCAACTCATGGCAACCCTGTATCGGATTTCCTAGGAGCAGGTGGTGCACTTGAACCAGCAACAATAATGCCCATGAAGAATGTGGTCCTTAGAACAATCAACTATATGAGACCAAAAGAATAACTTTTGCCCTAAACAAAGATGAGAAAACAGAGAGAGACAGGGAAATCCAACACAAGGAAATGAGGAAGCCATGGATAAATTGGGGAGAGCATATTGCAGGGATAGCAACCAATGCCATGGAAGAATTCATGTATGTATTATTGATTGGAAAACAGATTTTTCATGTGAAGAGTCACCTCTTCACATGTTTGTATACACACAAATAAAATGTTTGTATACACACAAATAAAATGATCCTAGCACATTTCTGGACTTGAGGCTGGGGAAGAGAATCACACAAGCAGAGTGATTATGAGCAAGAGCTATACCAGGTCAATGAAACATGCTTTGCATAGAGTAAATCTGTTTTTTCCTAATGTCCAGCTCTGCTCCACATTGTGCAGAAGTCCCTTCCTCTCTTCCTCATAAAAAGGACAGAATAGACATTAGCAATTGATCAGCCATTCCGAAGTCAAGGGCAAAGTCACGTCAAAGAGAGTCTATACTCTTTTTTTGTGTGCTTACCAAGTGTTTTCTTATTGAAAATGGGAGACACAATAACTCTTACTACAACTTATCGAGTTTCTACTAAAAACTGGACATGTTAACATGCTTTAAGTGCTAAGGTGCACGTGGCACCTAATACTAAGGCAAAAGGTGCTTGCCACATCAGTGTATTGAATCCCCAGGAAAACCTTTGATGCTGATATTTTTATCTTCATTTAATAATTGAATCAACTGCTTTTGGGGAGGCTTATAGTTCTCCTCATGTTACACATCCACGAATCAACATCAGACCTGGCTCCAAGAACAATTGTCTTCATATTAGCCCATGCTTTCAAATCCACTTGGAAGTTACAGTTGCTGTTTTTATTCTCATCACATGTTGCACCTTGAAGAAAGGGTAAAAGTCAAAGTGTCAGAGTTGGTCCTTAGACTACAATGATCAAATCCAGTCATAATTCTCATTAGAAGACATTTGCACATGTCTTCAGTAGCAACCATGGCACATTCAATCTAAAGACTGGGAAGTGATTCTATGATAGGTATGATCTTTGCCAATCTGTATTCACTTGGCTTCTTTTGTCCCACAGTACTGCTCATTCTTCCACTTGATTCTTTTCTCCTCAATTAAACCAGGACTGCTGTGTGTCTACATGTACACACACACAAAGATGCCAAAGGACATTATGGTCTTTCATCTTTCCATATGCAACGTTTGGATGTGCTGTCTACACTACTCTTTCCCCAGGAGCTGACCAGGACATCTGTGAGGCGGGTTTCTTGGACAACCAATGAACTGAGGTTGGGAGGGGTAATCAGTTCAGCCTACTGGAAGAGTGGCAGGTGTCCTGGTGGTGCCGTGGGTTAGGTGTTGAGCTGCTAACCCCAAAGCAAGAGGTTCAAATCTCCCAACCAATCCAAGGGAAAGCAATGAACCTATCTGTTCCCATTAAGATTTATAGTCTTGAAAACCCTACCTAGGATCACTGGCGGTTGGAATTGAGTTCATGGTAGTGGGTTTGGGTGAAATCATCGATAACAAGTTTAGTGTAGACTTGGCGCTCTTACCAGTCTAAACCAGGCTGTTTAACTTTTTGATGTCGTTTTGTAAGTTACCATTGTTCATATTTCAAATTGCCTAATAGTAATGGTAATCACTTTGCAATGAAATATAGATGAAGATAGCCTGCTCATAAAATGCAAGGCTGTGAAAAGAATCCAACAATCCATTTGAATATATATATGTAAATGATGAAGTTTTGTGAATAGGATTTCAACATGCAAATGAAGAAACTGGAAGAAAATTGTGCCAGAAGTGAAACCATATTATAGTTGTAGATTTAGGTGCTCCCCAAATCAGAGTATGTAACATTTATGCTTATGATAACCCTGCTAAATTCCCATAATTATATACTCTGTCCTCAAATGCATAGAGCCAGAGCAGGCACATTATTCCAGACATTGCTGGCAAAAAAAAAAAGTAAAAGAAAATGGTGAGAATGAGCTTCCTAACTAGAGTTTCTTACATCAATTTATCCAGAGTGAAAAATCAACCCTTACTTTTAAAAGTAGATTGAATATTGAAAGAACAGTTGATATGATGTTTCTCAAAGGATTTAAAGAGACATTCAGGGGACGCTAGGAGAAAGCATTAATGTGGCACCATGTTTATACGCCACTCACCAATCCAGTGAAGAATGGCCTCATCCAAATGGCCACTCCCAATTCACTCCTGCCAGAGTCTGTATGTGTCTGGGTCACTGACGCTGGACTATGTGTTCAACAATCCATCATTGAGTAAGGTGCACACCGATCATTTTAGACACATTATATGATGTTTTCATGCCATGCAGATACACAAGCAGAAGAGTTGTGTGTTGACCAACCTAAGCAGATGCCAAAGAGTGTAAAAGTATGCCTCTCTGATTGTCTGCATGTCTGTGTGTTTGTGTCCACAGAGGGCCAGATATGTGTATTTTGAATGGTAAGCATCCAGATTAATGAGTAAGGGAACAAAGATCTTCTGTAATAATTAGATCTATTGTAATTTCAGGAGTTTTGAAGTCTTTTAAGATCACAACATTTTACATCTGTGGGCAAAGTTGTTGGCTATGTCACATAGATGCCCTGCTGCACTGAATAGATTTGTAATAGTACAAAAGTGAGCTGATCTCTAGAAGTATCCCACCAGGGTAGAAGAGAAGCGTGGAAGTAGGTTGAACTGGGAAAGCAAATTTTAAAGAGGAAAAGACAGAAGTTAGCTGAAAATGTGGAAGGGAGATGATGAAAAGCGGATCATTCTAGATGTTACCTTGCAAAGGCAAATGAGGAAGCTGAGTTTTCTAGTTAAAAGGCAGAATGAGACTTAATAATAAAATCAGGTGCTGACAACTAACATCCTCGTGTATTTCAGAATCGATCTGTATTCCATAGGGTTTTTAATGGCTATTTTTTTGGGAATTCAATCTCCAGGTCTTTATTCTGAGGTATCTGAGGTGCCATATGATTCTGCAGATTTATGGTATTACTAGTGCTGTTGTTGTTGTTAAGTGCCGTAAAGTCAGTTCCGACCCATAGCGACCATATATAGAGTTTCTGAGGAGCAGCTGGTGAGCTTGAACCGCCGACCTTGCAGTTCAAACAGCTCTGCAGTCTGGTGCATTAACCCACAGCGCCACACCATTAGTAGTGTCAGTAGTAGAAAAAGAGGCAGTTGGCACTTATGTTGTCCCAAACTGTACCTTAATTGTCACATGATGTCTTCTGTGGGTCTCTTCACCTTTTTTCATGAGAACACCAGTCATATTAAATAATGGCCTCATCTTAACTTGGTTACTTCTGCAAAGACCCTACTTCTAAATAAGGTATGGGGGTTAAGATTTCAACAAATCTTCTTGGGGAATGCAATTCGAGTCATAACAAGGAGTGTACTCCATGAACAGTCTCCAGTCGCTGCACACTGAATATTTTCTACAGTGTTCACATCAAGAGCAAGCCCTGCCCAGGCAGCTTCCAAGCAATGATTCCATATGATTGGGAATACCATTGGGGAGCCATCTACCCAGTGCAGGCTCCTTCGATATGCCGTCTGTCTGGACATCTCATTCGCATGCTGGGAGACTCCATTAGAGCACTGCAAGATGGCAGACGTTTTCTCCCCAATTGTCCTCCTTTCTCTCCTTTCACGGGTATCAGATTTATAGCCTCTTAGTCGTATCATTATTCCTTCTGTCTTTTACCCTTCACAGTCATTTCCCTCAACACATTCCTGGCACTTGTAATTCTTAGTGCCTGTTTTCCATAGAACCCAAAATGACACAAGAACTTTAAAAAAATGTATCCAAAGTTATTACTGGGTTGTGCAATTTAAGCACTGGACTACTAACCGAAAGTTGTCAGTTCAAATCCACACAGAGGTGCCTCGGATGTAAGGCCTGGAGAAAAAGAGAAAGACCTCTCCACCTCCCTACCCCCATGAGATGGATTAGTACAGTGGCGGCAGCAAAGAGTTCAGGCTTAGCAATGATTGTGAGATTGTCATGGGATTAGGCAGTGTTTCATTGTGTTGTGCAGGTTCAATATGAGTCAGCGCTGACTCAATGGCACCTAACAACAATGAATGAGCTGGGCTGCTAACTGCAAGGTCAGTTGTTGGAATTTACCAGGCACTCTGAGAGAAAGATGAGGCTCTCTGCTCCCATAAAGATTTACAGCTTTGGAAACCCTATACATGGTCACTGTGAGTCTGAACTGACTCAGTGGCACATCTCCGCCACCACCACTACCACCAAAGTCAATTAACTGTCAGATTATTGGGATAGTGGAGGGAAAAAAAATGGTACCTAGTCCTCATGTGACATTGCAGGATAATGCGCTTGACCACAAGGTCAGTTTGAGCCACAAGACAGTGAGTGGTTCAAACCTACCAGCCAGTCCTTGGAAACCCTATACACGGTTGCTGTGAGCCAGAGCCAACTCGATGGCACTTAACAACAACAACAAACCAACTGAGGGGTTCTTGTGTGGCGCTGTAGGATAAGCGCTGGATTGTTAACCATGAGGTTGGCAGTTCAAACCTACCTCCTGCTTCTTGGAAACCCTGTGGAGGGTTGCTATAAGTCACACCAACTTGGTGGTGTGACTGACAGTAATAACAACAACATGACAAAGCTAACTGAAGAAATGAAAGGAGATGGAATAGAGACTACTGCCAAAGATGATGAAAGGGTGAAAGAGTGGAACATCCAACATGAAGAGAAAAATCACTAGTAGTAATGGTTTGGTTTTGCTCAGAAGCAGGGCACTTTTTACTTAGTTAGGAATTCGGAAACCATGCCTATGCCACCAGATATTATTAATAATAAAAGTGTAACTTCTTAGGTGACCCACTCTCTCAACTGCAGTAAGCCCACTTATGAATAAAGTATAATAAGGCAATAATATATATACGATATAAAAAGTGAAAAATAATCTATTGCTTACAACTGCTATTAATTCAATTTCTGCTAGGGTTTCTACACATTGAGCACCCTCACATGATCAGTCATCTCTGCCTGTGTTAGATTATCTTTATGATCTTAATTGGACCTGATTTCCAGTATGCTAAGAGCTGGTCTTACCTCATTACAGTCAAGTCCAGCACTTTCTAGTCTCTGTTCACTTGTCTTTGAATTGCTACTTAGAACGTGCCCTTCTAAATGCTGCTGGTGAAGATAAAAAGAGATAACACATGTGAGGCTCCTCCTTTGGTTCCTTGCACATGGCAGGTGCTCTATAAGGTAAATGGGTAGGAGTACTCTTTGTCAATACCCTGGTATCAAGTCTTAAAATGTGACACGCCCTGGGATGCTTATAGGATGTTTGAGAAACACACACAAAATTAAGTCATTCAGGAGTCACTTCTGAAAGTGACAAATTTCATTCATTTAATTGAACCTAGCTGACAAGCAGAACACCAGAATAACAAGCCCACTCATGATTTATGTGAGAAATACTTAAGAGCTGTTAAGCTATCAAATTTGGGGATGTTTGTTATGTACCAACACTAACAGATACATAAAATCAAGCCTGTTGCTGTTAAATGAATTCTAACTCACGGTGACAGCATGTGTTGCAGAATAGAACTGCCCCACAGGGCTTTCCTCATACCTGAACCAATACATAACATCATGTTACATGGAGAAAGGACTGACACTGTCAAAGACTTCTTTTGCTTTGATCCACAATCGACACTCATGGAAGCAACAGTTAAGAAATCAAATGATATGCCAAGAAATGAAATGATGTATCACATTAGGCAAATCTGCAGGATAAAACTTCTTTGAAGTGTTCAAGAGCAAAGATGTCAGTTTGAGGCATATGGTACACCTGACCCAACCATGGTATTTTCAACCACCTCCTATGCATGTGAAAGTTGGACAGTGAATGAGGAAGACAAAAGAATTGATGCATTTGAGTTATGGTGTTGGAGAAGATTAATACTGAAATTTCAGAAATGGACAATATATTGAAAGGGCAAAGAAGTAGATTTGAATTGATGGAAGCCTGAATTAGTGAGCTTGAAGATAAATCTCTCATAGCGCTGTAGATAATGCCCTGGACCACAAAAGCAGTTTGAATCATAAGGTCGGCGGTTCAGACTCACCAGCTGCTCCTCAGAAACCCTACACAGGATCACTCTGAGTGGGAACCAACTTGACAGCACTTAACAACAACAATCTTTTTCTTTTTTTTTTTTTAATCATTCTTTTTTTGTGTGTGTGTGTGTGTGAATTATGTGATAGTTTACATGGGAGAACATTAGTTTTACATTAATTCTATCGTATATCGTCTCATTGCCATGGTTACAATCCCCTCCATGCAATCCTTCCCCCATACCCCCCAGGTCTTCAGCACACAGTCACTCTCCCTCTCTGGATCTAA
>NW_006408558.1:7179676-7188340 GCF_000296735.1 Chrysochloris asiatica | reverse complement strand
TTTGTTGTTGTTAAGTGCCTTAGAGTCCGTTCTGACTCATACTTAGTAACCTGGATAGGGTTACTAAGGAGCAACTGGTGGGTTTGAATGGCCAATCTTTTAGTTAGCAGTCCAGTACTTATTCTATAGCGCCACACCAGGACTCCATCCTTGGTTATGTTGTTGTTGTTGTTGTTAGCTACCATGAAGTCAGTTCCAACTCATAGTGACCCTGCACAGGGTTTCCGAGGATGCAAATCTTTACAGGAGCTCTAGAAAGCCTCATCTTTCTCTTGTGGAACAAGCTGGTACTTTCCAACTGCTGACCTTGAGGTTAGCAGGCCAATTTGTAACCACCACGCTACCAGAGATCAAATATTTGAGAAATAAAATGCCTTACCTGATTTTCAGAGCTGGTCAATGTACAGGTGAGATTTGAACTCAGATCAGTCCATCTTCAAAATCCAGGCTCTTTCCCATGCTTTTCAAGACAGGATATATGTGCTACTGAAAGGCTTCACCAGTGTGCATCCCAAGCAAAATTCAATAACATAAGAGCAATGTTAAACTATTTAACTAACTAGTAATTGGCTTCAACGGGGGGGCATTGATGGATCGGTAGTAGAATTTCCACCTTCCATGTGGTGACCTGGGTTAGCGATTCCCAATTAGTGTACCTCATCTGCAACCACTACCCAGCTATCAGTGGAGGGTTTCATGTTGCTATGATGCTAAACACATTTCAGTGGAATCTCCAGACTAAGACACAGTAAGAAGAAAGTTCTGGAGATCTGCTTTCAAAAATCAGCTTTTGAAAACACAATGGATCACAATGGTCAGGTGTCCAGGTGCATGGGCCATCCTAAGTCAAGGGCTCACTCAAAGGATGCCGACAATGTCAGCAGCCGCTTCATTTTTAAACTTTCCATTGCAATGCTGTGGCGTCACAAACAACTACCTACCCCTTACCTCCACTGCTAATGAAAACAAATGATACCAAATCTTTTTGAAAATGCAAATTTGAATTTCCTGGAATTCCTAAGGGTTTCCATGGAGTGTTGCATGGTGTTTGATGCCAAACGGGTTTTAGCAGAGTTTACAGACTAAGACAAACAAAGAAGAATTATCTGATGCTCTACTTTCAAAAACATCAGTTACTGTCATAAAGAGACTGGAGGAACCTGAGACTATGAGCCTCCACCACCCTTCCGGGCAGGAATGGAACTCACCATTGTGATCCAATTTTCAGCAAATCAGTAGAAAGGTACATAGGGGAACAACGGCACTAATAAAGTATGCTCAATCATTCAAGATCAAAAGATCAACATTTACCTAAAGTGGCACTATAGAATAGGAACTGGACTGCAAACCACAAGGTAGGCTATTTAAACCTACCAGAGCCACTTCTTGGACAGCCTATACAGCATGGTTATGAGTCAAAACCAAGTCTACAACGCTTAACAACAACAACGTTGAGAAGGGATAGGAAGGAGGGTAGAATGGGAATAAGAACCACGGGGGCTGCTGTTACATAGGTGGGATGGCAATCATTGAAATGAAACGGTGTATGATTTTTAAAATGTAAAACTGATCATCTTCTTTGTAAACCATCACTCAATTTGCAATAAACAGTTAAGAAAGAAATTAGTCCATGAAAACTATATTGATAACAATGGTCAGGCTCCGTAGTATGTGGGGTCAGTATAAGTCGAGAGCCCACTTGAAAGCAGCTAACAACAACAGAGGAAATAAGAGATTCTTTATTCACATTGGGAATGGAAGGAGAAAAGGCAAGAATGTAGAAGGAATTATAAAATCTCTGTTACCAGAGAGCTCCTTTGAGAACCCTTAAAAAAAAAAACAAGGGGGAAGGGAAGCTGGATTCAGTTTTCAACAGCTGGAGTGTTTCTGCGTGATTTATCCCAAAGTTACAAGTTTGGAATTTTAAAGTTTCAGGAGAAGAGAGGAAATAAAGTGCATGTTAGTTTCTGGTTATGTTTGTAATAGTTATCCTTTGACACCTGGGACTCTTCAACTTGAAAATCCAGAGGATAAATTAGTAAATTAGTAGCACAACAATGACTTGAGAGTCAGCCCCAGAGCACAGAGCATTCCCATTCCCACCTAAGGACCACTCTGCACTTTGAAGCCAGTCTCTTTTGTGTGGAGGCATTTCTTGGCTCCTCTTGCCCTAGCCTATGACTCTCCATCAGCCCTGCACTCGCATTTCAATGAGGACAACAGTTCTTTGTCCTTTCTTCAAACACAGAGCTTCTGGTTCATTCAAATTTCTGTTTGGGGCTCCCAGAAAAATACTATGGAGACAGGACAGATGGGCCAGCGAACCAGGAACATCTGGAGAGGTTAGCTGAGTAGGTCAGGATTCACACCCGAGGTAGGACGGCCTCCCCTGGTTTCTGTTGATGGAAACCTAGAAACTTCCATTTCAAGTCCTGAGGGAAATTGGGGGGGGGGGGGGGGGGGGGGGAGACCCACCAGGTTACATTTCTAGGCAAAAGGTGAATGATCACATTACTGCTGGCCCACATTGGAAGACCTTGTTTAGACAGCAAATTGACTTGAAATAAAATATAAAGACTCTGGAGCTGATATTAATGCTCACAGGAGATGGTTTCAGAGCCCAGGGGAAATGACAAGGAAGGTGTGAGACTTCCCAATCAAATAACTAAATTGCAGCTGGTCCCATTGTTGTTGTTGTTGGTATGTGCCGTGGAGTCGGTTCCGACTCATAGCGACCCTGTACCAGGTTTCCGAGGCTGGAAATCTTAACGGGAGCAGAAAGCCTCCTCTTTCTCCCGCGGAGCAGCTGGTAGTTTCGAACCGCTGACCTTGCGGTTCGCAGCCCGATTCGTAACCACTACACTACCAGAGATCCTTAGCATAGGTAAGAAAAACAAATCCTACAATAAATCCAAACTAATCTTTGTGAAACTGTGCTCTCAATGATAAGTATTCACAAGAATATATGAAGATGGCTGCATTCGTTTCTCTTCTGTAGATTTCAGAGCCTTAGAAACCCCCTCCTGCCATTTCATGAGAGCATCTGCCCCCCACCCCCGCCCATACAAAGGAAAAAAAAAAATCCACTGTAAAAATCTGTACAAAAATGGGGCTGTTCGGAAACAATAAACAGTTAATTTCTCTTCAGGGTATGTATTCAGTTTTGCCCAGTTATTACAAGAAATCAGGAAATGATTTTGGTTGGACTGTATAATTTATTGGAGCAAATATTTGAATCTGCTGTCCATTAATAAGGAGTCCTGGTGGTGTGGTGGTTAAGCACTCAGCTGCCAGCTGAAACGTCAGTGGTTCAAATCCACCAGTTGCTCTGTTAGAGAAGGATGTGGCAGTCTGCTTCTATAAAGATTACAACCTTAGGAACCCTATGGGGTAGTTTTACTCAGTCCTACAGAATCACAGTAAATTAGAAAGTACTCTTGGAGTGGGATGAACCATCTCTCATCATCATGAGGTGAGAGAAAACTTGAAGAGTCCAATTCAAGGTTTCATCGTGACTAGAATGATCTTTCTTTCTGCCGTGTCAAATAATGCCAGCTTTCCTAAAGATCTTGTGCCATCATTCACCCCAATATTCAGGTCATCTGATTCCTACCCAACTTTGCCACTCTTGCAAGCTGATAAAATACCAGTGACAGGCTACGACAAATGATGGAGCAAAAGAAGTGCCGGTCACCTGCCCATATAATCAAAGAGGTATCGAGAAACCTAGGCTATGTGTCTTCATAGTACTTCAGCAACTTACGGTTTTGTTCTGCTTTGTTTATTTTTCTTTTTTGGTGGTGACTTTCTAGTTGCAGAAGAGGGAGAGACAGGAGTCGGAGGAGTCCAAAACCAGCAGAATGATACTTCATCAGTCTAATGAGGGAGACGGAGTTCCTCAGGGGCTGAAAGATTAGAGGTTCAACTCCACTCAGAGGTGCCTCGGAAGAGAGGCCTGGCTAGGTACTATTCTAGCAGTTGTTCTTGTTATATGCTGTGGAGTCGGTTCCGACTCATAGCGACCCTGTACTGGGTTTCTGAGGCTGGAAATCTTTATGGGAGCAGAACGCCTCATCTTTCTCCCACATTCTGGCAGTAGTCGATTAAAAACTCTCTGGAGCCCAGTTATACTCTGACATACCTGGGGTGACCACAATTTGGAATCTACTGGTAATGGAATGAGTGGTAAAGGGCAGTGAAGAGCTAAGGCTGAGGCCTGCAGAGCTGGCCAAATTGCTGGGAAATGCCCCCGTCTCTTTTGTTTTCTATTCCTTAGACTTACGGTCTTTGACTCAACCTGCTGCTCTTAGGTTATTTTTCTTTTCTCCCCACAAACAAATAAAAAACAAATCAAAATAAATGACTTGGTTGTTTGGGGGTCCTATATGGCAGAGGGCAGGAAAATCACAACAGAGTGAAAATTGTATTACACACAGGAGGAAGAGAATATAAGACCAGTGCTGCCACAGGTATACCCAGACATGAGAGAGTAATAAGAATGTTTTGTCTAAAGGAGCTCTGGTAGCGTAGTGGTTACGAATCGGACTGCGAACCTTAAGGTCAGCGGTTCGAAACTACCAGTCGCTCCGCGGGAGAAAGATGAGGCTTTCTACTCCCTTAAAGATTTACACCCTCGGAAACCCTGTACAGGGTCGCTATGTGTCGGACCCGACTCAATGGCACTTAACAACAACAACAACAACACCCTGTTTCCCAGCTAATCTAGAACTATACCCATGTGTGTTGGTCCACAGCAAGAGAAATCAGGACAATAAAAAGGAGTCCTGGTGTGCTACCATAGGATAAGCACTTGACTTCAAGGTCAGTTTGGAACTGCAAGGGCTGTGGTTCAAACTCACCAGCTGCTCCTTGGAAACCCTATACAGGGTCGTTACGAACTGGAATTGAGTCAGCGACACTTAACAACAGCAGCAATAACTACAAAAGTGTTTTTTCTTTTTTTAATTATGATTTTTATTTGTTTCAACATAGGTATAAGGATAATGTAAACATGGGCTGCTTGTCTCACGGATTTCTTTCATTAAGTAAATCTCATTCTTTCATTCTTTGTGGTTTGCTTCATTTCTCTCCCTTTTTTGTTTCCCAACCTGCATTTCTTTTTAATACTCAAGTGGTTTAAAAAAATAATTTGGATGTAGATCCTCATTATATATCACTTGTGGATATATGAAAAGAAAAATATTAGCAAAATTAATTGTTTAAACTATTCCTAAAGCTTCTCATCTAGAGTCGGACATTTGTGAAAAACTTTTCTGTGATTTGTTTTGCTGTTGAGAATACACACTATAAAACACACCACAAGTGCACACGTGCATGTACCACTGAGTGACGTAGATGGCATTCTTCAAGTTGTGCAACCAGGCATAGCCTCTTGTGAACTGCTCCTCCCACATTAACATCAACTCACTGCCCCTAAGTTCTAGCTACTCTTTTGAGTTGTTGCTAAGTGCCATTGAGTTCCTTCCAACTCATGTTGTTGTCGTTGTCAGGTGCCATCGAGTCGGAACCGACTCATAGCAACCCCATGCACAGCAGAACAAAACAATGACCGATCCTGGGCCAACCTCACTACCGCTGCCACATTTGACGCCATCACCTGGCTGATCCATCTCATTGGGGATCTTCATCTTTTTCTCTGACCCTCCATCTTACCCAGCATGACATCCTTCTCCAGCGACTGTTCTCTCCGGACAATGTGTCCAAAGTATGAGAGACAAAGCTTAGCTATCTTGGCCTCCAAGGAGCACTCTGGTTGCACTTCTTCCAAAACAGATCTATTGGTTCTTTTGGCAGTCCATGGCACTTTCAGTATTCTCCTCCAACACCACAACTCAAAGGCATCAATTCTTCTACGATCTTCCTTATTCACTGTCCAGCTTTCACATGCATATGAGGTTATTGAAAATACCATGGCTTGGGTCAGGCGCACCATAGTCCTCAAGCTGACATCTCTGCTCTTCAATACTTTAAAAAGTTCCTGTGTAGGAGATTTCCAACTCATAGAGACCCTGTATATATGAGATTTCCAACTCATAGAAACCCTGTAGGGTTTCCAAGGAGCAGCTGGTGAGTTTGAACTGTTGTCCTTGTAGTTCAAACTGACCTTGCAGTCCAGTGTTTTGACACCACATAGTTCTTACAAAAGCATAATGCGGAACTATTGTTTGATATTAAGCAGATCTCAGGGGATTTTTGTGCTTAAAGGTTTAAAGATGATCTCATGGCAATAGTTCCAGGGGTTTATCCAGCGTCCATGACTCCAGAAACTCTGAGAAATTCTGTTCTACATTTCCCCCCTTTTGATGAAGATTCTTCTATAGAACCTTTGAGCAAAATGTTTGCAGTAGTAACTGGACATCGTCTAGTTTCTCTGGTTTCATGGCCAAGGAGACAGTGGCTCATGGAGGCAAACGGCACACGTTTCAGTTCCTCCTCCCATTCCTGAAGCTCCTTCTTCCTCGGTTACTCCAGGCAACGAGCCCAATCAGGATGCCTTCAGTGATCATGTGCAGAGTTAATTTTGTGCCTATGCAGTGCTTTATCTGATTCTCGCAAATTCTCCTTATCCATCCTCTGTTTTTGAGCCAAAAATAATCTAATGGCTCTGATGGCAAACACTTTTCTGTGATTTCTCTGTAAGGTTCAAGTACAAAGTTCCAGCCCTTTTACTTTGAAATATCTCCTGTTACATGAAGCTACTGTGCTAAGACTCAGAGCAAGGGACAGTACACAGCTATGTCCATATGGCTGGAGACCAGCTTATAATAAATAATTCATTCAAAAATATATTCGGTTCAATCGAGATATCTATTAGAAAAGCTCTTTGGGTAAATTATAGAAAAAGCAAATCATCACAGCTGTGAAATTTTCACTCCTTAATATTTTAATATAGGATGGGGCTTGGAAATATAAATGTTAGTAAGATATATGTGAAAAAAAGAATAAGAGAAATTGAATCGGTCATTTCTTAGGATCTGAGAAAAATGAATTTTCTGTGTTTATGGATTTAGTAAATCAGAAATCATGTATTACATATTTCTTAATTTAATTTCATCCCAAATAAAATACATGACATTAAAAAAAACAAAAGCTGAAGAAACACAAACCCTTATTTTAAAATAAAAATTTGCTTTTCAGATTTTGGTATTGCCTATGATTTCCTTGTATCTTCTTTTTTCCTCAAAAAGATCCACAATCAAAATCAAAATTACTGCCATTGAATCGATTCTCACTCATAGTGAGAATTCTCACTCTGCTCCCCTTAGAGCAGAGTAGAATGGCCCCATGGTTTTTCCAAGTCTGTAAATCTTCATGGAAGCAGACTCTCAGAACTTTCTCCCACAGAGTAGTTGGTTAGGTTCAAACTGCCAGTCTTTTAGTTAGCAACTGACTGCTTAATTACTGTACCACCAGGACCCCTCTCAAAGAAGGTGCAGGAAAATTCCCATGTCCAGCCATACCTTATAGGATGAGTAACAAGAACACCGTCTGATTTACTGACTTCCCCTCCTAACGCTGGGGTCCTGGGGAGAGAGCAGGAGACATGTCATACTTGTCCTCACTTTTCTTCTCCTTTGCACTGTGCTTTCACAACAAATGAAGGAATGAACAACAGAAGTCCACTATTGTGGCAGACAGGGCAATGTTACTAGAATTCACAAGGAGTGTGTCAAACGACAGGCAAGATTGTCTTTTTCACATATTCCTAATTGAGAGAGAAATATGTTTCACCATAACCACCAACCCTGTGAAGATGGAAGAACTAACTCTCTGGATTACTACATCTAAGTTAATTCTGGGAATGCTCCAGGAAAGGTCATGTGCGAAGAGAAAGACTAGGGTCTCCCATGTCCCCTTCGCCCACCACCTTTAAAGAAGAGGGAGTTGCTCCATGTAATTTGCAAAAGCAAATGCAGACTTTACTCACCCAACATCAGCACTGCTGAAACTACAAACACATCATTTTCTATTGCAAGCAAAGCAAGAAATAGCTATTTTTATGGATCTGCAGAGTGATTTGATTGTGTACAAAGGAGCAAGTAAAAATCACAACAGAGTGAAATTCATATTACACACATGAGAAAAAGAGAATATAACAGTTTGTACATAAGTAGTGGTTTGGGATGGAACGAAGTGGATCTGAGTCTCACCATTCTGGCTTCTAAGGAGCATTCTGGTTGTACTTCTTCCAACACAGATTTGTTTGCTCTTCTGGCCATGATACTTTCAATATTCTTCTCCAATACCATAATTCAAATGTATCAATTCTTCTCTGGTCTTTATTCATTGTACAACTTTTATATGTATATGAGGTGATTGAAAATACTATGGCTTTGGGTCAGAGGCACTGTAGTTCTCAAAATTATATATTTGCTCTTAAAGACTTTAAAGAGGTCTTGTGCAGCAGATTTGCCTCCTTTGGTTTTTGACTGTTATTTCAATGAATGTTGATGTGGATCCAATCAAAATGAAGCCTTTTTTTGTTTTGTTTTCAATCTTTTCTCCATTTATCATGTTACTTGTTGCACCGGTTGAGAGGATTTTTGTTTTCTTTACATTGAGGTACAATCAATCCATACTGTAACCTGCTGTCTTTGGTCTTCATTAGTAAGTATTTTAAGTCCTTTTTACTTGCAGCAATCA
>NW_006408558.1:7160912-7178251 GCF_000296735.1 Chrysochloris asiatica | reverse complement strand
AAGTGGGTATTATCTGCAAGTGTGGGTGTTCTTATGCATATGCCCTCTCTTCTTATCAGCTGGATGGTTCACTCTCCACTCTAGTCCTCTGTGGCAAGCACATTAACTTTTTGAACCATGAGGAGACTCCTATTGCCTGTAGTTGTTATTGTTAGGTGCCATTGAGTTGGTACCAACTCATAGCGACCCTATGCACAACAGAACAAAACACTGCCCAGTCCTGAGCCAACCTCACAATTGTTGCCACACTTGAGCCCATTGATGTTGCCACTTGGCCAATCCATCTCGCTGGGGGACTTCCTCTTTTTCTCTGACTCTCCACCTTACCAAATATGATATCCTTCTCCAGCAACTGGTCCCTCATGACAATATGTCCGAATTATGAGAGACGAAGTTTGGCCATCCTGGCCTCCAAGGAGCACTCTGGCTGCATTTCTTCCAGCACAGATCTAAGGCAATTGTTCTTAGGCCTTTGTCAAGAAACATTCTTAAATAATTACCAGTGAGGATTGCTCTTCCAGAAAGGAAACTCTCTCTTATAAAAGCAGTATCAGAATTATATCAATAACTACTTCCTTGTCCAGACCTATTTTGTAATGATATGTTAATAATATTAGAGAAGTTCATGGGATTGTTATTAAAATTAAATGAGATATTCAATACCAAAAAATGAAAATGGTGTCATGGATTGGATTTTGTTTGACAAAATTATGTGACAGTTTGGCTGGGACTTTATTTCCACTACTGTGTGGCTGCCCTCCATTTTGTGATCTGATATAATTATCCTCCATTTTGTGATGTTTTGTAAAACCTAATCGCTATACTCTTGTTGTGGCTCTGTTAGAAAGTACTGGACTGCTAGTCATATGGTCAGTGGTTCAAATCCACCAGTATCTCCTTGTTGTTGTTGTTGTTAAGTGCTGTTGTGTCAGTTTTGACCCATAACTACCCGATATAGAGTTTCTGAGGAGCAGCGGGTAAGCTTGAACCACAGATATTGCAGTTCAAACAGCTTTTCAATCTGGCACATAATGCACAGCACCAACTTAGAAATCCTTAAAAGAATGAGACAGAACCTATTCAATGGCACTTAACAACAGCAACAACTTGTCAATGAAACAGTATTACTGTGCTTTCCTCTTGAGGATGTGACTCAAGACAGATTGGGCACGTATCCAGTGCTCTATAAATGTTACCTCATGAAGTCTTGTGGGATAAAGCACTGGACCACAAAATCAGTTTGAACCACAAGTTTGGTGGTTCAAATTCACTAGCCACTCCTTGGAAACTTTATACAGGGTTGCCCCAAGTCAGTACCGACTCGACAACACTTAACAACAAGGAGCTGTATACTTCTAAAGCTGATGCTTCTTCATATATGAGAGATTTCCATTAGTGTTCTACTTTCTGCTTCCCTATTCTTCCCCACTCAGTGATGTTGGGATGAGAATTGGCCCAAACTTTTTACTTTTCTAAAATGAAAACAATCACATTTGTGAAATTTTCATTTATTGCTAAGGTATATTATTGCATAAACTTAAGTTCTATTTAAATTTTATCATCAATGTTTTGTAATTTGCAGTGTGCAAAAATCATTTATCAAATTTATCATTAAATATTTTGTACTTTGATATTATTGCCAGTGGATTGTTTTCCTCATTTCTGTTTCCTTTTTTTTTTCATTGCTAACCTGTAAAAATATAACTGATTTTTTTTTCTAGTATGTAAAAAATAACTGATTTTATATCCCTGACAGGTTTCTACATTACAGAGATTCTAGCTTTTTCAAGTTTTACTGTATATAGTTTAGGTGTGTTTTCTCGATTATATATATATATATATTAACATTTAGACTTAGTATTTTCAAAGCATTCACAAAAATTGTTTAGATTTGCCTTTACACTTAACCATTATACATAATGTATTATTTAAACCATCAATTGTTCATTTTATCTTTTCTCTTTTGATTCGTTTCTCAGGTAACTTTTGTTGTTGTTGTTGTTAAGTGCCGTCGAGTCGGTTCCGACTCATAGCGACCCTGTACAGGGTTTCCGAGGGTGTAAATCTTTACGGGAGTAGAAAGCCTCATCTTTCTCCCGCAGAGCAGCTGGTAGTTTCGAACCGCTGACCTTAAGGTAACTAGTTGCTGTTAAGTGCCACTGAGTTGATTCCGAATCATAACAATATTGTATGGGGTTTCCAAGGAGCGGCTGGTAGGTCTGAACTGTCAACCTTGTGGTTCATAGTCCAGTGCTGATCCTACAGCACCACACCAAGAGTCCTAGAGTCAACCTTTAATTTTCTTTCCAAAAAGCACATCAAGGTATTATTCCAAGAGTATAAAGTTCCTGGGAAGTGCAAATAATTCAGTGCATGACGAATTGGTCAAAGGTGATTCAAAGCCACCCAGAGGTACCTTGGAAGAGAAGCCTGGCAATCTGTTTCTGAAAGGTCATACAGCCTTCGACACATGATGGAGCACCATTCTGTTTTGTATACATAGAGTTGGTTCAGAGAGAATCCACTTGAGGAAAACTAACAACAATAGTAAATTGCTATGTAAAAATAATAACAATTTTCATGTATGTTGTTGTAAAGTGCCTTCGAGTTGGTTCCGATCGATAGCGACCTTGTATAGGGTTTCCAAGGAGCAGCTGGTGAGCTTGAACCACTGACCTTGCAGTTTAAACGGCTTTGCAGTCTGGCGCATTAACCCACAGCACCACACCAGGACTCTATACGTGCATGTTGTTGTTGTTAAGTGTCATTGAGTCGATCTCAACCCATAGCGACACTGTGTAGGGTTTCCAAGAGCAGCTGCTGAGCTTGAACCACCGACGTTGGAGGAAAAAAAAGGGGAGGGGGCTTTTAAATTATTTAACCAACATTTTCCTCCTCAGAACTTTGTAGATTGTCTAGAGAAGCCCATTTAAGGCCTTCTAATTATTCGTATAGTAAATGCTTTAGAGGAAATATCTGAAATCAGCTGCATATCAAATTATTTTTAGGTAACCAATCTATTTTTCTATCAGAATGCATCTAAGGCTTTTCCACGCTTTGATTACAATGCCTTTCTCCCCTCAGTTCCTTAGCATTTCTCTCATAAATTATCCCGTATGTATCAATGTACAGTCTACAATATCTAGGCATTCCTTTGACTTTTTAAGAAATCGTATTCAAAGGTGTGGCACTTATATGGATCTTTGCAATGGTTCTTTTTTTCTCCTTTGCTGTCTCTCTCTCTCTTTAAAAATATATACATGTCTTATCCTGTAATGAGATTTCTAGTTAGAAATAATACTTTCGTTTTAGTAAAAACGGCTTGATGTTCTTTTGACCCCACTGAATATGTTTTTGGTAGGATTATTTTCTTAATTTGTATGTAGAAGACATATTCATGTACTAGGTTTACTCTTAGTAAGTTCTAAATTCTAGTTAACATTCAAGTCATGGTATACTGTTAAATTGTTTGAGGTTATTTCTTCTGACTCTTATTCTTTCACACTTTCAATCTACTGAATATACAGAAAAACAAAACAAAACTGCTACTACATTTTCTAATTTCTGGTTCTTTTTGTCTGTATCATAACTAATCATGGTTTACTTCTTGGACTTTGCCTCTTAGGATACAGGTACTTTAAACAACCCTGTCACCCAATCATCCTACTTACTACGGGCTTTCATGCTGCTTTCTGGAAGTTTCAGTTCTAAAATGGATATATAAGCCGAGGTGCTGGTGAGATTGACTGTGAATACTCTTGGTTGTCTCATATAGCCAATAACTTATTTCCAGATGGTACAAACGCAGGACCTCCAAGTCAGCATTCTGTCTTTCACAGGCTTGCAGATTTGCTGGACGGTGGGGGAAGTGGGCTGAAGCTTAGTACATTCTCTGTTAAACTCCACAGTTTTAGTTAATGAAATTTGTTATTATGTTGAGTCAAAGACTGACAGTCTGTGATTCTATTTAGGCGGTTGTTGTTGTTGTTGTTGTTATGTGCCGTGGAGTCGGTTCCGACTCATAGTGACTCTGCACAGGGTTTCCGAGGCTGTAAATCTTTACGGGAGCATAACGCCTCGTCTTTCTCCCGCAGAACCGCTGGTAGTTTCGAACTGCTGACCTTATGGTTCGCAGCCCGCTTCGTAAGCACTACGCTACCAGAGCTCCTATGCTTCCTTTATTTGAGATTTGTATTTTGTCCCTTCTGCTTTCATGGGGATCTTAGGGAAAAATAAGAGACATTGTGTTGGGGACCATTTGCTGGACATTTAACATCGGAAGGCCATCAGAATCCTTTTAAAGTCCATGTGCATTCATTTCACATAAACTTGTTAGCAGTTACCTACATGACATCTGCCATTGTGACTCTGCGTTTTTCTTGTCTCCAATGCAGATTCAATGCAATGTCACTTTCTATGAAGAAGTCGGCTCTGTTCCTTTACTATCCAGCTTTCCACTGCAGAAGTCTCACAAAAAACACTGCCTCTAAACTATTTTCACTCAAATCAGAGAAAGAGAAGGCTTATCCAGTATTTTGAATAGGATCAAAGCAGCATGTTTTCTCTTCCCTTTCTTCTCATTGATTTTGCAGCCATGATAAATATTTCAGCCTTACCAGTATAGACCTCTTGCCATCTTAATAAGGTGTGGAATCAACAAACATGAAGGTCTCAAAAGTACCCTGGATTAGGATTCTTGAAATTTAAATTCCAAACCCATTTCTGTTACTAATAAGCATGGTGACGTAAGCCCATTCATTTAATGGGATCTCAGTTTCCTCATCTACAAAAAGTGCCCCTTCCAACTCTTTTATTTTAAAATGACAGAAAACCACTACACAAACTTTCATGAAGTGGAAAACATTAAGAAGACACATTTAATTATCCAGATATTGTTTGAGGTTATGCCATATATCTTCAAACATCATAACTTAAATAGCTCCCAACTTGGAGGTCCATCATTTCCTTAACCCTATGCTCAGATAGTCAACATTACATAGCATAATTATCTCTTTCCATATTGAACCCTACTGCAATCCTGATTACTGAATTCTCTACTTGACTCTTTGGACTTTGCTTCATCTTTCTGTTCACACACCTAGAGTTGGCTTCATGGACATGTGACCAGAGCAGCTACCCAGCGCTCACACTTGTCCACTGTTTTGTTGTTGCTTTAGCTGTTTTAAGATTCTTAATTCATCCTTTGTTTTCTTTTATTTAATGTATAGTATCTTTTTTTATTATTGTTTTTTATTTTTTGTGAACTGAGTGATAATTTACATGGGAGAACATCGACTTTATACCATTATTTCGTTGCAATGATTACAACCTCCTCCATGTATCATCATTCAACAATATTTTCTTCCATTCCCTCTGTTTTTCTTCTTTTTATTTAGGTAGTTGGGGTAGGGAGAGGTACACAAAAACACTTAGGAATATATAATAATTTAAACAACCAAATGGCACATTCTCCAAGCCTGCCTTCTGGCCACCAGTTCTCAGTCCCTCTCTTTCCATGAATTTAGAATCCTCAGGTGCTTCTTTTCTCCATGTCCTCATCTCTGCCTTCATCTCTGGTGTTCCTGCTTCTCTGGATAAGGTCCCATATTCCGCTTGTACTCTTCTCCCTTGATGGTCCTAAGGTTTTCTGTTTCTGGACTGTAAGAGTAACTACTCCCTCCTTTATGTTACAATACTGCTACCTTTACATTCGTGACAGTCACAGTTAGTCATGATAACAATTACTCACTATTGGATCATAGCAATCTTAACCCCATCTCCTTTCACCAGACCCATGTAGACAAGATGAAAACTATTCAGTGGGGACTCTATCTTCCGCCGCACACTCTTAAACTCCCTCTTGAAAACTTGTAAGCCAGTCACTTTGTGCCTTTATTACCCCTCATTTTAGGTAGCCAGTGTCTAAGTTGCCCGTCCCTATCTACCCTGTATACAAAGGGGATAGGATCTTAATTCATCTTTGAATTTGTGTTATGAAAGTGAAGTCTTTTGCATCCAAGAAGCATGTACATGAACCAAGATGATAGCACAGTATGCTTCTACCATTCTCTGCCTCCCCATTCACATGGAGCATTTGTGATTCCCCATGGCTGTGGGATCAGCACTGGACTTGCTAACCACAAGGTCAGCAGTTCAAACTCACCAGCCACTCTTCGGAAACCCTATACATGGTCACTAGGAGTTGAAACTGACTCAATGGCACCTGACAACAACCAACACACTGGGCACCAAATAAAGGCAGACACATGATGAGTGAGTTCCCACTTAGTAGAACTCATAGTGAGTACAATGTAAGCATCTTACCTCTGTGACTGAGTAAGTAGGACCACTGAGAGGCACAAGAGCCCATATCTTCCACTGGAGCCAGAACTGGTTTAATATGCAGGAAAATGGCACATTAAAAAACATAAACCACGAAGGAACCCTGGCCTTTTCTTTTCTTACTCATGCTACTTCCCTGCATTGGTGGTGGTCTTAGTGTGCCATGGAGTTGGTTCCGACTCACAGCGACCTTGTACAGGGTTTCCGAGGCTATAAATCTTTATGGGAGCAGAAAGCCTCATCTTTCTGCCACATAATGGCTGGTAGTTTCGAACTGCTGACCTTGAGGTTAGCAGCCCGACTCATAACCACTACATTACCAGAGCTCCTTTCCCTGCTTTAGCTAAACTTATATGCTAAAAAGTGAAAACACAGAAAGGGAAGGATAAACAAACAATCCCAAGTTTTGTTCCTTTCAATCCTTCTTTACTCGTTAGCAGAGCAGATAACTTTGGTAGAATGTGTACAAATGAAGAAGTGAAATAAAATTATTCACATTGGTTTTGTGCAATGTTCTCGCTATTCTGGTTAGAATAAAATATGTATACCCATCTGAGCCATGAAGTGATTCCTTTTTTAAAAATTTTTTTTGTATTTTCAATTGACATGGCACAACGTTTTTAATTGGCAAATTTTATGCTAATAATTCAGACTTTTACTTTTTCTTCAATAATACCGGGTCAATAAAAATCACCATGACAAGTTGAGAGACACCAGGAATAAAAGGAAAGACTTTATATTTGAGTCCCACAACAGCACATTTTCCTACTCGTTGAAGAAAGAACCTGTGTTTTCATTTTGCACTGGGGCCTGTAAGTTGTGAAACACACTCTACCCGCATCTCCATCATCGACCCCACCTTTTCTCCTAAGTCACCTGGGAGGAGTCCTGCTCTGATCACACCTGCAGTCCTTGTGGTCAACTCTTACTCCTGCTGGCTGATGTCACTTCCTACATGAACCCTTGATTCTTATTAGACCACTACAAAAAGCTCCTTGTCATCCCTGTCATCATAATTTCAACATCTTGGCTCTTCCTGCGTCATTTACCTTCATAAATAAAGTCCGCTTAGTCACAAGCTCCTGGCCGTTGTCATAGTCTGTTCTTGGTGTTGTTAGCTGCCAACAAATTGGCCCCTGAATCATAGCACAATGAAATAAGATGCTGCCTGGTCCTATGCCAGCCTCATGATTGATTATGGGTAAGGTTTCCTTTGGCTGATTTTCAGAAGTAGATCACCAGGTCTGTCTTCCTCCTAGTTCATCTTAATCTGGAAGCTCTACTGAAATCTGCTCAGCCTCATAGCAACATGTAAGCCTCCCCTGACAGCAGGGTGGTGGCTGTGCTGAGGTAATTAACCAGGAATCCAATTCCTGTCTCCTGCAGAAAAGGTAGGAATTCTACCACTGAACCATCACTCCCCTGGACTAAAATGTTGTATGTCTTCAGAGACCCATTCATCCTTCTTGTTTTTTTAAAAAAATGTATATGGGTGAAAGTTTACAGAGCAAACTGTTTCCATTTAAAACTTCATAGACGTTTTGTTTTGTGACATTGTTTGCAACCCTCACAATGTACCAGCATTCTTCCCACTTCCTCCCTGTGGTTACTATTTATATTCGACCTTCTTTTCCACCCCTTCCTGCCTTCTGAACTTTATTCCTGAATCCATTTATCCTTAGAGCTCATTTTACTTTTTTATGTTCTATGAAAAACAAAACTACCAAAGTCAAGTTTAAAAACTATTGCTTTAAATAAAGCACAACCTCTGATTCCACATCTTCCTCAGTAGATATTTGAGACATCTCAAGTTAGCAATGAAAGAGTCATCAGGCACATCATGTTGAATCCCTTTAGGTCTCTTAGGTCTCGATGAACAAATTGATGCCCAGGGAAGACAAGCCATTTGCTTCACAACTTCACAACTAACTAGTGAAGAACTGTGATGAAGATCAAGATCTTCCAACTCCTAATATTTTTCTCAAAATAGGTCAGGTTACTGATCAAAACCATGAGGTACAAAATGGTCCAATCTCAGGTATCTAGAAGGATGAGGAAGGAAGGTATCATCTTCACTTATCAAAGGACCACAGCATTACCATCCTATGTGGCCATGCGCATTCCAGCAATTTCTTGTGATTCAAGTTGTAGTCTTCCACCAACAGCTTCAGCATCTCCTAGAAGCCTGTTAGAAATGAAGAAACTCTGGCCCTGCCTCCAACCTGCAGAATCAGAATCTGAATAAAGTTTGAGCAGCACCTTCAAGTTTGAGCAGTGTAAGCCTTAATTTAAAATGTTAGAGAGAAAGATGGAGAGAGGGAGGGAGAGGGAGAAAGGAGAGCGAGTGAACAGGGCAGAGAGATGAGCACCACTGGGAAGCTCACATTCCATCCACATTAAATATGAAGTCAGGACTGAATGCCATTGTTTCCTTTCCTTCACTTTCATCTGTCTCTTCCTCTTGTTTCAAGGCTTTTTGCTATTGTTGTTGTCATTATACTGAAGAGCTACATGAGACAGAACGCTTGGCAGCTTTCCCACAATCCTCAGCATGTGGGAATAGCAAGTAACAAAGTGTGAGCACCTGCCAAATGGTGGTTCCGTGTAAATGTCTCTGTTAACAACCAACACCGCTGCTAGCAGCCATCGGAGCAAAGCAGCAAATCTGTTCCTTTCTCCAGTGTGGAAAACACCACCAGAAAAAGTCACTTAATTACTTGATTAAGATGTATCAATCCTGGAAACTGTTGGTCTAGAACACAGAGGCTCTAACATTTAGTTCATTCTTGATTAAACAGCAGAGCTTAAATCTGACTCTTGTGTACTGTACCATGCAAGGAATTATAGCAGAAAGAGTTTCTTCTTTTTTTCTTTGTTGGGGAGGAGAAAAAATGTGTTTGGGGCCAAATCCACTCAGCGGTCTCAATACATTGATTCATTAAATTCCAGGGATTATAACTGGAGAAGATAGGTGATTCCTTTTTTTTTTTAAAGTTTTTATTGTGAATTATGTGATAGTTTACATGGGAGAACATTAGCTTTACATTAATCCTATCTTATTTCATTTCATTGCGATGATTACAATCCCCTGCATGCATCAAAAAACGAAAGGGTACACTCCACAAGCCTGCCCCCTGGTTGTCAGCACACAGCCCCTCTCCCTCCCTGAGTTTAGAGTTCTCAGCCACTCCATCTCTCCATGTCATTGTCTCTGCCTCCATCTCTGGCATCACTGATTCTCTGGATACGGTTCCACACTCCACTTTTCTCCCTTGATGGTCCCAGGGACCTCTGCCCCTGGACTGCAAAACAGAATCAAGACGTTTTTGACAAAAAGCTCTGAGGAACTTAGAATGACAAGGGTGACCAAAGTGAAAACTTCAATCAGAAGGGTTGAGCTAAATGATTTGTGAGTGGTTGACATTCAGAGTTGGTACTTGATGGCCCTTAAGTCTTAAAGGCAGTCATGTGCCCCTTGGGTTAAAAAAAAAAAGAAATTAAAAGGGGAAGAAAGAGGGCATTTTCTGAGAACTTGGTGGTGGTGGTGGTTATGTGCTGTGGAGTTGGTTCCAACTCATAGCGACCTTGTATAGGGTTTCCGAGGCTGTAAATCTTTACGGGAGCAAAAAACCTCATCTTTCTCCCACGAAATAGCTGGTAGTTTCGAACTGCTGATCCTGAGGTTAGCAGCCCAATTCGTAGCCACTATGCTACAAGAGCTCTGGTAGTGTAGTGGTTACGAATCGGGCTGCGAACCTTAAGGTCAGCGGTTCGAAACTACCAGCCGCTCCGCGGGAGAAAGATGAGGCTTTCTACTCCCGTAAAGATTTACACCCTCGGAAACCTTGTACAGGGTCGCTATGGGTCGGACCCGACTCGATGGCACTTAACAACAATAACAACATGCTACAAGAGCTCCTTAATAATGGGGTTAGATCCACATTACACTGGTGGCTAGTGGAAACTGTGTGCTGTGGAATTAGTTCCTACTCATTGTGACCCTGTATAGGATTTCCAAGGCTGTAAATCTTTGTGAGAACAGACTGTTTCATCGTTCCCCCCGCCCCGCCCCCTCCCCAGAGTGACTGGTAGATTTGAACTGCTGACCTTGTAATTCACTATGCTACCAGGACCCCTTACTGTACTGGTGGGGACTCTGTTGAAAGAATAAAACAATCACAAATGAAAATGCTAATATTCTTAGGCCTAAGGAAAGAGAAGGGTTTGGATACAGAAAAACTGTAAGCATGTCTTTGCTTAACATTAGTTTATTCTAACTGTAAGTACATGTCTAGAGCTTAACCACAGCTTTGTTCTCTTTGACACCTATCAGAGCCTGTAAAGCTAAGCCACATTTCTTCTGAAACCTGCTTGTTTCTAGGTCAAAGGTACAGTAGAAATTTTTGCAGAGGTTCCAAGCTGCATTGTATGACAGAGGCTGTCTTAAGACACAAAATGGAGTTACTTTGCACAAAAAGAAAGTTGGTTTAAATCTTCCCTAGATTATTTTAGTCATATCAAGAGCTTCAGTTTAAAATGCTCTTTCTCAACAGTTAAGAACGAGAAACCTTTAGAGAAAGGAGGTTTTGATGGACTCCTTTCAGCACCATAAGTAAACACGTTTGTATTAGTTAGATAGTTTTGCAAGCTGGAATAATTCTCATTTTGCCAAAATAATAAGTAGAATTTCAAGAGTCGATGACTGGTCTCCTTTCTACCATGGGAATAATCTTACATCAAGGTTTGCTGTATCTTTACTACCCTTCAGCCAAAGTTTCCTAAGACAGTCTCAATTTAAAATATTTTATCTTAATATCATAGTCTGTGATCTTATTACAAATAGCACACCCCTGCCTCTACAAATATCTTTAAAATGTTCTAAATGCCTAACCTATATTTCATAGTGTGCCTATCTCACTAGAAAAAATGATTCAAATGTCCTTTTTCAAGCCATTTTCTCATTTCAGTAGCCATAGTATAGAGGTCACCTGAAAAATACCTGATTATTATTTTGAAGCAGTTCCATCATATTTTAAATAAAACGCCACCTTGTATTCAATTCAATTATTCAATCTGTATACTGAGCAATCAAAAAAACTGGATTATATAAAGAAGAATATGAAATTAAGATTGAAGGAAGATTCGTTAATCATCTGTGATATGCAGATGACATAACTTTGTTTGCTGGAAGTAAAGAGGACTTAAAATATCTACTGATGAAGATCAATGACTACAGCCTTCAGTACGGATTGTACCTCTAAGTAAAGTAAACAAAAATCCTCACAACTGGACCAAATAAATCACATCATGATAAATGGAGAAAAGATTGAAGTTGTCAAAGACTTCATTTTGGTTGGGTCTAGAAAAAGCACTCATGAAAGCCATACCCAAGAAATAAAAAGACATAGTACATTAGGCAAATCTGCTTCAAAAGACCTTTTTAAAGTGTTAAAGGGAAAAGATGTCATTTTTAGGACTAAAGTGTGCCTGACCCAAGCCATGGTCTTTTCAATTTCCTCAAATGCGTGTGAAAGTTGGACAATGACTAAGGAAGACTGTGGAAGAATTGATGTAAAGAAGTACAGTGTTGGAGAAGACTTCTTTTGTCTCTTACGTCTGCTCAAGTCAGTCCATCCTCTGCACTGCTGAAAGAATTAACTTTCCCAAACAAAAATCTGGTCATGCCACTCTTCATGGGAAAACCTCTGTTTGCCTCCCACGTTCTCTGACGTGGTCTTCAGCCCAAGAGACCAGCTTTCCACTATTTTCCATTGCCTCGTTATAAAAGTTACACTCTATAATCAACTGGACTTGTCTCCATTCTCAAACAACACTCACTCTCCCATCTCCTGTGGATTTGTTCATGCTGTTTTCCTGGAAAGCCTTCCCGCTCTGTATGTTTCATGACAGAGCAGCTCAATATCATCTCTTCTAGGACATTTACTCTAACCTCCATGGATTCTCCCTAGTCTGTGTGCCCATTGCAATTCGTTCAACATCCTCTCAGTCTTCAGATAATTGTTTATTTGTGTCTGCTTTGCCTGCTATTTGTGAGTTCCTAAGAGGTAAGAGGAATCCTGGTGTGTTGTTGTGTGTTAATGTGCCAGACTGCAAAGCCATTTGAACTGCAACATCAGCAGTTCAAGTTCACCAGCTGCTCCTAGGAAACCCTCTACAGGGTCACTATGGGTCGGAACCAACTCGACAGCACTTCACAACAACAACAAGAGGTAAGAGCCATGCTGAATTCATTTTTACTACTCTCACTGTCCAGCAAGGATATTGTGTAGTAGACACTCACTATATACTTCCAAGTGAGTCCTTGTTTGAAATATTGTGGGTAGAGAGTCCAAGTCTGAATTGAATTGACTATGAAATGGATGAATGTTTTTACAAAATTCTGGAGGACTCTAATATACTATAAAAATGTCATGATCAAAACATTTTTACAATGAAAGGTCAGATACCTAGTTTTGTAATGGAACAAGGCCAAATGCTGAAAGGAGCGGCAGACAGAGAGCAGTTAAGAGTTTGTTTAAGTATCTATTATAATTATTTGAACTATTTTCACTTTTATGGCCCTGAACCCAAAGCTTCCAAGAAGTCTACCTACGTGTGGTTTCCTGATGAGGTCAGCATGGGTCACACTTGAGTGCTTGCTACAGTTGTTTATCTAAGGAGGAGCAAGTAACAACTGGTACAGTCTCAACCCTCCAGTTAAATGAAAAATGATTTGGCACAGACTTCAAACTATGTTAACATAATTGAGCACTGAGATGGGTGTGGGGTAAACTTAATTCTATTTTTTTCTCTGGAAATTATCCTTTTTCAATTTATAATACATCATAATCCCCTAAATGTTGTTGCTAGGTGTCTTTGAGTTGGTTCCAATTCATAGTGACCCTACACACAACAGAATGAAACACTGCCCCATCCTGAGCCAGCCTCACAATTGTTGTTAAGTTTGAGCCCATTGTTGCTGTCGATGTGTCAATTCATCTCCTTGGGGGTCTTCCCCTTTTTCACTGACCCTCCACTCTTCCAAGCATGTACATGTCCAGGGACTGTTATTCCTTCCTAAGAACATGCCCAAAGTATGAGAGACTTTGGACATGTTGCTTCTAAGGAACATTAGGGCTGTACTTCTTCCAAGACAGATCTGTTTGTTCTTCTGGAAGTCCATGCAATTTTCACAAAATTATTTTCCAGCACCATAATTCAAATGCATCAATCCTTCCATGGTCTTCCTTATTTATTGTCCAACTTTCACATGCATATGAGGCAATTGAAAATACTGTAACTTGAGTAAGGTGCACCTTAGTCCTCAAACTGACATCTTTGCCCTTGAATACTTTAAAGAAGTCTTGTGAAACTCATTTATCTCATGCAATACTTTATTTGATTTCTTGACTGTTGCTTCCATGAGTGTTTATTGTGAATAAAAGCCAAACACATCTTTGACAGCTTCTATCTTTTCTCTGTTTATCATGGTATTTTTTACTGGTACAGTTGTGAGGATTTTCCTTTTCTTTACATCGAGGTGCAACTCATACTGAAGTTTGTGGTCTTGGCACTTCATCAGTAAGTATTTTAGAGTCTCTTCATTTCCAGCAAGCAAGATTGCATCATCATATATCAATGGTTGTTAATGAGACTTCTTCCAATTTTGATGCCTTGCTTTTCATCACGTAGTCTAATCTCTGGAATTATTTACTCAGCATACAGATTGAATAAGTATAGTGTAAGGATACGACCCTGGCACACAAACTTCTGGCTTTTAAATGATTCAGTATCCTCTTGTTGTATTCGAATTTCAGTCTTATGGTCTATGTAGAGGTTCCTCATGAGCACAATCAAGTGTTATTGCATTTCCATTCTTCTCAATGTTATTCATACCAAAATGGCTAATAATAAATGTACATATACATTCAGAATATTTCACTATAGACATGTGCCTTCATGTCATGGATTCTATAAGAAAAATCAATTGATAAAAGCTATTTCCTGATCTAAATTAAAAAAAATAATAATTAAAAGGAACATCTTCTGTTTGAAATAATATTATGTTTTTGAGGATCTTTGAATTGCACCTGTCTGTCCAGACAAAAACCAGCATCCAAGGGTCACTTTGTTGTACTGTGGTGACTTGCTGGTTGCTATGATACTAGATGCTATGCAACCTATATTTTAAATTCCAGCAGGGTCACCCTTGGAATGCAGATTTCAGTGAAGCTTCCAGACTAAGACCTGGTGATTTACTTCTGACAATCAGCCAATGAAACCTTTTGGGTTACAACATATTACATGTCTGTTTAGTGTTGGAAGATGAGTCCCCTAGATTGGAAGTCACTCAAAATATACAGTAGCTATAACAACGGTCCAGCATATCAGCAATTATGAACATGGTACAGGACTGGGCAATGGTTTGCTCTGTTGAACATGGGATCTCCATGTGTCAGAGCCAAGCCAACTTAACATCCACTAGGAATAACAAGGTACAGACAGGAAAAGACTGTGTTTGTATATTTTACACTTTTAACTTGCCTATACTTTCCTTTATGTTTAGCCTTTCATGGGGTCTTGTTGCTAACATACTAAATTCCTTGAATTTTTTATCTATAGAAGCAGCTTTTATGTTTTCTTCAGGAGATGATGTTGTTGTTAAGTACCGTTCAGTTGGTTCCAACTCATAACGACCCTGTTTAGAGTTTTGGAGGATCAGCTGATGGGTTTGAACACTGACCTTGTGGTTCAAACTGACCTTTATCTCTGATACTTTATCCTACAGTGCCACACCAGGAGTACCTAATACAAATGTGTATTATTTGATCTGAAAATTGTCTTGTGAGCTAAGCATTGCACAGAATGGAGATAGTAGTTGTGTGCCACCAAGTAGCTTCCAACCCATAATGACCCTTTATAGGGTTTCTGAAGCTGTACATCTTTATTGTTGTTGTTGTTATATGCCATGGAGTTGGTTCTGACACATAGTGCAGGGTCTCCGAGGCTGTAAATCTTTATGGGAGCAGAAAGCCTCATCTTTCTCCCATGGAACAGCTGGTAGTTTTGAACTGCTGACCTTGTGGTTCACAGCCTGATTCGTAACCACTATGCTACCAGAGCTTATAGTGACTAGTAGCTTTGAACTGCTGACCTTGCAGTTAGCAGCCCAGTTCGTAATTCACATTGCTACCAAGGTGCCTTTGCACTGAGTAGGTCCAAACTACAATGTTTGTATTTGAATGAATGACATTAAGGAAACCAGCTGCCTTAATTGTGGAGCTAAAGTCCAGTTATTACATGGGTGCTTCCTTTGTAGCCTACTGCTAAATCATAGTGTTCCTCTGTTTAGGGGGGAAGAAAAGGGGAAGAGGAGTTGCTAGATCCTATGAAGGCTGACCCTCAGCATTCAGATACATGGGTCTCTGCCAAAGATAAAGTCTCTTCCCTGCACACACACCTATTGGCTTGGTGATGCTAAAGTTCTTCAAATTGAACAAAACTCTCCTCTCACAATCGGAGAAAACAAAAATTCATCCTCCTTGCTGAGAAGGAAGTCCACAGAACATCTATTGAACTATATAAGTAGAAATTAGTGAACACAATCAGTTCTTTGCATAAAGCTAGTTGACTGAGTGACTGATTGATTGAAGCAGCTCTAGGGAAGTGGAGGTTAGAACAAATAAACTTAGAAAGAATGGCGAAGAGAAGTTTCCAACTGGAAGAAGGAAAATGCAAAGCTGTGAAAATTAGCCCACTTATGTACAACTGAACAAAAAGTAATATTGGTAAAATAACAAACAATTGAGTGTTATTTTATGTCAGAAACTGTATTCACCTTTTTTTTCTTCCATACTGTTAGCTGATTTAATCTTCTGAAAGGATCCTAGGAGCCAGGTAGCATTATACTCTTTTCACAATCAAACAAAGGATGTTAATTCACTTGCCCAAGGTTATATAGTTTCAACAGTGGTGCAACTGGGATTGAAACTCCGATTGGTCTTCCTCCAAGTCCCAGGCTCTTATAAACAACTTTATGTTGATGTAGTGCTTTCTACTTAGAAAGTTCTTTTATGTCCCTCTCCTATCAAATTCCCACTTTAAAGTATAATAAAATTTAATTACACTTGTGGCAAGATTGGGCGCAAGACAGAAACTGAGGTTACTCATAAAGATACTCAAACAAGCAATACTTTGCATTCCTGACTTGTAAGACCTGAAAATATCTTACCAGTTTGAGATGATAGGAAGCCCTGGTAGTGTAGCGGTTAGGCGCTTAGCTGCTAAATTCATGGTTCAAACTCACCAAGTACTCTGCAAATTGAAAGATGTGGTATTCTGCTTCCAAAAAGATCACAGCCTTGGAAATCCTATGGGCCATTATGTTCTCTAGGACCATTATGAGTTGGAATTGAATCAAGGGCAATAGGTTTAGTGGGTTTTGGCTCTCTCTGTGTATGGTGATATTTGGGGACTTAGTTTTATTTAATTTAATGGCTAACTTAAATTAGAAATATGGTTTGTGATCTGCTGAAACCTTGTTGACTATGTGACATCAGCAAAGGAAATCAATGCTTCTAACTGAATCCAGTGGGATTCAGTGGGGTTGACCAAACACAGCGCTCCCGTAGAGGAAGTTTCTAGTCAGCTTTTGTACTTAATATTATCAACCACATTTGATTGCCACTAATAATGCACTCACTCATCTATGCCAAGAAATTTGGAAGACAACTATCTGGCCGACTGATTGGAAAAGATCTTTATTTGTGCCCATTCCAAAGAGAGGTGACCCAATGGAATGCGGAAATCATCGGACAATCTCTTTGATCGCCCACGTGAATGAAGTTTCACTAAAGGTCATACAGAAATGGCTCCAAGCATACATTGACAGAGGACTTCCAGAGATTCAAGATGGATTCAGAAGAGGCCATGGATCGAGGGATATCATTGCTGATGTCCGATGGATCTTGGCTGAAAGCAGAGAATATCAGAAAGAT
>NW_006408558.1:7157620-7160101 GCF_000296735.1 Chrysochloris asiatica | reverse complement strand
ACTTCATCTCTCATACTTCGGACATATTGTCAGGAGGGACCAGTCGCTGGAGAAGGATTTCATGTTTGGTAAGATGGAGAGTCAGAGAAAAAGAAGAAGACCCTGGAGAGATGGATTGGCCAAGTGGCAGCATCAATGAGCAACAAATGTGGCAACAATTGTGAGGTTGGCCCAAGACTGGGCAGTGCTTCGTTGTGTTGTGCATAGGGTCGCTATGAGTCACTACTGACTCCATGGCACCTAATAACAATAACAGTAATGCACTGGAATCCTGGTGTGGCACTGTAGGGTAAGCACTGAACCACAAAGTTGGTTTGAACTGCAAGGTCAGCAGTTTAAACTCATTAGCTGCTCCTTGGAAACCCTCCTATAAAGGGTCACTATGAATCTGAACCAACTTGACGGCACTTAACAGCAATTAGTGCACTGTACCTCAAGGTCAGTTTGAACTGCAAGGTCGGTGGTTCAAATCCATCAGATGTTCCTTGGAAACCCTATACAGGGTTGCTTTGAGTTGAACCTGACTCGATGGCACTTAACAGCAATAACAATGAAGATCAACTACAACTGAACATGTATTTGCTCAGCATAGAGTGACTGAGTTTCCACTGTTGGCCAGGCACTTTGTAGGTGTTGGGCAGTGTCTGGTTACCTAATAAGAAATGTAAGCACAGGTTTATATAATACTTACTGTTCATTATAGATTAGTAAGTAAGCATAACTAAACCCATGCTTACTTGGCTTGTTGAGTAATCTGTCACTGGTATTGTGGATTAAGCAACAGCTAGTATAGACAAAATACTGCTTTGGTAGAGCTTCCAGTCTAGGAGTCCCTTGTTGTTGTGGTGGTTAAGTGCCATCGAGTCAGCTCCGACTCATAGCGACCCTGTATGGACTTTCCAAGGAATGGCTGGTGAGTTTGAACCACCAAACTTGCAGTTCAAATCGACATTGCTTGCAGTCGTATTAACCCACAGCACCATGCCAGGAGTCCCTATGTGTTATAAACTGTTAACATGTTTAGCTGCTAACAGAAAGGTTGCAAGTTCCAGTCTAAGAGGTGCCTCGAAAGAAAGGACTGGCAATCGACTTACAAAAATTCAGTCATTGAAAACGCTATAGAGCACAGTTCTACTCTGACACACATGGTGTTGCCGTGAGTTGGAGCCAACTCAATGACCAATGTTTTTACTGTTGTGGTTAAGTGCTGTCTAGTCGGTTCCAACTCATAGTGACTCTATATAAGTTTCCAAGGAGAAACTGGTAGACTTGAACCACTGACCTTCTAGTTGGTGGTCCAATGCTTATCCTGAAGTGACTCCCCATGACTACAGGGCTCATTAAAAAGCAAGCAAATGACAGAGAAAATATAAGAAAATTAAAATAGAATTATATGAAAGGTCGAAAGCAGCAGATACTTTCAGTTGGATGACCAAAGTCTCAGGTAAAATGATTTTTAAGTTGAGGTCTCTATGACCAGATCAATGAGAAAGGCATTAAACCCCCTGTCTTCTTACAGGTTTCTGATGCTTTTTGGTGATTATACTGAGAAATGAATCGCATGTTACCCTGGTTATCGTCAATCAGAACTAGTCCCAAAGGAAACAGTAAAAGAGGTAAAAGTGTCCCCCTACCTCCTATTCTTAACAAATCCTAAAAGAGAGAGACAGGGAAGGAGAAAGAAGGGAAGGGATGTCTCATGTCTCCTTGAAACTAACTTGAGAGAAAAGATAAAGTAAATTATGCTAAAGAGGAACTGATTACTGAAGTGTTACTCTTCCCAGGAGCAACAAAAGCATCTTTGCCAATGATACCATTATCCCCTAAATAGCTCCTCTAGAAACTTTTGTCATAAACAATCCTCTTTGCTAGTACTTTGGAAATGCCCTTAGTAGATTTTTTTCAATGTTTCTTTTTACACAGGATGATAAAGACAAGGCAGAGTAGAAAGTGGCTTATAGAAAGTTTAATAAAAGACATCCATTTAAGGAATTACTAGCCATCTGTCAGTTTGTCATACTTTGGTGGCTTTCATGGTGCTCTGATGCTGGAGGTTTTACACAGGCATTTGAAATATCAACAAGGTCACTCATGGTGGATGGTTTCATTTGTGCTTCCAGACTGAGACAGACAAGGAAGATGGAGAGGAAACCACTTCTGAAAGGTTCGCCACTGAAAACTTTATGAATAGCAACAGAACATTGTCTGAGATGGTGCTGGAAGATGAGCCCATTGGGAAGACAGGCACTCTAAAATTCGACTGAGGAAGAGTTGCCTCCTCAAAGTAGAGTTACCCTTAATGAAATGAAATGGGTAGAACAAAGCTTTTGGGACCTTCGTTTGCTGATGGTTCACAACTCCAAATGAGATGAAACAGCTGCAAATATCTAACCAGAACATGGAATGTACAAAGTTTGAATATAGAAAAATTGAAAGTCATCAAAAATTAAATGGAACTCACAAAGATATATATATATGTGT
>NW_006408558.1:7155992-7157520 GCF_000296735.1 Chrysochloris asiatica | reverse complement strand
GTTGCTTTTCAATGTAAAGAAAACAAAAATCTCACCACTGGACCAATAAATAACATCATGATAAATAGAGAAAAGATTGAAGTTGTCAGAATTCATTTTGCTTAGATCCACCAACAATCATAGAAGTAGCAATCAAGAAATCAAAGGATGTTTTGAATTAGGCAAATCTGCTGCACAAAACATCTTCAAAGTGTTCAAGAGCAAAGATATCAGTTTGAAGACTAAGGTGTACCTGATACAAGCCATGGCATTTTCAATAACTTCATATGCAAGTGAAAGTTGAACAATGAATAATTGATACATTTGAGTTATGGCACTGGAGAAGAATATTAAAGGTCCCATAGACTACCAGAAGAACAAACAAATCTGTGTTGGAAGAAGTACAACCATAATGCTCCTTAGAAGCCAAGATGACTAGACTTAGTCTTTCATACTTCAGACATATTACCAAGAGAGATCAGTCCCTAGAGAAGGACATCATGCTTAGTAAAGTGGAGGAAGACCAAAAAAGAGGGAGATTCCCAATGATATGGATTGGCGCAGTAGCAGCAATGATAGACTCACATGTAGCAGCAATTGTGAGGATGGAACAGGAGCGTGTGATGTTTCATAATGTTGTACACAGGGTTGCTATGAGTCAGAACTGGCTCAAAGGCATTTAACAACAACAAAATACTCAAGGTCATATTTTGGATCTCATGGACTTGTTTTAATTTTCTTTAGCTTCAACCTGAATTTGCATATGAGCGATTGATGATCTGTTCCACAGTTGGCCCCTGGTCTTGCTTTGGCTTATGGTATTGAACTTCCTTATGGTATCTTTCCATAGATGTAGACAATTTAATTCCTGTTTATTTCATATGGTGAAGTCCACATTTATAGTCACCTTTAATGTTGCTGAAAAAAGGTATTTACTGTGAATAAGTCACTATTCTTGCAAAATTCTATCGTGTGATTTCTAGCATCATTTCTATCACCATGACTATATTTTTCACGTACTGATCCTTCTTTTTTTGCTTCCGGCATTCTCATTCCAATCATAAATAATTATCAATGCATCTTGATTGCATGTTTGATCAATTTCAGACAGAAGAAATAGGTAGAATTCTTGCTTCAGTCACTGACTTTATTGGTTGGTGTATACATTTTAATCATAGTGGTATTAACTTCTGTTCTTTGCAGGTGTATGGATAATATTTTATCACAGCCAGCACTATACATTCAAGATCTTGAAATGCTCTTTTTGACAATGAATTTGACGCCATTCCTCTTAGACTTTTTTTCCTGCCATAAAAAGATAATATGATTGTCTGATTCAAACTTACCAATACCACTCAATTTCAGCTCACTAATGCCTTGAATATTGATCTTTACTAGTTTCATTTGATTTTTTATCACTTCAAATTTTCCTAGATTCATACATTCCACGTTTTGATTATTAATGGATTGCTGCAGCTGTTCCTTCTCATTTTGAGTTGTGCCACACCAGCAAATATAGGTAAAAAATTTAACTACATTCATGTCATCA
>NW_006408558.1:7148926-7155892 GCF_000296735.1 Chrysochloris asiatica | reverse complement strand
TATATATATATATACATGCAGCCTGGTAGCGTAGTGGGCTACGAATTGGGCTGCAGACTGTAAGGTCAGCAGTTCAAATCTACCAGCTGCTCTGCAGGAGAAAGATGCAACTTTCTGCTTCTGTAAAGATTTACAGCCTCAGAAATCCCACAAAGAGTAGCTCTAAATTAGAACCAACTTCACAGCACACAATCACCATCACCATATATTTTTATCTCTATACTTATATAATTGGACTTCTAGTGTGGCGGTTGAGGATCAGTACTGAACTGCGAACCACAAGATCAATGATTCAAACCCATCAGCTGCTCCTCGGAAATCTTATAGGGTCACTATGAGTTGGAATAGACTGGACAGCACTTAACAACAACATACTTAAATAAAGTTTATATTTTGTATATAGAAACAATCTGTCTTGTTGTTGTTGTTAAGTGCCATTGAGTCGGTTCTGGCCCATAGCGACCCTGTATAGGGTTTCCGAGGAGCGTCTGGTGAGCTTGAACCACCAACCTTGAAGTTCAAATGACTTTGCAGTATGACGTGGCTCCAATCTGTCTTATACCACATATATTTATTGATAAACATGAATGCATTTGAATTATGGTGTTGGAGAAGAATAGTGTAAGTATCCTGCTCCTTAGAGGTGAGAATGGCCAGACTTCTAGTCTTGTACTTTCATGCTTTGGATATACTGTCAGGAGGGATCAGTCCTTGAAGAAGGACATCATGTTTTATTTTGGGTTTGGAGGAAGCAGATGAATCACTGTTGGAGTTTTCCTTACAATGGTGGTACCTGGGTCTCCAGGCAGGGATGGGAGTGAAAACAGAATCGTTGAAGACTGAGGCCAATACTCTTCCCCAAATTGCAACAACCAGGAAAACATCACGGGAATCAAGGGAACAGAAATCCCTCTAGACTCTGGTACTGCACTCGTTAAAAAAAAAAAAAAAAAAGAACAAAAATCAGATGCCTAAGTCAGATGTCCTGCCACTCGGAGCTGTGAGTGTTGCATTCAGAGCTCCAGGATCAGCCCTGGGCCACGGGGTCAGTGAGGAAAACCCACTTTTCTGTGGGTCCCACAATCCCAGCTAGGTGCAGGTCCCAGAGGTGGCTCCAGAGAGGGTGTCGCAGGGTTACCAGGTTTCAGAGGGATAAAAATGCTGGTGCTGACTCGTGTGTTGATTGTGTAGGGGGGTGGAGTTGGGAGGAAGACAGGGAGACAGGGCTGGGGTGACGGCTGGCCAATGGGGCTCAGAGGTTGCTGAAGAGTTCAGCCAGGGAGACACAAAAGTCCAGAATGGGGTCAGAGGAGAGGGCAAGGAATGCGCTGTGGAGTCCTATTTCTTGGGGCTATCCTGGGAATCCAATTCAATTCCTCACTGGAACGAGGGTCATAGTTGATAGGTACCGTTGAGTGGGTTTTGACCCATAGCAACCTGTGCGGTCCTCACAATGATTATGTGTGAAAGCATTGTTGCTGCTACTGCGGGGGAGGGGGGGAGGGGGGTGATGGAGGAGGAGGCTTCCTCTTTTTCACTAGCCCATGGATTGGGTCAGTCACACCTTAGATCAAAAGTAACATAGCTGTTTTGTTTTGTTTTTTAACACTTTAAAGAGACCTTTTGAAACAGATTTGTTGAATGTAGTACATTGTTTTGCTTCTCAACTGCTGCTTCCGTGAGCACTGATTGTGGATCCAAGTAAGCGAAATTCCTTAATTTCTGTCTTTTGGTCTTTTATCTACTTATCCTGATACTGCTTATTGGTCAAGTTGTGAGGATTTTTGTTTTATGTTGAAGTATAATCCATACTTCTAGGAAACCTTTACAGGGTCTTAACAACAACAATATAAGCCATACTGAAGGTGTAGTCTTTGATCTTCCTTCATACATAAGTGCTTCAAGTTCACTTCACTTTCAGCTAGCATATCGCAGATTGTTAATGAGTCTCCCTCCAGTCCTGATGCTTTGTTCATCTCATAGTCTAGTTACTCACATTACTTGCTCAGAACACAGATTGAAGTTTGGTAAAAAGATACAAACCTGGCACACACCTTTCCAGATTTTAAATCATTCAATAACCCCTTATTCTGTTCAAACAACTGTCTTGGAAGAAGTACAGCCAGAATGCTCCTTAGACGCCAGAATGGTGAGGTATTGTCTGCCATATTTTGGGACATGTTGTCAGAAGGGACCAGGCCCTGGAGAAGGACAGCATACTTGGTGAAATGGAGGGTCATCAAAAAAGAGGAAGACACCCCCGACCCCAAAGAGATGGATTGACACAATGGCATCAGTAATGGGCTCAACAATTATGAAGATGGCACAGAACCAGGCAATATTTTGTTCTGATGTGCATAGGGAGGGTATCTATGAGTTGGAACCAACTTGATGATTGGAAGCTAACAACCACAATAACTAGTGTTGCATGCCTACATTTTAAGATTATTAAATAATTAAAGCTTTTTCTCTAGATTACAACTACTTGTTTGCTATTAGTTATGCAAACCTTAAATAGCCTTGCTATTTAAAATGCTGACCATAGATGAGCAGATGGTGTTATTGTTGTTCATAGCCACCCTGTATAGAGTTTCCAAGGAGTGGCTGGTGCACTTGAACCACTGACCTTGAGATTCAAACTGACCTTGTAATCCAGCTCATTAACCCTCAGCGCCACACCAGGACTCCTGATAAGCTACTGTCATAAGCTGTCATCATAAACACATGGTATCTTATAAGAAATGCAGAATCTCAGACCCCACTCCAGACCTTCTGATCTGGAATCACCTTTTGAAAGTATCTTCAGGTGATTCCTGTGAGTATCATAGTTTAAAAGCCATTGCTTAACTTGCTAAATAACCTCTTGCATTTCTTTCAATTGACTGCCCATGTTTATTCCCCAAGACACAGGTGTTTCAGAATAGGAATTTCAATGGTAGTGACCTTTCAGATGTAGATTTCCAGGCCTTACCTCTGAGGCACCTCAGGGTATGGATTCAAGCTTCTGATCTTTAACTTAGTAGTCAAGTACTCCACCTAGGAACTCTGTGAGTAAGGATATTATCACACACTCAAAATGAATGAAAATAATCACAAAATTCAAGCATATTCATAAAATTAAATAATTAGATAGGCACTTAACCTTGGTTAATAAATATTCAACCTAATTTCACTGTGATAAGGATATAAGAGTAAGGACACCTCTACAAAATAACCCATGGAACACAGTTGCCCATCAAAAGGATTTAGAAACTGTGAAGTTCCCTCTTCTGTTCTCTCAGGATCATTGATTATTAACTGCACATTCATGAGTTCTAAAGAGAGAAGCACTATTAATTGGGCTTTGTGGGGGAACTTCTAAAATAGTGAGTATGCCCAAGATTATGATAAAAGGAAATGATGAATGTATTGCCAAGAGGCTGACTAATGTGAATACTCCCTTAGGAAGCTGCCCCTCTCAAACTGTTGATTTTGATTTTAACAAAACAAAGCAGATTTAAAGCTCATGCATTGACTTTTTGCCCAAGAAGGTTTAAAAATTCTTTTTGCTAGAATTAGACATTTTATTCCAATGATAAGAACTTTTCCTATGTAGAATGAGATAATTACCATAGCTTGTGAACAGATTGGCTTTAAGCACAAGAACAAATACACATAGGAATAAGAACCTAAAATGTTTCTACTCATTACCTGTCGTGTAGTATAGCAATACTAATCAACTGTTGGTGGTGGTGGTGCTATCGAGTTAGTTCTTACTCACAGAGACCCTATATAAAGTTCCCAAGGAGTAGCTTGTGGCTTTGAACCACCAACCTTGCAGTTAGCAGCACCATGTTTATCCTACAGAGCTACACTAGGACTGTGCTAATCAACTGTTATTGCTATTGTTAGGTGCCTTTGAATCCATTCTGGCTCACAGCAACCTGATTCACAAAAGAACTAAACACCGCCCGCTCAGTCCTGCACCATGTGCACAATTGTTGTTTCCCTGAGAGTGGCCATTGTTACTGACACTGTGCCAATCCATCTTCTTGGGGGGGTGGGTCTTCCTCTTTTTCACTGATCCTTCACTTTACCAAGTATGATGTTCTTCTCCAGGGACTGATCTCTCCTAATAACATGTCTAAAAAACAAGAGATGAGGTCTCACCATCCTGGCTTCTAAGGAACATTATGGTTGTACATCTTTCAAAACAAATTTGTTTGGGCCTCTGGCAATATATGGTACTTTTGTATATATATTCTTACCAACATCATAATTCAAATACATCAATTCTTATCGGTCTTCCTTATTTATTGCCCACATGCATATGAGTCGATTGAAAATGACTTGGCTTGAGTTAGATGAACCTTAGCCCTCAACTGATATCTTTGCTCTTAAAGAGGTCTTTTAAAGCAAATTTGCTTAATGCAATATGTCTTCGATTTCTTGACTGCTACTTCCATGACTGTTGATGGTGGATCAAAGTGAATTGAAGTCTTTGACAACTTCAATCTTTTCTCCATTTATCATGATGTCATTTATTGGTCCAGTAGTTGTCTTTACACTGAGGCAAAATCAAGTATTTCAAGTCCTCTTCACTTTCGCAAGAATGGTTGTGTCATCTGCATATCAGATTGTTGATAAGTCTTCTTCCAATCCTGAAGCCACATTCTTCTTCATATAATCCAGTTACTCAGATTATTTGCTCAATAGACAGATTGACTAAGTATGGTGAAATATTACAACCCTGACACACACCTTTTCAGATTTAAAACCAGTTAATATCACCTTGTTCTGTTATAATAACTGTCTCTTGGTCTATGTACAGGTTTTTCATGAACATAATTAAGTTTTCTGGAATACCTACTCTTTTCCATAGTTTGCTTTGATCCAAACAATTGAATGCTTTTGCATAGTCAGTAAAGCACAAGTAAACATTTTTCTGGTATTCTCTACTTTCAGCCAAGATCCATCTAACATCAGCATTGATATCCCCTCATTCCATGTCCTCTTCTGAATCTGGTTTGGGTTTTTGGAAGCAACCTGTCCATTTATTATTATAATTGTTTTTGAATGATCTACTACAAAATTTTAGTTACATGTGATATTAATGATATTGTTCAGTGATTTCTGCATTCATGGGGTCACCTTTCTTTGGAATGGGCACAAATATGGATCTCTTCCAATCGGTTGGTCTCCCAAATTTCTTGGTATTATATCAGTTTGTTGAAAACTTTCACCTTGTATTCTGTCAATTCCTGGAGCCTTGTTTATCACCAATGTCTCAGTGCTACGTGGACTTCTTCCTTCAGTACCATTTGGCATTTCTTTATCACATGGAATTTCTTGAAATGATTTAACATCGGCCAACTCTTTTTGGTACAGTGATCCTTTGTATTCCTTCCATCTTCTTTTGGTGATCTCAGCATCATTCACCATTTTGCCTATAGAATCCTCAAATATTTCAATTTGAGGTTTGAGGTTTTTTTTCAGTTCTTTCATTTTGAGAAATGCTGTGAATCTTCTTCCCTTTTGGCTTTCTAATTCCAGGTCTTTGCACATTTCACTGTAATATTTGCCTTTGTTTTCTCGAGCTGCTGTTTGAAATTTTCAGCTCAGCTTTTTTACTTCATCATTTCTCCCAGTCACTTCAGCTTCTCTGTGCTCATAAGCAAGTTTCAGTCTCTCCTGACATTATTTTTTTTCTGTCTCTTTAGTTACCTTTTGCTTTCTCATATATGATGTTCAGTCATTACTGTCTAAGGTATCAAGTCTGTTCTTGAGATGATCTCTAAATTCAGGTGGAATATCCTCAAGGTTCCAATGTGGTGGATTTTGTGTTGCGGTGGCACTGGAAGCTAGGCCACCAATATTTGGAATGCTGGCAGTGTCGCCCATGGTGGGCAGATTTTAGCTGAGCTTCCAGACTATGACAGACTTGGAAGAAAAAGAGGCACACTACTTCTGAATATTTAGCCACTGGAAACCTTATGAACAGTAGTGAAATGTTGTCAGATAGCACCAGAATATTGAATATTGATACAATGAATAGCACCAGAATATTGTCAGATATGGGCCCCTGGTGTGGCACTGTAGGATCAACACTGGATTGCGAACCAAAAGGTTGGAAGTTCAAACCCACTAGCTGCTCCTCGGAAACCCTATACAGTGTTTCTATGAACAAACTCTGTATCATCAGTCAAAATAAAGCCAGGGTCAAACTGTGAAACAGACCATCAATTGCTCATATGGAAGTTCAAAGTGAAGCAGAAGAAAATAAAAACAAGTCCAGGAGAGCCAAAATATGACCTTGAACATATCCCATCTGAATTTAGAGGTCATCCAAGAACATATTTGATGCATTTGACATTATGACTGAAAACTAGAAGAGCAGTGGGATGACGTCAAGAACATCACACAGGAGGAAAGCAAAAGGTCACTATGAAGACAAGTAAGAAAGAAAAGACCAAAATGGATGTCAGAAGAGACTCTGAAACTTGCTTTCCACTGTAAAGATGCTAAAGCCAATGGAAGACATAAGGAGGTACAAGAGCTGAGCAGAAAAGTTTTCCAGGGCAGCTCAAGAAGACAAAGTCAAATATTATAATGAAATGTGCAAATATCTGAAAACTGAAAGGGAAGAACACTCTCAGCACTGCACAAGTTGAAAGAACTGAGAAAAAAATTCAAGCCTTGACTTGTGATACTGAAATATTCTATGGGAAAAATATTGAATGATGCAGAAAGCAGTAAAAGAAGATGGGAGTAATACACAGAGTCACTGTACTAAAAAGAGATGGTCAATATTCACACATTTCAAGATGTAGCATAAGATCAAGAACCAATGGTACTGACAGAAGAATCCCATTGTGCATTGAAGGCATTGGTAAAGAACAAGGCTCTGGGAACTGATGAAATACAAATTGAAATCTTTCCAGAAACTGAGGTAGCACTGCAGGCACTCACTCATCTATGTCAAGAAAT
>NW_006408558.1:7133482-7146601 GCF_000296735.1 Chrysochloris asiatica | reverse complement strand
TCCAACTCTCTTATTAATTTTCCACTGCTATTCATAAGCTTTTCAGTGGCTCACTATTCTGAAATAAATGGTTTGCCTCTCTTTCTTCCTAATTAGTCTTAGTCTGGAAGCTCCACTGAAACCTGTCCACCATAGGTGCCCCTTGTTGTTAAGTGCTGTTGAGTCGGTGCCAACTCATAGCAACCCTGTATAGGGTTTTTGAGGAGTGGCAGGTAGGTTTGAACCACCGACTTTGTGGTTCAAACTGACCTTGCAGTCTTGTGCTTGTCCTACAGCACCATACCAGGACTCCCATGTGTGACCCTGCTGGTACTTAGAAATTTTCCTTGGCATCCCTTCCAGCATCACAGAAAAACACAAACCACTACAGTACAATAGTCAATTTCTATCCACATTCAAGGAGCTCTGGTAATGTAGTGGTTACGAATGGGGCTGTGAACCTCAGGGTCAGCAGTTCGAAACTACTAGCTGTTCCACTGGAGAAAGATAAGGCTTTCTGCTCCCGTAAAGATTTACAGCCTCAGAAACCCTGTAGAGGGTCGCTGAGCTGGAACCGACTCCATGGCACATAACAAAAACAACAATAACCCACATTCAAGGGGAGGACAGAGAACATGGAACCACTCTAGAAAGGGTGAGAATGTCAGGATCCTGACTGCTCTACGAAGTACCATGTGTAAGGCCTGGGATTAGAAATTGACACAGCATCATTTCCAATACTTTATTGATCAAGTAGTCACAGAGCCCTCTCAAATCAAGGGGAGAGATAGTAGATTCCCTCTTATTGAAAGGAGTGTCTAAAATCGCATCCCTATCTTCAATCTGCCACAATTTGCTATCATCAAAAAGCAGCTTTAGGTAAAAACTCATTCTTTGCTTATTAAAACGTTTTTTCTTTCTAATTTCTTATCTTTTACTTTCTGTTTTCTTATCTTTCTTTTTATAAAGAAAAAGCTGGTATGCAATATAATATCTCCCTAAGTCCACAAAATGAGGTGGAATTCAAAACCCAATTCTAGCTGGAATGGCCCGATCCTCTATTGTTGCTGTTTTTAAGTGCTATCAAGTCAGTTCTGTCTCATAGTGACCGTGTAGAGGCTTTCCAAGGAGCAGCTGGTATGTTTGAACCACCGACCTTTTGGTTAGCAGTCCAGTGCTGATCCTACAGCTCCACACTGGGACTCTGATCCTCTATTGTTGTAGTTGTTGTTAAGTGTCATCCAGTCAGTTCTGACTCATAGTGACCCTGTGTAGGGTTTTTGAGGAGCTGCTGGTGAGCCTGAACCACCGACCTTGCAGTTCAAATGGATGTTGCAGTCCAGCACATTCACCCACAGTGCTATATTAGTTTGTGTTTAATAAAGGATCGGGTGAATCACCTTGGCTCTTCCACTCAGTACATTTCCTTCCTTATAAGCAACAGGTGACCCGTGACTAACCTTGGAATAATGATTCAAATCATATACAGAAGCAATTTTCTCAGAATTAAGAATACCAAAAAACATTTTTCTAGAGTAGAAAAAGAAGGCTTCATCCTGATTCTTAAGGAAACATTTTTAAATCCACTTTTATTTCTGTGGCTCCAGTCCCTGAACTGGGGCAGTGGTTGTTCAGTGGTAGACTCATCACCTTCCATAAGGGAGACCCAGGTTTGATTCCTAGTCAATGTGTGGTAGGATAAGCACTCAATTGGAAGTTCAAACTCACCAGCTACTCCTCAGAAACCTAATATAGGGTTGTTATAGGTCAGACCCAACTCCACAACACTTAACAACAACAATGCATGTCATGTAAAGTCACCATGCGTCCGTCAGTGGAGACTCCCATGTTGTTATGATGCTGAGCAGATATCAGTAGAGCTTACAGACTAAGCAGACTGGGATGAAAGTTCTGATGATCTACTTCTGAAAATTAATCAGGTGTAACTATGAATATCACCTCTCTGATCCTGTAGTGCATCGGGTAGCCACAAGGTGAAAGCTGACTTGTCACAAGTTAACGACAAGGATCTGAGCTCATTCTACCAATAACTCTGTCTCTACCAACATTCCTCTTCCCTCCCTCTTTCAGGGATGTAGAATACAGAAGTCAACCTGGCATTGTCATTTATACTAATTTCTGTAAAAGTATCTCAGAAAAATAAGACTTCAGTTGATATGCAAATTTTACAGGACTCCTGGTGTGGATAAACACTGGATTTTGAACCATAAGATCAGCAGTTCAGATGCACCAACTGCTCCTAAGAAACCCTGTACAGGGTCACTAAGAGTCAGAATAGACTCTATAGCACTTCACAACAACAACAACAACAATCAGTCTGTAATGATCAAGGCATTGCACAGAGCTTATCCGTATGTAGGAAGACAACTGATGTTTTCCTTTAATTTAAATCAAGTCTCTACATATCCCATTTATGCATTGTATAAATGGGCCTATCTTGGGTATGTATGAAACATACCCTGGAAGCATTTGGAAACCCTCATTTTTATATACAAGAAGGTAAACAACACCTTCTTGTATATTTATAAAAACACACTGTTTATAAAGTGATTTCTTATTCTTCATTGGAAACTATGGGTTGCCTACTCAGCCTTCATTCCCCCTTATGAGAAATTCTGCTTTCCTGGCTCCAACAATGGGTCATGGTTAATCAAAGCCAATCACATTTCTTGCCAGGGATGGGTTCAGGAATCTAGGTTAAGCCAATCATGTATAATAGTTCCCTGGTCATTGCTATGGGTACAGGAGTGGGTGTAAGTCCTGGAGAGAAGGAATTCTCTTTCCTCTCTTGCACTGGACATGAACAAAAACACAAGAAATCTCTATTGTTATTTGAAGCCCTCTTATGATAAGCAGGGGGAGCAAACTCATGGTTTAAGCAACAAAAAGAATTGGAAAGCACATGTGTTCCTAATGGTTTCACTGAGTTATAGAAGCTGTCAACTTTGAAGTCTACCTTCCTCTAGGTGCCATGTTTCATGAACTAACCCAAGCACTTTGGTGGAGGAACTTGAATCACTTTTTGACTATAACATAATTTATCATGTTTAAAGTAGATTTCTAAAGGTGAGTTTTTATAAACTACAACATTGAAAACTGTTATACAAGAAAGAATGTACACTGCATGACTATAAAACATGATGTTGAGAAGAGAGCTTTTAATGAAACTCGACCGGAATTTCAAACTCCAGTTTAGAGTTTCATGGTACTTTACGTGAATACAAGCAGGTTTTCAAATCTTGCATACAAGAAAGCTACAATTTTGCTATTGTATTCCTAAATTTTCCCAAATGAGCTTATATTATGCATGTAACAAGAAAAACATAATTTAATCAAAAGATCTAGCAGAGATGTTTTCTGGTACTTCCCTCAACTTTAAAAATGTCTAAAGATTGCTTGAACTCCTACCCCTATCTGATAGAAATCAAAACCTCTCTACAAGTTTCAAGTAATCTTTAGGAGTGGAGTTTACCTCTTTTTCTTACTTCTTAATTCCACTGATGCTCTGGTGCATGGAACTACCTGAACTTCACCAAAACACTTTGGTGGAATAATTTGGCTCAGTTGTTGACAATAGTTTAATTTACCATGCAAAAAAGTAGATCCACAGGAACTGTAAAAAATTCAAGATGGTATCATAAGAGAATGTGAGACGAGGGATATCATTGCTGAAGTCAAATGGATCTTGGCTAAAAGCAGAGAATACCAGAAAGATGTTTATTGGTGCTTTATGCAGAGGCTTTTAATTGTGTAGATCATGCCAAGCTATGGATAACATTATGAAGAATGGATATTCCAGATCATTTAATTGTTCTCATAAGGACCCTGTACATAGACTAAGAGGCAGTCATTCAAACTAAACAAGGGGTTACTGAATGGTTTAAAATCAGGAAGGGTATGTGTCAGCAATGTATCTTTTCAACATACTTATTCAATCTGTATCTGAGCAAATAATCTGAGAAGCTGAACTATATGGAAAAGAATGGAGCATTTGTATTGAAGGAAGACTCATTAACAATCTGAGATATGCAGATGATACAACCTTGCCTGCTGAAAGTGAAGAGGACTTGAAATCCTTACTGATGAAGATGAAAGACTATAGTCTTCAGTATGGATAGCACCTCAATGTAAAGAAAATAAAAACTCCTTACATCTGGACCAATAAATAAATAAATTGATTTATTAATGGACCCATACATAAATGGACCAATAAATGGAGAAAAGACTGAAAATGTCAAAGATTTCATTTTGCCTGGATCCACAATCAACACTCATGAAAGCAGCAGTCAAGATATCAAATTTATTTCATTAGACAAATCTAATGTCAAAGACCTCTTTAAAGTGTTATAAAGCAAATATATCAGTTTGAGGATTAAGATGCACCTGATCCAAGCCATGTATTTTCAATTACCTCATGTATGTGAAAATTGGACCATGAATAAGGAAGACCACAGAAGAATTGATGCATTTGAATTATGCTGTTGATGAAGAACAAACAAATCAGAATTGCCTTCGAAGCCAGGATGGTGAGATTTGGACATGTTGTCAGGAAGGACCAGTCCCTGGAGGAGGACATCATGCTTGGTAAAGTGGAGGGTCAGTGAAAAAGAGGAAGACTCCCAATGAGATGGATTGGCATTGTGGATTCAAATATATCAATTATGAAGATGGTGCATGACCTAGGCAGTGTTTCCTTCTGTTATACACTGGATTGCTATGGTTTGGAACTGACTCGAAGGCACCACCATCAGCAATTCATTGACTCTGTCTCATTTAAGAATTTTTCACAAAGTCTCAGGAAAGCTATTCTTGTCTATGTTACAAAAATCCAGACTCCATTCAATTTCACAAAAGCAAAATAAAACATTAAAACCTCTCATAGAAATGCGTATTTAGTTAAGTAAAGATTTGGAGATGGCTAGTGGGGCTAGTTTTTACTCACAATTCAAACACCTTCTAGATGAATATCAGGCACCTGGATTCTATAAGTCATTGCAGTTTCTCCAGCCTTGTCTATTTCACACCTAAAACACCATCCACATCTCCTCTCTTGTTTTCTGTCTTCATGTGGCTTCCTCAAGAACTCTCTCCCATGTTACTTCTCCTACATCTCCAAGCTCCATGCAAGCAATAAGCATATAAGAAACTCAGTTCTACTCCCACACATGGGAGCACCAAGAATTAGAATAAACTCAATGGCCACTGGTTTGGTTTGGGTTTGGTGGTCATGATAGGCATTTTCTTTACTGTTACAAAGAGAAGGACAGACCCAATTCTTCATTCCTACAGGCTCCATGTATTCCTCCTCACCTAGTCAGCTAGGAATCCCATTCATCTTTTTGAAGAACAGTAGGCCACTGAAAACCTCTTGATAGCTTCCCACAAAGAAGGACCTGTCACCTAACCACAGCCCTGCCCAAGGCCTGCTCTTGTAATTTAATACTCCATGATGGCCATTTCCCCGATCCTGCCCACAACTGAACTGTGACTGCTTATTGGCACAAACTCACTACATTGGTCTCTACTGAGACAATCAGGGTGTCCAATCTTATCTGCTATCCTAGGAAGGGACTTCATGGTACTCTCTCAAATCTTGAAAATGGAGAGGAAAAAGGGAAGGAATATCTCACATCCAGCAAACAATACACTATATGAAGCAAGAGTTATTCATCTCAGGTAATTCAGTTCTGTGAGGGCTTTGTTGTTAATGCTCATAATATATTTGAAAAGGAACAATAGCTTCATGCGGGAAAAATAATAAAAACATAATACACACAATGATTAGAGTTTCCACTCATGACTAGCCTGGTTTGTCTTTATCAACCTTTTTTTTTTTTTTTTTCTGAAGGAACTGGAAAATATTTTGAGCAATATATTTTAAATTGGTACAAATGGATGTTTGCTGGTGCTTCAATATATTATTGTAAGATCCCTAGTCATCAAGCAAGAACAACAAAAATCCTATCATGTTAGTCTGATAATGCAAGGGAACCATCCATAAAAGATTTGGATCAGTCATTTATTATTTCCTGAAATCACTTCATTTGTTACTCTTCCCATAAATTGAATGACTGATCTATTCCCATCTGCTTGTTGGTGTAAACCTTCCAAAGACTCTCACATAATGAAAACCATAGAAGAAATGATGCATTTGAATTATTGTGTTGGTGAAGAATATTGAAAGTACCATGGACTGCTAGAAGAACAAACAAATCTGTCTTGGAAGACATACAGTCCAGATGCTCCTTTGAGCATAATGGTGTGATGTATGGAAGAGCAAGTCACCAGGAATATAAAGACAAGTAGTAGAAGTCACCAGAATGGTGAGTGGAAGGAATTCAATGATTTATCAGTGTTGAAAATCAAAGAAAGAACCAACAGTCCAAAAATAGTCAAATGAACAACTCTGAATGACCTACTGATATGAAACTGCCAAACTATTAAACAAGAATGGATGCAGACGTATCTAAGTATACATGACTTGTATGTTTTAGCAGCCAGAAGAGTAGTAATATTTTTCCTAATGTGGTTACTAGTAAATAGTTTGAAAACTATCCACCTGCATTCAGAAACGTGGGTTTTAATCTAAGGAAATGAATGGTTAAAGCAATATGATCAGCTGTGAAAGCCAGTAACTCAGGTTCTAAGACTAGAGCTGCTATTAACTCACTCATGTTCTACACCAATGGTCAGTCATACATTCTTGTGTTCCCTCAGTAAGGATTTCTTGAAATACTTGTCACTATGTGCTTTATAAGTTCTGAATTACAAGAATTAATAAGAAATGGCCAGTACCCTCAAATAGCTCTATGTCTGGTGGGAAAGGCAAAAACATATATGTTTGGTGCCTGCATAAATGTCTCATTTTTAGAGAAGAGTCATCTACCAAGTATTATAGCAGAGAGACAACTACATCCTGGTACCACATTCCTCACTGTGAAAATAAATGTCACGAGGCCTGGATAATCCACAAATTTCAGTCACTATACATATAAGTTTTTGAATAATAAGTACTAGGCAAACTGGAATATTCAATTTGTTGGCATGGACAGAGCATTCTTAGGATTGCTTTATCTGTTTGGGACCATAACAAAATGAAATTTTGAAGTGCCTGCAAAATAGTTTTCAACGTGGGTAGGAATGGAGTAGATGGGGAAGGGGCAGGGAAAGTGAAGGAAGGTAGGTAAAACACTGTTGGCTAAAAAGAGTAAAAACGGAGCCAAGATAGAGGGAAATTTTTTTTCAATGACATATCAGATAAAGGATTAATCTCAAAAATCTATAGAAAACTGCAACATCTCTACAAGAAAAAGACAAACAACCTAATTAAATATTAGGCACTGGACACATCACCAAAGAAGACATTCAGGCAGCCAACAAGCATATGACGAAGTATTCATAAACATTAGCTGCTGTTGTTGTTGTTAAGTGCCATTGAGTCAGTGCAGACTCATGGTGACCCTGTATAGGGTTTCCGAGGAGCAGCTAGTGAGCTTGAACCGCTCATCTTGCAGTTCAAATGGCTTTGTAGTCTGCCGCATTAACCCACAGCACCACACCAGAGAAATGCAAATCAAAACAACAATGTGGTATCAACTCACACCAACATTACTAACAATATTCAAAAAACAGAAAACAACTAATGCTGGCAAGGTTGTGGAGAAATTGGAATCCTCCTAAATTGTTGGTGAGACTGTAAAATGGATTAGCCACTGTGGAAAATGATGTGGCGCTTCCTCAGAAAGTTGGAAATAGAAATACCATATGATCTAGCAGTCCCTCTACTTGGTATATATCTACAAGAAATATGAGCCAGGACACAATGGTCATCGTAGTACTAACCTGAAGCTTTAGTTTATTAATCTATAACATGGAGGTAATAACAGGATCAACACTGGACTTTGAACCACAAGATCGGTGGTTCAAACCTACCACCAGCTATTCCTAGGAAACCCTATATAGGGTTGATATATATATATATATATAATATACAACCAACTCTATGGCAGTTAAAAACAACAGCAAATAATATATAACTTCAAGTATTGTAAACAGGCTCAAATAACTTATTGTGTGTAAACAGCCTAGCATACAATAAATGTGTGCCTGGCTCACATGGATCGTTTGATAACTGTGATTTTTACTTTCTTTCATATAAGGGAAAATCAAAAGTATTGTTACAGAACTAGTTATTGTTTTTATTAAACAAAAATCATCAAAATGTGAAGCTTTCTCAACATATCCTCCTTGTGGGTCTATACACTTCTAAAGGTGGTGTTTCTACCTCTCTAAGGTTAGTTTTCAGTCTTGGTATGGTGCTGTAGGATAAGCACTGGACCACAAAGTCAGTTTGAACCACAGGTTGGCAGTTCACTTACTAGCTGCTCTTTGGAAGCCCTAGACAGGGTTGCTATGAGTCAGAACTGATTCAATGGCACGTAGTAACATATTTAGCAGTAGAGATCAAGTATGGTGCTGTAGGATAAAACACTGAACTGCAACTCAGTTTGAACTAGAAAGTCGGTGGTCAAACCCATCATCTGCTCCTTGGAAACCCAATACAGAGTCACTATGAATTACAACTGACCTGACAGCACTGAGCAACAGCAAACAGTAGTCTTGGCATCTTTGAGGGACTTGATTTTTACTTCTTTGAAATGTTCTTTGCATTTTGTTTTAGAAAAAAACCATCCATCTTAATCAGTAACATGTTTAACCACAAGACTTCTTTCTAGATATATGAAGCCTTGAGTAGTTTTTGTAGCATCCACTTTTACTTTATATTTAGTAACTACAGTTCTGACAAAATCCATCCCCAGAGACACGAAAACACACACAGGAGCAGATAGGTGAATTTCACTTCCTACACCGAATTTCATCATTTCTTTTTTGAATATGGTTTTCTTATCTGAATGATTTTAAAAGGTTTTCTTTTCTTTTTCTTTTTTAAAGGTTTTCTGTATTTTCCTCCATGTGATATCACCAGTAACTGGACATTTGGCTAGGAGATTACATGGATTTTATTGATGTTTGTATAGTATGTTCAGAAACATAGTTAGGAAGTGATGTTGCATTGGGAATTATAATCGCTGAAACGAAACAAAATGTGTACTAATTGTTGACCGTTATACAGAAGAGCTGCTCTGTAAACCTTCACCCAATTCCCAATTTTAAAAAAAATGACACAAATCATCAAGAATAAAAGTAATTTATCATCTTAATTGCTATCTCTATGATAAATTAAATATCACATTTATAAAAATAGTTTGAAAAATATAATTGCTAAATATATGAAAAACAAGTTACTTCCGAACTCACCCGGCTTTTCTTTTTAAAAGTATAATTTACTAGTTATTGCTGTTGTTGTTAGGTGCCACCGAATCAGTTCCAACTCAGAGCGACACTATGCACAACAGAAAGAAACATTGCCCAGTGCCACGGCATCCTCACGATTGTTGTTAAGCTTGAGCTCATTGCTGCTATCACTGTACCAGTCCATCTCATTGGGATCTTTCTCTTTTTTGCTGACCCTCCACTTTACCAAGCATGACATCCTTCTCCAGGGACTGGACGCCCGCCCCCCCCCTCCCCCCATAGTATGTCCGAACTATGAGAGGCAAAGTCTCTCTACCCTGGCTTTGAAGGAGCATTCTGACTGAACTTCTTCCAAAACAGATGTGTTTGTTCTTCTGGCAGTCTGTGTTTCTTTTTACATTCTTCTTCAGCACCATAATTCAAATACACCAATTTTTCTATGGCCTTCCTTATATATTGTCCAATTTTCATATACATATGAAAGGAGCTCTGGTAGCGTAGTGGTTACGAATCAGGCTGTGAACCGCAAGGTCAGCAGTTCGAAACTACCAGCTGCTCCACGGGAGAAAGATGAGGTTTTCTGCTCCCGTAAAGATTTACAGCCTCGGAAACCCTGTACAGGGTCGCTATGGGTCGGAACCGCCTCGACGGCACTTAACAACAACAAAAATGGTATTGGTTATGTGCCGTGGAGTTGGTTCCAAAACTCACAGGATTTCCAAGGCTGTAAACCTTTACAGGCACAGAATATGAGACTATTGAAAATACCATGGCTTGGATCAAACATATCTTAGTCCTCAAACTGACATATTTGCTCTTTACAGTGGTCTTGTGTAGCAAATTTGCCTAATACAATACATCCTTTGATTTCTTGACAGATGCTTCCATGAATGTTGATGGTTGATCTGAGCAAATAGACAATTTAATATTTTCTCCATTCATCATGATGCTATTTATTGATCCAGTGGTGAGGATTTTTGTTTTCTTTACATTGGGGTGCAACCCATACGGAAGGCTGAGGTCTTTGATTTTCACCAGTGAATATTTTAAATTCTCTTCACTTTCAGCAAGCAAGGTTGTATCATGTTATTAATGAGTCTTTCTCTAATCCTGATGTCACATTCTTCATATAATACAGTTTCTCAGATTATTTGCTCAGAATACAAATTGAAGAAGTATGGCAAAAAAATACAACACGGACACACATCTTTCCTGATTTTAAACCATTCAGTATCCCCTTGTTCTCTTTGAATGACTGCCTCTTGATCTATGTACAGGTTCCTCATGAGCACAAATAACTGTTCTGGAAGACCCATTCTTCACAATGTTGTCCATAGCTTGTCATGATAAACACAGTCAAAAGCCTTTGCATAGTCAGTAAAACCCAGGTAAACATCTTTCTGGTATTCTGAGCTTTCAGTCAAGACCTATGTGACACAAACAATGGTATCCATTGTTCCACACCCTTGTCTGAATCTGGCTTGAACCTCTGGCAGTTCCCTGTTGGTGTTTTGTTGCAGCTGTTTTTGAATTATCTTCAGGAAATTTTTACTTGCATGTAATTTTGATGATATTATTCAATGATTTCTGCATTCTGTTCGGTCACCTCTCTTTGAATTGGGCATAATAAGGATATTTTCCAATCTGTTGACCAGGTAGTTGTCTTCCAGATTCTTCATATATGTGAGTGAGTACCTCCAGAGCTGCATTGGTTTGTTGAAATATTTTAATTTGCATTTCATCAATTCCCATAACTTTGATTTTTGCCAATGTCTTCAATGCACCTTGGACTTCTTCCTTCAGGATCATTGACTCTTGATCATATGCTACCTCTTGAAATGGTTGAACATCAATCATTTCTTTTTGGTACAGTGACTCTGTGTAATCCTTTCATCGTCTTGTGATGCTTTCTGCATTATTCAATATTTTGTCCATTATTGTTGTTGTTACATGCTGTTGAGTCAGTTCTAACTCCAACCATTATAGGGTTTCTGAGGAGCAGCCAGTGAGTTTGAACCACCAACCTTACTTGTGGTCCAATGCTTATCCATCAGGCCCATAGAATCCTTCAATATTTCAAGTTGAAGCTTGATTTTTTTTGTTCTCAATTCTTTCAGTATGAGAAATGATACACGTGTTCTTTCCTTTTAGTTTTCTAACTCCAGGTCCTTGCACATTTCATTATAATATATTATGTTGTCTTCTCAAGCTGCCTTTTGAAAATTTCTGTTCAGCTATTTTGCCTCCTCGTTTCTTCCATTCACTTTAGCATCTCTCAGCTAGAGAGCAAATTTCAGAGTCTCTTCTGACATCCATTTTGGTCTTTTCGTTCTTTGTTGTCTTGTTAATGACTTGCTTTCTTGATGTCTTCCACAACTCTTCTGGTCTTCGTTTGTCAGTTTGTCATACAGTGGTGGCTTGTGTGTTGTGATGCTGCAAGCTATGCCAATGGCATTTTAAATAACAGCAGGGTCAACCATAATGAATGGGTTTCAACTGACCTTCCAGAATAAGACAGACTAGAATGAAAGAGAGGCAGATCATGGTTTTATAAGTATCTTGTAATCATATTTCCTGATATTCCTTTCTATCTCACTCAGTGTCTATCTTACAATAGTAGGTAATAGATGAGTGGTAGAGATTAGTAAATACACACAAGTAATCCTGTGTTTCCTTTGTTCACTGGGTAATCTGTCCATGTCAGGGATTATAATTTTTAAATGAGGCATTGATTCTGTAGAAAGGATTGGGTAAGTGAAAGATTCCAGACATACCTAGAAGAAGAGTCTTTGATATGGTGAAGAAAAATGTGAAATTGTGAATTATGGAATAGTAAGTAAGCAGAAGTAAGCCCATGCTTACTTGGCCAATAATCCTTAAATAGCAATAGTAAATTAATTATTTTTTATCTTGTAAAAATCCAAATGTATATTTCCACATACAAACATGAATTCATTTAAATTGTATATAAATAATACTCCTTGAATAAATTATAAAACCTCCCTTCAAAATGAAAAAACTTGAAGGGTGAGTTAAAGATAAAATGCTGAATATTTTAAGAAGTTATATCTTTTTTTAAGGAAATAAAACATTGTTCATATACAAAAACAATGTTTTTGATAGTTTCAATGAGCAAAGCATTACTCAATATGCTTTAGATTGTTCGTAAAATCTTTGGTGTAATACTTTGCAATCTAGCAATTTGGCATTTTGGTTCTAAATTCAATTTATTTTCATACTTGATCCTGCGGCCAGATAAAGCTGGAAAACTATATGCAACATTAAAATGTAGATATAAATAGAAGAAATGCATTATTAATCACAGTGATCAAATCATGGAAATGATTTTTCAGGTCTATCCATCAAGTATGCAAAATGTTTTCTTAAATTTCAGTCAGTAAATTTTCTTTTGTATCTGGCATCAGCCAATTGCTCTCTTTCCAAACATTTTATTGTGTTGTAGGTGAAAGTTTACACAGTGGATTATTTTCAAATTCAATGGTCTATACACAAATTGCTCCTTGACACTGGGTGCTGTCCTACTCTGGGCAATTGTTTTACCAAGGCCTTATCCCCACAGGATTCCTGGTGTGATGCTGTAGGATGAACACTGAACCATAAGGTTGGTTTGAACCACAAAGTTGGTGGTTCAAAACTCAACTAGTACACAGGATAGTTTGGGTGATGGGGAGGGGGACAATATACAAGAAGGAAGAGGGGAATGGAAGAACAAAGCAGATGGGAGAACAATTAGGCAGGTTTGAATGGGCTAAGTGGGACAGAGGTAAATAATGATGTATGCAC
>NW_006408558.1:7131495-7132612 GCF_000296735.1 Chrysochloris asiatica | reverse complement strand
GGGGCTGATTAAATAAAATGCAATGGGTCTCTTGTGATACAGTAGTGAATAATTATTATCAGGACTGCTTGTGAGGGTTGGAATTGTAAAGGTAGACATTTTGTAGCAAGGAGGGGAGTGGTTAACTTTTCAGCAGAGGTCCCTGGGACCATCAAGGGAGAAGAGCGGAGAGCAAGACCCTACCCAGAGAAGCAGTGATGCCTGAGATGAAGGCAGAGACAATGACGTGGAGAGACGGAACTGTTGGGGACTTTAGACACAGAGAGGGCGAGGGGCTGTGTACTGATGACCGGGGGGCAGGCTTGTAGTGTATACCCTTTGGTTGGTTGATGATGGGGATTGTAACCATAGCAATGAAACGATATACAATAGGATGAATGTAAAACTAATGTTCTCCCATGTAAACAAACTATCACATAATTCATAATAAAACATTAAAAAAAAAAATTCAACTAGTAACTCCTTGGAAACCCTATAGAGGGTCACTATGAGTTGGAACCTATTCGATGGCACTTAGCAACAACAACAACAATGCCTGGAAGTAGGGCATCTCTCTGACTCCAGCTCTTGTGAGCCTTTTTGTCTTATCTAAGAGAAGGGGAATTGGGAGTTGGGACTAAGAAATTTTCATGAAGATCACAACCCAGGGACCTAGACCCACTAAAAGACAGACCTATTCATTTTAGTGTGAAATACTTTTCTTCTACCAGACCTTATGCCCACACCAGCAGGGATCCAGTATAACAAGACAATTACAAGTGAGAGAGCTAATAGGCACACACTTTATCTAAAGAATATCTCTTAAGGAAGCTGTAAAACTAGTAAGAACAAAACAAGGACACTGGAGGAATTTGAAACCTCTACCACCTACAGCAGATCTTCGAAGAAGCCAGGTGTAACCACTACACGACAAGGCCTTGCTCCTTCAAGATGGCGGGTCAGATAGACTTGTAGTGAGGAGCTTGGTCAACAACAACACAGAATACCGGGCCAAGAGGGCTCATGAGATAGTGTTGGAACACTGAAACAAACATAAAGGTATGTTTGGAGAATCGGAGGGTTTACAGCTGGGGAATTTGAAAGGAATCCAGAAATCCATTGTTTTCTGGATCAAGAC
>NW_006408558.1:7118990-7128640 GCF_000296735.1 Chrysochloris asiatica | reverse complement strand
TTGGCCCAGGATCGGGCATTGTTTCGTTCTGCTGTGCATGGGGTCTCTATGAGTTGGTTCCAACTCGATGGCACCTGACAACAACAACAACCACCACCTACAGCTGTAGCAAACATTAAATACAGCCCAACTCCAAGCCAGATTACCATAAATTCTCACACGTAAGGCTTATTTGCCTTATTTCTTATTATCCAGTGCATCATGCCCTGCTTTCAACAAAAAATTACAAGGCATATTATAGAAATATATATATATATATATCCATAATCTAAGGACTCTTGGTGTGGTGCTGTGGGTTAATGCGCCAGATTGCAAAGCCGTTTGAACTGCAAGGTAGGTGGTTCAAGCTCACCAGCTACTCCTTGGAAACCCTATACAGGGTCGCTATGGGTCAGAACCTACTCGACGGCACTTAATAACAACAAGGAGACAAGGCAAGCATCCAAAACAGACTCAAATATGACAATTTACTGTTGTTAAGTGCCATCAAGTCCGTTCCAACTCATAGCAACCTTGTATGGGGTTTTCAAGAAGTGGCTGATGGATTTGAACCATCGACCTTGTGGTTAGCAGCCCAGTGCTTATTCTACAGCATCACACCAGGGCCCCCAAATATGACATAGGTAATGTAATTATCAGAGAAATTAAAATAGTTATGATTAATATGTTAAAAGGGCTCTAATGAAAAAGTTAAACAGTATGCAAGAACAGATGGATAATATAAACAGAAAGCTTGAAACGCTTGAGAAAAAGCAAACATGTTCAAACCTTCACAAACCTGAATCTGTTTTCATTCTGAAGACATAAAACAAACAATCAATGGTACTGTCCTCTACATCTCCACGATGTGGAGCTCCCTCTCTTTTATAAGGTTTTCCTTTCATATCATATGTGACAGGAGATACTCTGATATATAGTCCTAGTAAATGAGCTAGTATTCATTTATATATTAAATAATGAGGCATCCCATTTTTGAGATCACTGCACAATAGAACATCCAAGCCCTAATCTATATAGACTGCTAAGGAAGAACAGCAAGTTCACATTGAGATTGTATTTCTCGTTGTGACCACTGAATGAACTATGATCTTTAATAAATGAATTTTTTGTATACAGAAAAAAAAAGTACTTTCCACTTCACCTGCCAGATTCCCTGAATGGATATCCAGAATCAAAAGCTGGTCTGGTAAGCCAGTATTAAAAAGGAGAAAATTTGGCCTAAAAATCAATTTTTTATTAATTTAATTTGGAAATAGAGTTGGCCTCTATAAATGATATTTATCTCCAAGTTATGTTAATTGACACTAGTGGGAATTGAGGAGTCTTGAGTCTGACTCTTTCCTTAGTTGATTATGACAGAAACTACATTGCTTGTCCAGTATTGATTTGTTCCTCTTCACTTCCAGTCTCTCTTTAAACAAGGCGGGGACATGTGCTGGGCTCTGGCCACTGTGTCATGAGCGAAATGACATGGATCACTTTAGGCTAGAGCATGAAAGAGAAGATGTGAGGCCTTCGTGTGCTTCCTCTGCCATATGTTGGAATGCATGTCAGCTGTGTACTTAGGTTTCCATGAGGAGGGGAACTTAAGTACCACCTACACAAACACACATACACACACCTGCATTGGATATACAGTATGGGCAAGAAAAATGCTTTCAAAATTCATTTGCAATCCTAGTACAGCCAGATGTTCCTTAGAAGCCAGGATGACAAGACTTCATCTCTCATACTTTGCACATGCCATCAGGAGGGACCAATCCCTGGAGAAGGACATCATGCTTGGTAAATTGGAGAGTCAGTGACAAAGAAGAAGATCCCCGAGATGGATTAACACAGTGGCAGCAGCAGTGGGCTCAAACATAAAATGTGAAAATGGCGCAGGATCAGGTAATGTTTTGTTCTGTTGTGCACAGGGTTATTAAGAGTTGGAACTGACTCAACGGCACCTAGTAATGACAATAAATGTAACAGTAATGCTGAAGTACTTGTGACTCTTTGATTTTTATGCCTTTTCTGAAATAAGAAGAAAGCTTGAACTTGTGTCACAAATTGCCATTCAAAACTGGTTTATTGGTTATATGCCATAGTCAGTTCTGACTCGTAGCCACTCTGTATAGGGTTTCGGAGGTTGTAAATCTTTACAGGAGCAGAAAGCCTCATCTTTCTCCCATGGAATAGCTGGTAGTTTCAAACTGCTGACCTTGAGGCTAGAAGCCCAACCATTAGGCTACCAGAGCTCCTTGCCATGTAGAATACTCAGAGGCTAGTTAGTAAGTAAATACCTCATATACACAGACTGAACAATGTATCATGGACTATACATGGACAGTACGGTTCCTTTGTCGTTAGTTGCCGAGTTGGCATTTCTCATGGTGACCCCATATACTCTTATAGCAGAACACAATGCTGCTTGCTCATGTTCCATCTCTAGCATGTTTGAGCCAACTCAACAACATTAACAATTTCTACAGATGGTATGAGCCCTAGTGTGGCTCTGTAGGGTCAGCACTGGATTGCTAACCTCAAGATCGCCAGCCACTCCTCAGGAGAAAGATGAGGCTTTCTGCTCCCATTAAGATGTGCAGCCTTGGAAACCCTATACATGGTCACTATGCATCGAAATCCATCAATAGGTGTGAGATAGATGGTAGTATTTTTTAAAAATAAGGTATAATTTTTATTGTAAGAGTAGAGATGGCCTGGAATTGCCTCAGTATTGTACTAGCTCTTACTGATCAAAATAATAAGTTCTAATGTCACCTCACTTGCCTCATTGTGGTTTTACAAGAGGCTCTGGTGGTGCTGTGAGTTAAGCATTGGGCTGAAGTTTGAACCCATCAGCTACACCATGTGAAAAAGATGAGGCAATGTTTCCAAAAGATTTTCAATCTCAGAAACCCTATGGAGCAAGTATACCCTGTAACATGGGGTCACTATGAGTCAGAATTGACTTGTAGCAGTGGATATTTGTTGGTGTTGTTAGGTGTCATCCAGTCAGTACTGACTTATAGTGACCTTATGCCCAACTGAACGAAACACTGCCAAGTCCTGTGCCAATTTCACAATTGTTCCTATGCTTGAGCCCATTGCTACTGTCACTGTGCCAATCCATCTCATTGGGAGTTTTCCTCTTTTTCAATGACCCCTCACTTTACCAAATATGATGTCCTTCTCCTGGCACTGATCCCTTCTGATAATATGCCCAAAGTATGGGAGATGAAGTCTGGCCATCCTGGTTTCTAAGGAACATTCTGGCTGTATTTCTTCCAACACAGAAATGTCTGTTCTGGCATTCACAGAACTCTTAAAATTCTCCCCCAACATCGTAACTCAAATGCATAAGTTCTTGTATGGTCTTCCTTATTTGTTGTCCAACTCTCACATGCATATGAAGCTTTTGAAAATACCATAGCTTGGGTCAGGCACACCCTAGTCTTCAAACTGACATGTTTGTTCTTGAACACTCTCTCTAAAAAGGTCTTGTGCAACAAATTTGCCTAATGCAGTAGGTCGTTTGATTTCTTGACTGCTGTTTCCATGAGTGTTGATGGTTGATCCAAGCAAAATGAAGTCTTTGACAACTTCAGTCTTTTCACCATTTATCATGATGTTATTTATTGGTACGGTGGTGGGGACTTTGGTTTTCTTTACGTTGATGTGCAATCCCTACTGAAGGCTGTGGTCTCTGATATTTATCAGTATTTTAAGTCCTCTGCATATCACATGAGTCTTCCTCCAATCCTGATGTCATGTTCTTCTTCATATAATCCAAATTATTGAATTATTTTCTCAGCATACAAATTGAATAAATATGGTGAAAGAATACAACCCTGACCCACATGTTTTCTAATTTAAAACTATTCATGTTCCCCTTGTTCTATTTGAACAACTGCCTCATGGTCTATGTATAGCTTCTCATGAGCACAATTAAGTGTTCCAGAATACTCATGCTCTACAGTGTTGTTCATAGCTTATCATGATCTACCCAATTGTAAACCTTTGCATCATTAATAGAGCACAGATAAACATCTTTCTGGTATTCTCTGCTTATAGCCAATATCCATTTAACGTTAGCAATGATATCCCTCATTCCCCATTCTTGTCTGAATCTGGCTGGAATCTCTGGCAGTTTCTTGTCAATGTACTGTCCCAGCCATTTCTGCTTTGTCTTTAGCAAAATTTTACTTGCATGAGATATTAATGATATTGTCCAGTGATTTCCACATTCCATTGGGTCACTTCTCTTTGGAATGGACACAAATATGGATCTCTTCCAGTCTGCTGGCCAAGTAGCTGTCTTCCAAATTTCTTGGCATAGATGTGTGAGTGCCTCCAGTGCTGCATCTGAAGGAAGAAGTCCAAGGTGCATTGAAGGCATTGCCAAAGAACAAGGCTTTGGGAAATGATGGAATACAAATTGAAATCTTTCAACAACCTGATGCAGTGTGTATTTGAAATGTAGTATTTATCCTCTTCCCCCAGTATGTACCATACACATCTGCTGCCTTGTTTCCTCTGTAACCATGCACAGACACATTTCATTGTCATACAAACAAACAGAGTTTGAAATTGCAAGACTCCTGATTGCTTTACACACCCATTATAAACATGTTTTCCTAATTCTGTAAAGAATAGTTATGTGGAGAGAGTGGGCTGGACTGAACTCTGTCAGAAGCTACTTGCTGAAGTTCTGAATACTATATAATACTGTCATGCATAAAGAAAACTAAAATTAGAAAAGCTCATTGTGTGACATTTTAAATGATCCACAATTTTGTTCTTTCTATAAATTAAAAAAGATAACAGAACAACAATGGAGGAATGGCTTGTGTTATCACTAATTATGTTTTATTAATTTAAAAAAAGCTGAAGTTCAAAACAGAAAGTACATTCCTTTTGATTTATAATAGTGGAACAGTTCAAATACATATTTTTAAATGTGACTGGTTTACATATTTATATATGAGGTTAAGACATATTAGTAATCCAACTGTTAAGAATGATAAAAAAAAAAAAAAAACTGAGCTGTTCTCCTATTTTATGTGAAGGGCATTTATAACATAGCGTGCTGAAATCTAAATAAATGGTATTGTTGAAATAACTGGGTCATTAAGTTGTATACCTGGCTGACTATCAAGAGGTTCTTTTGCAAAACAACATTGAATTATTTTTAATTCAAATTAACATTTTATGTCATTCACATATTTTAATATTACGTTGGTCTTTCAAAATATGAGGGGCTTTAAGAGTTTGTGGAAAATTCCATTGTCATTTAAATCCATTTTTCAATGTACTTTTTGAAGCACCCTCATACAGAGTAACATAATTGAATACTTAGCCAATTTACTTTAGAGTAAATTTGTTGTCTAGATACATAAAAACTGGAAGAAGAAAAAGTTGGAATTTATAATTTCAGTTTCCCCTAACTGTAAACATTAAATATTTGCCCTAAGCATCAGCCCTGACTCCAAAGGAAATATTTTCAATTGATATTTAAAGTGTGATATATTCATAGATATGGTTTCAAGTGACTTCTATGCGTCAGTACAGCACTAGACATTAAAAAGCTTCATTTCTGACAGTAAGGAACTTATAGTCTAGTGGTAATAAAGGCAAGAAAGCAAACCGCTTCCGCCATTGTGCTACAAGAAACACCCATTTATGCGGGCTATGGAATACTGGGAAGAAAACCCACTCTAGTTGGGGTTGGCATGGATAGGAAAAGGCGAGTCTGATTTAGCTATCCCAAACCCAAATCCACAGTCATTGAGTGGATTCCAACTCACAGCAAGCCTACGTAGGCTTCCCAAGGGTATACATCTTTATGGGAGCAGAAAGACTTCTTTTTCTCCAACAGAGCAACTGTTGGATTCAAACTGCTAGCCTTCCAGTTAACAGCCCAGTATGTGAGTACTTAGCTTGGAAAAAGACAATTAGGAGGGTCTGAAGAGAATGAAGAGCACCAATAGTGCATGGAAAAGAGAAGAATATAAACGAATATAGTTGGGGAACCCATCTTGTCCAACAGAATGTTCTGCATCGATACAGTTGTTCTTATCCCATGCTCTCCAGTGTGGCAGCCACTAGTCATATGTGGTTATTAGTAGTTGAAATGGCTAGTGTGCCTCAGAGACAAAAATTCAAATTTGATTCCATTTTCATTCATTTAAAAATACATTTCAGAGATGAGGCCACAAGGGACAATACAGGTATACTATATGGACGGACTGTATGGTTTGTTTTGTGCTCGTGGTATCAAATGAAGTTTCAGTCATAGTATTCTGTATCATGAGATTCTCTATCATGAAGAGTGTTGAGACTTTTTCAGTAGAGTTAATAAGTTGAGATCCACGTAATATCTTTTTCTTTTTCTTTCTTTCTTTAATGGCGAGTAGCTCTCCTCCTATTCATAAGGTTTTCAGTGACTAACCATTGAGAAATGACCAGCCTCTTCTTCATCCTGTCTGTCTTAGTCTGGAAGCTCCACTGAAATCTGTCCATCATGGGTGACCCTGCTGGTATTTAAAACACTGGGGGCACAGCTTCCAGCATCACAGCAACACACAGGCCACCACAGTACAACACATTTACAGACAAGGGGTGTCTCATTCTGTTGAACACAGGGTGGCTATGAGTCAAAATCGACTCAGCAGCACCTAACAACAACAGCCCCCACCCCACCCCCGCTAGAAGATGTGTAATATGTGCTGCTGAAACAGAGGCAGAGCATACAATTCATGTGTGCAAGAGTTTTATAAGCCATGTTAAGTCATTTGGATTTTAACCCAAAGGTCAAGAGGAGTTCGTGCTGAAGGATTTTAAGCATGACCAGATTTCTTTAGAAACATCACACTCTAGCAGCTATGGAGAGGCTCAAAGGCAGAAGAAGAAGATAGGATGCTAGAGGTGACATTGATGAGGACTTAACTAAAGACAGTAGCAGGGGGTATTAGGAGGAAACTGATGTGATAAGATATAAGATTAAGGGGCATATGAAGGGAAGCTTCTGGTATTTGTATTGGATGATGAAAGATGGTATTATGCACCAAAATGCATGCTATGAGTTAAGGAATGTGAAAGGTGTTCCTGTTTTTGCTCAAATGTTGAGTTTGAGTTGCCTGTGGGCTAGAGATGTGAAAATGTATCGTAGGTAGCTAGGTAAGCACATTAAGAAACAAACAAAATTAACACCTAGATACAGTTTATTCAGTCTTTATACTTACTGGCAGAAATTTCATGACAATCTGTTGACATCTTTCAACTTCAAAGAATGTAAATTTAATTAAATACATTTAAGGCACTATTAAACATAATTTAATCAGAATCTTAAAGTGCTAGCACGTTTCACTTCAAACGTCAATTATCATTGTGTAATGTCTGAAAGCATCTTAATTATTTAAACTTTTGGGCTAGTTGTATTTTGGGTTCAATTTGAGATTAGTAGTTTCTCCAATACTGAATTACTTTCCAAAGGTAAAACGGATGGTGTTCTCTAAGGGTCTTGACATACAGCATTATTGATATATCTTCTGTATTATCGATACATCTTCTATACAATGGACCCTCAGGAAGCAATGTTAATAGCTGCTTCCCAGAAAAACCTGCTCTGTCATTGCTCTGTGACCACCGTGTCATTAACTGAAGAGCATGCATACTTGCAACTATGTATCTTTAAGCAATCATGTAGTCTACATGTACCCACCAGTCCCCCATAGAGCTTTGTTCTTCACATACCCTTCTTTCAACTCCCCCGTTTTTCAGCAAATCATGATTTTGTAGCCTTGGTTCCTGGTCTAACTGTGGTAACTATGCTGCCTTGTTCTTTCGCTCTGTGAATTTGGGTGTTTTCCTGGTCCACACCATCTCTGGACTTTCAATAAATCTTTTAATTAAAAAAAAAGAGAGAGAGAGAGAGAGCTTCCAGGTTTGGCAGGAAGCAGAGACAGCCAGGTAGGAAAGGCTCCATGGGGGAGGGATTGAAAACCCACAGAAGCTCCACTCATGGAACACCACCAGAGCTCTGAATCTAGCATACGATACAGGGCGTCAGTTTATCACACGTGCAAGTGAAAAAATCACGATACAAAGGAAAATACTGTGAGTTAGGAAATGCTTGAGACAGGATTCCTTCTGCAGCCACCTGCCCAGGCAGAGTTCAGAGGGAAGGGCTACAGCCAGACTGGCATAGGGAACCAGTGCTAAAAGTGGCACAGTGACAATTGCAAAAGGAGGTGCAGGGAATTCTACACATTTTTTCCTCCTCTTCCCTGTTGCACCTTCTTTGCCCAGCCCGGACACCTTCAGACAGGTGGGTGTGCAACCCCCCCCCCATCAAAAAAAAGAAAAAAAAGTCCAACTCTGAGCCCATAGTTTTACCACAGCACAGAGTGAAAGAGCTTAACGGCTGTTTATGACATCAGCCTGTGGGTCCCAGCCCTAAAGTTAACTTGTGCAGGACCCTTTACTATACAGCAAGAAAAAACCTGGTCTTGCCTGAAAGACAAACCACATGAACAATCTGTAAAACCCCAACATAAAAGAATGCAGCTATCTCAAGAATTATGCTGTGTACCCGCAGATACCTAACTGACTTTCAGAGACAAAAATAGTAGACAATCTTTCTCTCATTAACTTCTCAATATCTATGTGCACACCTCTATGGTGGTGACTAGAGGAGGGGCCTGAGCGAGCAGACACTCCCACTCACCACTGGAGGCTTCTACGGTGCCTGTGTAGCAAGGCAAATGGACAACCGGCTACAGTTTTATTTTTGTTTCAAAGTGGTGGATTTTGTCTCTGCTTTTATATTGCTTCTGCTTTTGGTCCTTCTGATTACACATTTGTCCTGGAGGTGGGAGCTTTTTCTCCCTACATTACCCAAGAAGAGACAGCAATTGGGGCCATATAGCGAAGCTACAAGCATACCCCATAATATTCCACCATTGAGATAAGAGCAAATAACAGCTCCTAAGCATTACATGTGAAAAGGCAAGCCTATCTGCTGATCATATCCACCAGGAGACACCCATTAAGCTTAATAACACAACAACAAACATCCATTTATGCATTTAAAAAAAAACACATAACTACTGGAAATGACAAACAAAAGATCTCTATCTCTTCACTGGCACATTCAATCCATTGATATTCAACGTAATTATTGATGTTGTTGTTGTTATGTGCCGTGGAGTCGATTCTGACTCATAGCAACCCTGTACAGAGTTTCCGAGGCTGTAAATCTTTACGCGAGTAATTATTGATAGGTATGAATTAATTGCTGCCACTTTCGAAAAGGGACAGAACAACCAGAAAGAAACTCGATAATGTTATAGAGGAACTAAACAGCATAATCAACCAACTTGACCTCATAGACATGTACAGAGCATTCACTCAACAATAGCACAATATACTTTTTTATCCAGTGCACAGGGAATATTTTCCAGAATTGACCATGTGTTAGGTCACAAAGCAAGCCTCCATAAATTTACAAACATCTTTTCAGACCACAATGCTATAAAACTAGAAATCAACAACAAGAAGACTAAGGAAATAAAGTCAAATACATGGAAACTGAACAACATGCTGTTGAAAAGTGACTGGGTAAAAGAAGAAATTAAACGTGAATTCATAAAGTTCCTAGAAACAAA
>NW_006408558.1:7108664-7114560 GCF_000296735.1 Chrysochloris asiatica | reverse complement strand
GGGGGGGTGGGGGGAGTAGAATCACCACTGAATGATTTCCAATAGGTTAGGACTGGGCTGGTGGAAGGAAATGGGGAAAAGACTCTTGTGGTACAATAGTGAATAATTGCCATCAGGACTGACTGTGAGGGTAAGAAATATAGAGGTAGATAGATGTTTTTTAACAAAAGGAGGAGAGTCATTGATTTTGCAGCCCAGGAGCAGAGGTCACCGAGACCATCAAGTGAGAAGAACAGAGAGGGGGACCCTACCCCGAGAGGCAGTGACCCCAGGGATGGAGACAGAGACGACGATGTGGACAGATGGAGCGGCTGCGGCTGGGGACACTGGACTCAGGGAGGGAGAGGGGCTGTGTGCTGAAGGCCGTGGGGCGGGCCTGTGTGGTATACCCTTTGGTTATTTGATGATGCATGGAGGGGATTGTAATCACTGCAATGAGACGAAATGTGATAGGATGAGTGTAAAGCTGATGTTCTCCCATGTAGCCCTCACAATAAAAACTAAAAAAAAAAAAAAGATGTTTTCAATTAAATAAATGTAATTGTAGCCTAATATTAATGTCGCTTTATATGACAATAAAATAGATATTGTTCATTTACAAACCACTTCCTCCATACCAGACCACTTTTATTGTTTTTAAATTCATTCTGGAAACTGCTATAAGTCATTTTAGGTTACTTGAGATGATTAAAGCTTATTTCAAAATATGCACAGACCAAAAAAAAAAAAAAAAGAGAGAGAGAAATAGGAAGTACTATTTCAAATGTACACAGTAATTATAGTGTCCTATGGACTCCTGGTGTGGAACCGCAGGATCAGCACTGGACTGTGAATCACAAGGTTGGCAGTTCAAACCTACTAGCTGCTCCTTGGAAACCCTATACAGGGTCACTATGAGTCAGAACTGACTCAACGGCACTTAACAACAAAAACAACAAACCCATCTAAGGGAGTGTAGTGGTTCTGTAGGATAAACACTGGACTTTGAACCACGAGGTTGGCGATTCAAGCCTGAATCTGTTCCTGCAAAGATTTACAGGCTGAGAAACCCTGAACAGGGTCACTATAAGTTGGAATTGATTCAACAGCACTTAACAACAACAACTACAAATCCATCTAAACAAAAACCCTTTATGAGGGTAGTCATAAATAATAGAATGATCATTTGATTTAAACTATCCCTTTTAAACCCTGACATTATTTTTCCAATGATTTGAATACTTTTTTTTAATTCACTTCAAATATTACTTTAATATCTATTTTGGTCAGGTACTGGATTTAAGAAAAAAGGTATCCTGCTTTCACTGAGCTTACAATGTAGCAGAGCTCCAAGAGCGCTAGAAGGAAACATATTTTATTCTTTCTTTTGCTGCCTCTTACATGTTTACAAGTTGATTGATTCTGGAGAGAAGTCAACTTCCACCTTTAATATGAAGAATTGTCTACATTAATGCATAAGAGAAAAAAAGTCATCATCTGTATACCTAGGACTTAAAGCCTACACAATTTTCAATCTAAAAAAGGAAGATTCCAATCTAGGTTTGGTTTGTTGAAATTTCATCTTTTGGTGAGTAGTGACTGGTGGTCATTTAAGTTGTAACTCCTGGTCTCTCCCTCTTCTATCAGATGACTCTAGCTTCTATCTAGGAATCATGCTGAACTACATGATCTACCATCCACTACCTATTACCATCTCAGCCCATCAAAACGGATAGGGAGACACCAGAGACAGGAAGTGGTCTTGTGAAGTAGGTCTTGAATGCATTTTTGCCCATCTCACACTGAATATCTAATTCTGCTTAGTTGATCTTTTAAAAATACCATGCATATCTTCTAAATTACCATCTGGCTATATCCTAAACATCTTGGTAGGTTATTTTACAACTAGAATATATATATAGAGTAAGAGATAGATGATAGATAGATAGATAGATAGATAGATAGATACATACATACATACATACATACATACATACATACATAGATATAGATATATAGATAGATATAGATAGATAGATATTGTTGTTGTTATATGCCATGGAGTTGGTTCTGACTCATAGCAACGGTGCACAGGGTTTCAGAGACTGTAAATCTTTATGGGAGCAGAAATCCTCATCTTTCTCCCCTGGGAACAGCTGGTATTTTCAAATTGCTCACCCTGAAGTTAGCAGCCCATTTCGTAACCACTACACCACCAGAGTTAAAACAATGTTATAAATGTTGGATCAAGTTTTGTCCTTCACAAAAAATAAATTGAACTACTAATGCCTGGCCCGTGAATGAGACTTTGAAGATAGGGTTTGTCTTGTTTTATCAGTTAAGTTAATGAGCTCATACCTAAGTGAATCTTATTCTTAATCCCTCTGTGTAGTGTTTTATGAATGAGAAGAACAGACATAGAAACAGAGACACTCAGGGAAAGACAAGGACATGTTCAAGGAATGCCAAGGAACACCCAAGGCTACCAGAAGCTGAAAAAGACAAGGGAGAATTTTCCACTAGAGTAGACATGGAAACCGCAGGATCCTGCCCATGTCCAGAATTTGAGCTTTTGTCTCTAGAATTGTGACAACATACAGTTCCATTCTTTAAATCCATTCCCACTTTGTGATAGTTTGGTATGGCAGCCCTAGGAAACTGGGTGGTACAAACAGTAACAAACTTGGCAGCTAATAAAAAAGTTGAAGATTTGGGTCCACTCGGAGGTTTCTCAGAATAGGATAGGTCTGGGATTTACTTCCAATAAAGCAACCACGGAAAACCTCATGGAGCACAGCTCTACTCTGATACATGGGGTCACCACTAGTCAGAACTGGCTCTCTAGCAAGTGGTTTCTTTCGTTCAGGAAACTAAGACATCAGGGTAATGTTTAAATGCCTAGTTGCCTTGTGATCGAACAAATAACACTGCAGAATGCCGAAACTTTAAGAACATGTGACCCAGAATGCCAAAGAGGTTGAAACCCTGGGAAAAGCTGTACACTAAAGAAAAAGAAGGAATCTGAATGGTATGGGGAAAAAAGGAAAAGGCCAAGAGATAATGAAATAGGTGAAGAAAAATCTTAGAATGAGAGGAAGGAACTGTGTGCATTTTAGAGTTGTTACAGTCCTGATTCTGTTTTTATTTTTGCTTCCCTGGTAACCTTTAGTGGAGAAGAAAATACAAAGCAGAGCAGAGGAACAGAAGCAAAGAAAGTTTTCTTTTTTCTTTCTCCCTACTCCCAGCACATAACAACAACTCCCGGCTAGCAGAACCGACTCCTTCATGCTATGCTCAGATTCCACCTCCATTTCTCAAACGACCGCAAAATATAAAAGACTGTATAAACTGTGTGTGTGTGGGGTGGGGGAGGGATGGAAGATGGACAAAACCAATGCTACGCAGTGAATTGTTCTATGTAGGCAATTATCCTATTGGTCCCTGTCTTTCAGAGCAATTGTATGCTATAGCCACACAGCCATAATGAAGAGATCACACTGGGGCGTGAAGTCTCGTGATCCTCGGAATTAGATGCAGGTTTGGCTTCTTCCAGAAAGGTTTCCCAACATGGAAAGAGGAAACAGAAAGTAGCAGGAAGTAGTGGCAGAAGGAACTGCCTTGATCTCCGTTTTGGTAGTCTGGAAAAAAAAGTGCCTTTGCAGGAAATTTGGTTTGCAAACAATGAACATCTTTTGTGCTCCTTGTTGGCAAAGCAATTGATTTTAGTTAGTGATTGGCTCAGTGCCACCCCACAAGCAGTTTGTCTTTTTTGTTCTGAAGAGTATGGAATGAAGAGCCTCAAGCAATCGAGGCTGTTTTTTCTTTTAGAGCTGACTTGTGATTCCTTTCTTCCTGCTCCCCCCTCTACTGTAACCTACTGTATGCAATGCCTGGGTCATGTTTGTAATATTCTCAATGATATAAATAATAACAATAAAACTTTTGAGGCATTAAAAAAAAGTATATGGGACAAGATAATTTCTTATAACCTATGTCCATACCCTGGAGATAAACTTTTTTGTCTTTTTATAACCTTTGTCTCCTAAGAAGGAAACCAAATCAAAACATTGTACTTTAAGCAGAAAGGTATTTGGAAGTTCATTCAAGCTTTCTACTGTTGAAGGGAATGTTAGTTACAGAGATAAAATATACTGTGGGAACACCTGAGAAGCATATAGGTAACCCATTAAAATTATATTAAGTGTGTGGTACTGTTGGATAAGCACTGGACTGCTAACCACAAGGTCAGTGGTTCAAACCCACTGGCCATTCCTTAGTAACCCCATTCAGGATCACTGTGAGTTGGAATCAACTCGACGGCACACAACAACACATAAAATTAGTTAATGTTGCTGTTGTCATAAATTGCCATGGATTGGTTCCACCTCATGGAGGCCCCATGCACCACAGAGCAAAATGCTCCTGAGTCTACTGTCATCTTCATTATCCTTGATGGGCTCAGGTCTACTGTGTATTTTAAATGCCTTTCTAGGAGGCTCATCTTCCAGCATTATATATTGGTCAGTGCTGTGTTATGATCTAAAATGGTTTCATGGGCTTATTTTCTAAGTAGATCACCAGACTTTCTTCCAATTCTGTCTTAATCTTTAAGCTCTACTGAAATCAATCTATCATGGGTGACGCTGCTGGTATTTAAAATACCTTCTGCATAGTTCCCAGCATCATAGCAACATGCAAGCCATCACAATACAACAAGGTAAGGGATGTTTGTTGTTGCTGTTACGTGCCATTGAGTTGTTTCCAACTCATAGCAACCTGTATAGGGTTTCTGAGGAGCGGCTGGTGTGTTTGAACCACCGACCTTGCAGTTAACAGGCCAGTTCCCACCCTGCAGTGCCACATCAGGACTCCATGAATGATGGGACTTAATACTAAGTTTATTGAAATGATCATGAAGTTTCATTAACAAAAAGATATACACCTACTATTGATATCTTATTTATTAGGTCCTTCCTGAGGTCTGCTTAAGGAAATTTGTATATTTCATTACTATCATAGAAGGTATTATTCAAACGATTTAACAGTAAACATTATCCAGTGTTAGGCTTTGGTGTAATTGACACATCAAAAGCAAAGGGAGTTGAGAAAGTAACTTAGATACTGAGAAGGGTGACTTAACCTCTCCCATCAGGGTGAAACAAGGAAAGCAACTCCCAGGGCCTGCTGCTTTCTCATTACTGAGCTGTGATCTGAGACCAAAGCTGAGTGATGTCCACTTGGAGAATTCAGTTTGTGGGACCGGGGGAAATCTGGAAGGATGCTCTTTGTTGGATTTCACAAAGTGAAGAAAACATTAGCAGGCTTTGCTGAGTAGTAGTCAAATTGTTGCTGCAGAACAAACGTCCAAGCTTATTTCCCAAAGTGCAATATGCAGCAACAAATGCTACAGATCCAAGAAGAGGCCAAGCAGAAAAGGATGTAAGTGTTGTTGCAATGATTATTTGCTTTCAATGCCAAGGTTGAAAGAAGATCACTTCATTTGAGCAAATATGTTGGTGACAACAAAGCAATCTGTTAAAGGGAGATTAGTCTGTGTATTTTATTAAAATGTCACTGAACATTTCTGACATGGAATATTCACTGAAATTGTTTTTTAACTATAGGGTTATCCAGTCACTGTAGCACTTTAAAGAATTAAAAATGTGAACCACACAAAAGTGATTCTACCACATTCCATGGAAGATTTCAATGTAACCATTCACATTTGTGGAAAAAAACCTAACTATAAAAGACTAAAAAACCAAAAGGGAAGAACACGGTCAGTATTTCTCAAGCTGGGGGAACTGAAGAAAAAATTCAAGCCTCGACTTTCGCTATTAAAAGATTCACTGGGCAAATTATTGAATAATGCAGAATGCATCAAGAAAAGATGGAAGGAATACACAGAGTCATTGTA
>NW_006408558.1:7107365-7108564 GCF_000296735.1 Chrysochloris asiatica | reverse complement strand
GAAGAAAGAACCAAAATTTACACATTAACACAGCATCTCCAACAATTAGAAACTAACCAACAGAGTGAACATACAATCACCAAAGGATAAGAAATAATAAAGATATGAGCAGAAATAAATGAGATGGAAAACAGAAAAACTACAGAAAGAATTAACAGGACAAGAAGCTGGTTCTTTGAAAGGATTAATAAAGTTGACAAACCATTGGCAAACCTAACAAAAGAAAAGAGGGAGAAGACACAAATAACTCGCATTAGAAACCACACGGGCGATGTCACAACGGAACCAAAAGAAATCAAAAGGATAATAACAGGATACTCTGAGGAGTTGTACTCCAAAAAATTCGAAAACGTAGAAGAGATGGATGCATTTTTAGAAAAACACACCTACCAAAACTTACACAGAGTGAAGTAAAAACTTGAACAGACCCATAGCAAAAGAAGAAATTGATCAGATCATCAAAAAACTCCCAACAAAAAGAAGTCCAGGCCCAGATGACTTCACTGGTGAGTTCTACCAAATTTTCAGGGAAGAGCTGTCGCCAATTCTACTGAAATTATTCCAAAATATTGAAGAGGACAGAAAACTTCCTAACACTTTTTATGAAGCAAGCATAACCCTCATTACAAAACCAGGGAAGGACATCACTAAGAAAGAAAACTACAGACCAATATCCCTCATGAACATAGATGCAAAACTTCTCAACAAAATCCTAGCCAACAGAATCCAGCAGCACATCAAAAAAATAATACACCATGAATAAGTGGGTTTCATAAAAGGGATGCAAGTATGGTTCAACATGAGAAAAACAATCAATGTAATCTACCACATAAATAAGAAAAGGAAAAAAAACATATGAATATATTGATTGATGCAGAAAAGGCATTTGACAAAATCCAACATCCATTGGTGATAAAAACACTCAACAAAGTAGGAATGGAAGGGAAATTCCTCAATGTAATCAAGAGCATATATACCAAACCAACAGCCTACATCACTCTCAATGGAGAGAACTGAAAGCCTTCCCTCTGCGAACAGGAACTAGACAACGATGCCCTTTGTCACCACTTCTTTTCAATATTGTTTTGGAAGTTTAGCCATAGCTATACGGTATGAAAGGGAAATTAAAGGCATCCAAATTGGCAAAGAGGAAATAAAACTCTCTCTATTTGCAGACGATATGATCCTATACATAGAAA
>NW_006408558.1:7102435-7107265 GCF_000296735.1 Chrysochloris asiatica | reverse complement strand
TGGAGAAGGATGTCATGCTGGGTAGGGTGGAGGGTCAGAGAAAAAGAGGAAGACCTCCAACGAGATGGATCGGCCAGGTGGCATCATTGATGGACTCGGGTGTGGCAGTGGTAGTGAGGTTGGCCCAGGATCGAGCATTGTTTCGTTCTGCTGTGCATGGGGTCGCTATGAGTTGGTTCCGACTCGATGGTACCTGACAACAACAACAACAACAACATAAAAGACTAAATGCACAAATCTATCATGGAGTCCTGGTGTGGCACCGTGGGATAAAGCACTGGACTGTAAAGTCAGTTTAAACTACAGGGTCAACAGTTCAAACTCACCAGCCCCTCCTCGGAAACCCTAGACAGGGTCGCTATGAGTCGGAACCAACTTCATGGTACTCATCAACTACAAGAATATAATGATGGTAATGACCCCAGATATTGGAAACAAGTTTAGGGCAAAAAATGAAATCCTTTCTTTGAGTCAACTTTTATTTCTCGATAGGGAAAAGAAAATAACTTAGAAATTAAAGAATATGGAATTGAAGTAACTTAATTAGGACAGCTGGTGAGTAATGGATACCTAAAATAATCAACTTATTCTTTTATTTATCTGCTGTAGGGTTTAAGGCAAGCCATTTAACCTTATTTTAAATGTGGATTTGTTTGTATTGTAAAGAAATGCATTCCCATTAACATGAACAAGAAATAAAGTAGAAGATAAATATATAAGCCATAGTTTTACTACTTCAAGATAATCACCATTAGCAGTTTGTTCTATATAACCATTTATTTTACATAGATAGAGATAGAGATAGGTAGCTTAGTGGTTATGAATTGGGCTGCGAACTGCAAGGTCAGCAGTTTGAAACTACCAGCTGTTCCACAGGAGAAAGATGAGGGTTTCTGCTCCCATAAAGATTTACAGCCTTGGAAATCCTGTACAGGGTTGCTATGAGTCAGAACCGGCTCCACAGCACATAACAACAACAACAACAGAGATAAAGATATAGATACAGTTGTTGTTAAGTGCCATTGTGTTGGTTCCAACTCATAGCAGTCCTGTACAGGGTTTCTGAGGAGCAGCTGGGGAGCATGAACCATCGATCTTGTGGTTCAAACCAATCTTGCAGTTCAGCCCATTAACCTGCAGTGCCACACCAGGACATCTCTCTATATAGCCACTCCTCAGATACTCTATACAGGGTCGCTATGAGTTGGAGCTGACTCCACGGCACTTAACAACAACATATATAGATATATATGCTTTATACATATATATCATATATGTACATATTTATATACACACATATATGTGTATGTATACAAATATATATATAAAGAGAGAGAATCCTGGTGTGGCACTGTGGGTAAATGCACTATACTGTAAAGCTGGTTTGATCTGCAAGGTCCTCAGTTCAAGCTCACCAGCTGCTCACCGAAACCCTCTACAAGGTTGCTGATTGGAACTGACGCAATGGCATTTAACAACAACAACAACACACACACATACACACATATATATATTGTTCTATTTACATATGGAGCACAGCAGCTCCATAGACTAAGCACTGGACTATGAAACATAAGGTTGGCTGTTTGAACTCACCAGCCACTCCACAGGAGAAAGATGAGGCTTTCTGCTCATGCAAAGATTTGAAGTCTCAAAAACCAGACACAGGATCACTATGAGTCAGAGCCGACTCCCTGACTCTTAGTAACAGCAACAACATATATAAACACACACACACACACACACATGCATATATATATGGGGAGTGTTGTGACTCCATATAGGCACTGAACTGCAATCCACAAAGTCAGCAGTTTGAGCCCATCAGCCACTCTGGGGGAGAAAGACCAGGCTTCTGCTCCTGCAAAGACTACCAGCCTTGAAAACAGAGTCTCTATGAGTTAGAGGGTCGCTATGAGTCGGAGGTGCTTCGATGGCACTTAACAACTATATACAACAAATTGTTAACATATAGAGTTTCCAAGGAGAGGCTGGTGAGTTTAAACCAGCAACCTTGCGGTTGAGTGCTTATCCTACGGTGCCACACTAGGACTCCATATATATATTTACATAAGAGTCGTGGTGTGGTGCTGTAGAATAAATTAATAAACACTGAAATGTCAGCCACAAGGTAGGTGGTTTCAAACCAACCATTTGCTCCTCATAAGCCCTATACAGGGTCGCTATGATTTGGAACCAACTTGATGGCACTTAACAACAACAACAACATACACACACGTATGTATTTACACATTTATGACATTATGATATATATGTAAAATATGATATATGTACGCACCCACTTTTCTTCTTTAAACATAAAAACAATGTACTTAATAAGATAGCTCTCTTTTTTCTGAAGGATGAAAGTTTTTCATTATTTAGGAAAAAGAAAACTATGACAAGCTATGTAGAAAACATTGAGCTTACCAACAATCCAATTCCAACGGAGACAGCTACACTACATTCACGTATTCATGTACAGTTTTTGAAGAGTCATTAGGCTTCAGGTTTGAGGTTTTTGTGCTGGGAATATAACAATGAACAAAATAACAACAAAAATAATCCCTGTCATTATCAAACTTACATTCTGGGCTAGAAAAACAGAAAACAACTCAATAATTAAAATATGCATTTTGTCAGATAATATATATATTTTTTAAATGCTATAGAGGAAAAGATAGCAGGGTAGTGGGTTGGAGTGAGTAAGATGGTTTGCAATTTTAAATGGAATAACCAGGAAAGGACTTAGTGAAATGAGGGCATTAGAGCCAAGAGAGATAAGAAATTCAAATATCTGGCAGAAGAACAAGTACAATGATCCTGAGGCAGCAGGGCACTTATTGAAATCTAGGGATTGCAATAGGATGGCACAGAGAGAGCCAAGAGTACACAGGTCAGATCCAAAAGAGAAAGGAAGTAAAGATGCCCAGTCTTTTCTCTGAGTGAGAGTCGTTACAAAATGTTGAGTAAAGAACCTCACCTAGTTTGTTCCAAGGGGAGCCCTGGTGACGCAGTCATAAACTGCTTGGCTATGAATAGAAAGGTCAGCAGCTTGAACCTACCAGTCTTCCTGTGGGTTGATCTGAGTTGGAATTAACTTGACAGTAATGAGTAATGACAAACTGTTGTTGTTAAGTGTCATCGAGTTGGTTCTGACCCTATTCTACGCCATCACATGAGGTTGCTGAGGCAAAATAGAGTTTCCAAGGAACAGCTGATAGGTTTGAACCACTGGCCTTGTGGTTAAAAAAACGACCTGTTGGTCCAGTGCTTATCCTACAGCGCCACACACCAGAACTCCGTGTTATGACAAATAGTTACTTTTTTTTTTTACAAGTCCTCTCTAAAATGTTGTGCCTAGCAAAGCTATAGAAGAACACACGTGGTCAGATGGTCATAGGAGGTTTTTGCACTCCTGAGAGAGACACGAGTGCTTGGCCTAGAGGTAAAGATGACGAAAGTGGCTGCATGTTTTATAAAGGTGTAAATAGCAGGATTTGCTCGTGTCATGGTTGAGAGAGGTGGAGAGTTAAGGGTGAATTTTAGCATCTGGACTGCCAACTGAAAAGTGAGCAGTTCAAACCAACCATTGCACTCCTTGAGAAACCTTTATAGGATCGCAAAGAGTGGAAACTGACTGAACAGCACTTAACAACAACAGGTTACACATACAGGATCAGAAAATGCTCAGAGTACAGTTTTTCCAGTTAGGACAGAGTCTCCTCAGCCATGCCCACAGGGATGCCTCTCTCTGCCTGGTCAATGGTACAAAGCTCTTTCAGGGATGCTGAGAAATGTCCACAGGACATATCACTCCACCATAAACCTCAGCCTGAAGGTATTTGGCTCTAGATTCATGCATCAGCAAACTCAGCTCTCTCCCCACCAACCTCCCCTGGCAATTAAGTGCCTGGAGGCACCCCACTCTTCAAGCAAGATTCCTGCCCAAAGTCACTTCCTTTTACTGGCTCAGAAGCCGACTACTCTGTCTCATGCTCTGTTTCTTGGCTCTGCTGCTGCTGCGCCTCTGCCACTCCTCTGATGTCACAGCTTTCTGCTCCTGGGTCAAGGACATTCAGTATTCAGGGATCTCAGGGTCCAAAGGACACGCTCTCCTCCTGGCTCTTCTTCTTTGATGATAGTGAGACCCCCCTTCCTGTTCTGAGATGGTTCATTTTATGCAATTTTTTACAATTACAAGGAACTCTGTTAGCACCTACAACTGAATCGTGTCCTCCTACCAGCTTCTTCTCTCACTTACTCTTACCAAACCCAGTAGGGCAGAGACATTTGGTGGAAGTTCAAGGCTATGGCTAGAAGAGTCATTAGACAATTCACTACATTTCAGGGCTGTTCTACGCCATCACATGAGGCTGCTGAGGCAAAATTGATTTGATGGCACTTAACAGCGACTCAACGACACTTAACAACAATGAAATATGTATGTATATGCTGTTGCAGTAGTTAAGTGCCATCGAATCAGTTCCAACTCATAACAACCCTGTACAGGGTTTGGAAAAAGTGATTGATATGGGTTTGAACCACCAAACTTGTGGCTCAAACCAACCTTTTGGTCTAGTGCTTTATCCTACAGCCCCACACCAGGACACTATACACACACACACACATATAATATATATATTGTTGTTGTTAAGTGCCACTGAGTCGATTCCAACCCATAGCGACCCTGTATAGGGTTTCCAAGGAGCAGCTGGTGAGCTTGAACCACAGACCTTGCAGTTCAAATGACTTTACAGTCTGACGCATCAGCCCACAGCACCACACCAGGACTCTATAAATATGTATAAATATGCATATACGTATACA
>NW_006408558.1:7090939-7102147 GCF_000296735.1 Chrysochloris asiatica | reverse complement strand
CTGTGAACCTCAAGGTCAGCAGTTCGAAACTACCAGCTGTTCCACAGGAGAAAGATGAGGCTTTCTGCTCCTGTAAAGATTTACAGCCTCAGAAAACCTGTTCAGGGTCGGTATGGGTCAGAACCAACTCAATGGCACTTAACAACAACAACAACATATATATATATACACACACACATATTTTAGAGGTGAGAGATTCAATATACTTGACAAACACTACGCTCTAATCAATTAGCAGAAAGCTGTACAGTCCTTTTACTATGGAAACATATCACCGTCCCGTGCTTGGACATGAAGGTTCAAAGGCCATTGAAAACCCAGGCACATAGTTACCGCTGTGCTAGGTGCTGTAATGTCACCATTAATACCCCGACACTCCCTTCCTGGACGTCCGAGCTCAGAGTCCCCTCCTTGCCCACAGGTACACTGATACTCCCCTGCAGGACCTCATTGAAGAGTACTATCAATTTCACGCTGAAAGCTGAGAGCTTAAGAAGATTGCCTCCCTTTCTTTGTTGTGCTTTTCTGAAATTATTCTATCTGAGAGAGGCTCTCTAGGGTTCCTGCATTTGTCCTCTGAGAAGGGGACCCAGACTGCAAAGGCTGGAAGCTGCTTAAAACCCCTGCATGTGGCACTATGATCATTTCTTTCCATTTTCTTTTTGCTAGAGCTATGTACCTTTGATTAAACCTGGCGTCACACTTTAGAAGCCACTGATACACATCAAAGCAGTTAGATCTCCTAGATCAAAATAGACTGAAGGTTTGGACTCAGACCAGCACTGTTTGAACACTAAGAACAGTTCACAGCAGGAGGCAATTGCTTTTGGACAAGAATCAGGAAATAACCAAATGGATTTCCTCTATTTCTCCCTTCATTAGCAGCCTGGCAAATGCCATCATTCCATGAAAAGAAAATGGTTTATAGGGTTTTAATCAGGAAACTCCTACATTACTAAACTTTCTAATAAAGATAAATATCATTTATGTTTAATGGCTGGAATAAGCACATTGATCCTTCCCTTTATTTTGCACACAATTTTAGAACCCAAATGTGTTTGAAGAATGTAGATATATTTATTTTTTCTTCACTTGATGTTCTAGTGAACAAATGAATTAAAAAGGAATATATAGATACATAAATAAGATGAAATGGGGAAATCAGACATGAACTTGTGCTTTAGAAATGTTTTTTTCCAAAAATATTTTGAAGAAATAAAGGTGTTTTATTTTTATATAATCTATCTTCAGGGATGAGTATCCAGTTTACTTATTGTTATTAATTCATTAAGTCTATTAATATTTATTCAACAGATGTTTGCATAATTCTTTTAAATGCCCATTTCTATATCATGCCTAAGGTAAATAGTTTTATTAAATAGACTATGAATCATCTACTTAAAAATAAGTTCAGTGATTCAGTCATGTAGGTAGGAGGTTAAGTACAATTAGTAAAACAACTAATAGCCAGTAATTCTGCTTTTACTTTTAAAAAAAATTTTTTAATGAGATTTCTAAATGCTAAGCGATAAATGACCTCATTTGTTCTTCACAGTGGCCTGGGATGCAGTCTCTATTCCGGATCCTTTTTTACAGATGAAGCTAATAGACTCTAAGAAGTGAGTTCATTGCTCATGGCCAGCCAACTATTTGACATTGGGAGACAAACTTTTTTCTGGCAAAATCCAGAGAGTAAATGCTTTATGCTCTGCAGGCCAATTGGTCCTTGTCATAACTAGTCAACTCTACCATTGTAGCTTGAAAATAGGCATTGTTGTTGTTTTTGTTGGGCATGGCTGTCCAGTCGGTTCCAACTCATAGCAACCTTGTGGTTTAAGCCAACCTTGCAGTCCAGTGCATTAACCCGCAGCACCATACCAACACCACAGACTGATCGTAAGTGATTGAGTATGGCCTGTCTCTAGTAAAAAAATTTGTGGAGATTGAAACTTGAATTTCATATAGATTTCACACATCATGAAATAGTGCTCTTCTTTGGATTTTTTCCCCTCAGCCATTTATAAATGTAGGCAACCATCCCTAATTCTGAGATCAGATCAAAACAGGTGGTGGGCTGGATATGGGTCACAGGCCACAGTTTACAGCTCCTTAATCTCAGTGAGAGAGCCAGGATTCAAACCTGGCACTTAGAAATCCACCAGCTGTTTTCTTTCCACCACACCATGTGGATTTGTTTCATAATTGAGTCAAGACCCTACTCAGAGACTTGAAATTTGGGGAGTTTTACTGCTATCTCTACTTTTGAAATGAAGTATCAGACTCAAATATATTAAGCTTCTATAGCTATGAGTCGGAACCGACTCCATGGCACATAACCACCACCACCACCACCACCATATCCAAAGAGAGAGAAAAATCACCAGCAACAGAGCAAATGGTAAAGAAAGAGCCGATAGCAAACCCAAGGAACATTTCATTGTCAGCTAGAGGGTTTGGCTAAAAGTAAATTCAATACTCATTTAAAAAACGAACATTGCTTTAATGCTGCTTCAGCGGATGGTAAATTATAACTAGCTCACAGCAATTCAAACCTGACTTCAATTTACAAACAAGTCGTTGCAAAGGCAAGAAAACTGGGAGAAGTCCCATCTTGGAAAGGTTAGGTGTCCCCAAATAGTCAAGACTTGGGGTTCTACCTTTTATGAAGAATGATAGTCATGGCCATGAGTAGAAGAGGTGGTAAAGGTTAATCCTCCAGAAATGCTGACATGTGAACTTCAAGAAGTATGGCCCCACTGAGAAAGAGTTTGGGGAATTGCACCTGCCTATGAAAACTGTGATTACAAACACATTCCTATCATGCCATTGTTTTTATATTTGCTTTCCTCCTCCTCTTCCATTACTTTTAACAACCCTTTGGAAGCATGAAGCTGAAATCTGTCTTCTTAAAACTCTCTTCCCTGAATGATTTTGTTGGGATTGACTTGTTCATAAGGGCTTAGTAATTGCTTTGTGTGCTGGAATAAAACTGTCAGTGTGATTTAAAAATACATATTACAGAAAGTGGGAAAATGCATTTTTAAAACCTTGTCATTTCCTTTTCTATGGAAGACAACGGCAATCATAGGGAGAAATTTTTAAAAATACTTGGTTAATCGTGAAACCTTCTGAACTTCAAAATAATATCCAAATGTCATAAGCGGTAGCAGGTCTCCAAGTGTCTCAGACCTAAAATAACAGGAACCAATAGTCCACGAGGGGTCCTGGTGTGGTGCTGTAGAAGAAACACTGCACTGTGAACCACAAGGATGGCGGTTCAAGCTCACCAGTTGCTCCTCAGTAATCTTATACAGGGTCCCTATGACCTATGAGTCAGAACTGACTCAATGGCGCTTAGCAACAGCAACAGTCCAAGTGGGGTCCTCATGTGATGCTGTGGATCAGCACTGGACTACAAATCACAAGATCAGTGGCTCAAATTCAGCAGAGTTCCTCAGAAACCTTATAAATGTCGCGAAGAGTCAGAAACAACTCCCTGGCACTTAACAATGACAATAGCCCAAGTGATAGATGACTTCTGAGATACATATTTGAATAAGTACATTAGTGAATGAAAGAATGAGGTGAGTGAGGAAACACATGTTGCTATGTTCATGTGCTTATTGGGATATTTTGATTATTTTTTGAATTGAGATTTCAGGTGCAGGAGTTTAATCTTCATTTATATTTCCTATTTGCCTTTTGTTCTGATTCGTTCAATAGACATCATAAAATGTACTTAAAAATGTTGTGGACATTAACCTAAAAACTGGACTCTTGTGTAAATTGGTTTTCGTTCTGTTTTTGTATAAATGCTATCCTTAAGAACTTCCTCAGCTGTGGGGATATGCACACAAATGAATTTGTATGACACTCTTTGATCAGAATGGCCTTCCTATATCTTGGCTGACAGAGTGAAGGAGATTACTTGATATGCTAGTCTTTGTAACTCCCACCAGAAGACAGGCTTGTTTTTATTGTTGTTGAGCATGATCGAGTCAGTTCTGACTCAGCGACCCTTACAGGGTTTCCGAAGAGCAGCTGGTGAGTTTGAACCACTGACTTTGCGGTCCAGTGCATTATCCTGCAGTGCCACACAAGGAGCCACAAATGGCTGGGTTGTTGTTGTTAAGGGCTGTCAAGGAGGTTCCGACTCATGTAGTCCAACCATGTAGTTGAGAGGCCTATGACCAGACAGAGGCTTAACTGTGGCCGTGGCCATGGCCAAGGAACTATAAAAAAAATTCCTGAAAAAAATTTCTGATCCTGAATGGAAACCAGTTACTTGCCTAATAAACTCTTTAACTGTGAGTATCATCTGTGAGGTCCGTGTGGTCATTGCAATGAATTATTGAACCCAGTTGTTGTTAAGTGTTAGTGAGTTGGTTTTGGCTTGTAGTGACCCTGTATATGGTTTGCAAGGAGCAGCTGGTGGGTTTGAACCACTGATCTTGAGGTTGGCAGTTCAGTGCTGATCCTACAGTGCCACACCAGGACTTCAGTAAAGAAGTAGAAAGTGCCATAGAAGGGATGGATGATGTCAGAATTGGTTTAAAAAAAAAAAAATGGAGGGTGGAGACATGTCTGGCGTCCACCTCATAGGAATCTGCCATGGGCAGATGTTGATGGTGATTCTCCTCCTCTCTGCCCCTGGGTGAGGATAGAGGAGTCAGACACCAACATCATACCATATTTTAAGTTTATAATGAATATTATGCTTCATTTGACTACATGAGTCGGAACCTACTAGACAGCACTTCACAACAACACCCCAGCCATTTGGGAAAATGCAGTTTCACAAACTATTATAAGTGGACAAGGCTGTAGAGAAATAAGAAAGACAATATGCAGAATAGAGATGATTTTACACTTGCAGTCTCTCTATATGGAGTTCTGCTCTGGCACTGTGGGTTAATGCACTGGACTGCAAGGTCTGTTTCAACCACAAGGTTGGTGGCTCAAGCTTACCAGCTGCTCCTCAGAAACCCTGTACAGTTTGCTATGATTTGAAACTGACTCGATGGCACTTAACAATGACAACAATCTCTCTATATAAGCAGCTCTGATAGTGTAGTGGTTACCAGTCGGGCTGCTCACCTCAAGGTCAGCAGTTCAAAACTATCAGCTGTTCTGTGGGAGAAAGATGAGGTTTTCTGCTCTCATAAAGATTTGTAGCCTTGGGAAACCCTGTACAGGGTCACTATGAGTCGGAACCCACTCCTCGGCACATAACAACAACATATTTATCTATAAGTAGTCATGGGTGCACTGTAGGATAAGTACTGGGCTGAAAACCACAAGGTCAGCATTCCCACTCTCAGGGACAGAGATGAGGCTTTCTGCTCCCGCAAAGATTTACAGTCTTGGAAACCCTATATAGGGTCGCATTGACTTGATGGCAGTGGGATTTGGGGTCTTATCGCTCTATATTGTAAGTACATCCTTTAAGTATAGAGATAGGTGCTTAGAATTTTATAGAAAAATTCTTTCCAACTTTTGCCCCCCATGAAACACAGAAAATACTATTTGCTGAAGATACTGGGACAAACAGAAAAGAGTTTGAGAACATACATCTGGGGTCTGGTTGAAAATATTCTTTTAATATTGTAAAATTTGTTAAAAAAATAAAATACTGGATACTAGGTGTGGTGCTGTGGGTTAATGTACTTGATGCAAAGTTGGTTTGAACCGCAAGGTTGGTGGTTCAAGTGCATCAGCTGGTCCTCAGAAACCCTATTCAGGGTCTCTGTGGGTCGGAACCAACTCGACAGCATTTAACGACAACAACAGCAACAAATTATTGAAGTGTATAAAATCTTCAATAAAATATTTAAGGATAATTTTAAAGTTGCTTCTGGGAATGTCTTTGTTGTTAAGTGTCATCAAGTTGGTTCATACTCATGACAACTCTATATAGGGTTTCTGAGGCTGTAATAGAGCAGAAAGTCTCATCTTTCTCCCAAGAAGTAACTGGTGGGCTCGAACAGATGACCTTGTGGTTAAATGTCCAATGTTTATCCTACAGAGCCACGGTCTTTTAAAATCTTTCAATGGCTAGAAGCCCTGGTGTATCACTGTGAGTTGAAACCGACTCCATGGCTAATTTCATTCCACGCCATATCATTGCTATATAGGCCTTTGCAGTGAGGAATTCTTCACAGTCTTGGTATTTAACCCAAATCCACTGCCATCAAGTCAATTCTGACTGAGCAACCCTTACAGGGTTTCCAAGGCTAAACATAGAAGCAGAAAGCCTCATCTTTCTCACTCAGAATGACTGGTGAGTTTGAACTGCTGAACTTAAAGTTATCAGTCCAGCGCTCATCCTACTTTGTTTAAAAAGTAATGTATGTTTTTGAACTATCTTCAAAAATTTTTTCAATCATTAACAAGTTGATTTTAGATTTAATATATGCTTTTTTCACCTGTTGTTGCTGTTGTTATTATGTTATTAAGTGCTGTTGGTTCTGACCCATAGCGAACCTGTTTTGAGTCTCCAAGAAGCAGCTGGTGAACTTGAACCACCAACATTGTGGTTTAAATGACCTTGCAGTCCAGCGCATTAACCCACAGTGCCACACCAGGACTTCGTTGTTGCTGTTGTTGTTGTTGTTGTTAGGTGCCATCGAGTTGGTACTGACACATAGCGACCTTATGCACAGCAGAACAAAACACTGCCCAATCCTGGGTCAACCTCACTACTGTTGCCATGCTTGAATCCATCGGTGATGCCACTTGGCCAATGCATCTCGTTGGGGGTCTTCCTCTTTTTCTCTGACCCTCCACCTTACCAAACATGATATCCTTCTCCAGTGACTGGTCCCTCCTGACAATATGTCTGAAGTATGAGAGATGAAGTTTGGCCATCCTGGCCTCCAAAGAGCACTGTGGCTGCACTTCTTCCAACATGGCTCTGTGGGGTTTTTTGGCAGCCCATGGCACTTTCAATATTCTCCTCCAACACCATGACTCAAAAGTATTTTTCTACAGTCTTCCTTATTCTTAGAAGGCATTAAATTGGATCCAGTTCTTAGTGGTTCCATCACGTGGCTGAGAATAACTACTCCATAGGCTTTCTTAGTTGTAATTTTGATGGAAGCAGACCTCTAGACCATTGTCCCGTGGAGCTGCTGGGTGGGTTTGACCCACCAACCTTTCAGTTAGCGTCCAGCACTTAACCTTTTTGCCAACAGGGCTCCTGAAATTAGCAGTAAGATTTTTGAAATTTCTTGGGATCATATGTTTGGATTTTAGACCCAAATAAACTTTTTCACATTAAGAAATAATGAACAAGCTCCAGTTTGCAAAGCATGAATACGTTCATTAAGACATTACCCTGCAGTAGCTTATACCTCACAAACAGGCAAATCCAGCAAACACATGCAAGTATGCAGGCATCTAGGGCCCCTTTAGGAATGTGCCCATAAGAAGCTCCACTCATCTATCCCAATTACCTGCCTCCTCTATGTTGTTGTTGTGAAGTGCCATTGAGTCTCTTCAACTCATAGCGAGCCTGTATAGAGCTTCCAAGGAGCAGCTGGCGGGTTTGTTGCTACCTTGTGGTTCGCAATCCAGGGCTGATTCTCTAGCACCACACCTGATACATTAACTCTAGGAGGCCAGGATCTTCCTGATTGGTAGTGAGTAGGCACCGCTCATACCACTGGAATAGATGGTCGAGTCTGGATGTTCATGTAGTTCTTTGGCTCTACTTAGCTATCAGGATGAGCATGCCAGATGGTGCTCTATTGTCTTATTTGATTCAGGACTCCTGGATTATACCTGTGCTTATTGATCCAGGACTCCTGGATTATACCCCAGGAGAGGCTCCAAGAAGAGACTGCATGTGCTTACCCAGCTCAGCCAAGGGTTCCATCTGCACCTTCCAACCTGGCTGTCCAAAGGCCTAAAAGAAAGAACTTCCCAGTCTTAGCACATCCCTTCCCATCCTTAGACAACTGGGGTCATGGAGTGTCTAGAAGCAATCCAAATGAGTCTTCTATGAAATACATGTGCTGCCACACAACACTACTGAGAAGAAGGGGCTTTCCTTCTAGCTCTGGGGCCAGGATCTCTGTTAGCAGTGGGGGAAGTAGTGTGAAGTCAACTCTTTTACCATACATTACGTCTCAGATTTACCCCCCACTGACCTCACTCTCAACAAAGGAAGTTCTGTTTGCTTATCCTAGGCGTATGTACTGGCCTCAGCTGAGCAAGATGCTGCTGTGCAAACAGACTTTGATCAACATTAGATATATATGGAGGCTTCAACATTCTATGGAAAAATTCCATTATCATTTCATTCTATTTTTCCACACACTATTTGAAGCTGCCTCATACAGCTAAAAGACCCCAGAATTATTTTTATTGATGCGCTGCTAACTAATTAATATGAGTCCTGGTGTGGCACTGAGAGTTAATGCACTGGACTGTAAGGTCAGTTTCAGCCACAAGCTGAGTAGTGCAAGCTCACCAGCCCTCCTCAGAAACCTTATACTGGGTCGCTATGGGTTGGGACTGATTCAACGGCACTTAACAACAACAACAACAACAATAATTAAAAGGTTGTAAGACAAGTCCACCCAGAGACACCCTGGAAATAAAGTCTAGTGATCTATTTCTGAAAAATTGTTGTTGTTGTTAAGTACCATGGAGTTGATTCCAACTCATAGCAACCCTGTACAGGGTTCTGAGGCTGTAAATCTTTATGGGAACAGAAAATCTCATCTTTCTCCCACAAAATGGCTGGTAGTTTCAAACTGCCAACCTTGAGGTTAGCAGCCCAATTCATAACCACTACACTACCAGAGCTCTTAGATCACTTGAAATTCTAATTTTGGAAATTTATTAAATATTATTATATTACATATAACAATAGTTATTATATATAAAACGTCTCATTAAACACAGTCCTCATTGTCTCTGTACCCTCAAAGTCTAAATATACTGAAATTTAGGCTCATTTTGAAAATGTAAGATTTCAGGCACAATTCTATGAGACCAGGACAACTGACAGGCATCAAAATCAAGCATTAATCAAATCATCAAATCAAGCAAGTTTTTTGGGGTATTCATTTGTCATGTCTGCCCAGTCTTTGCAGAAACACAGTAAAAAAGCTGAAAATGCCAAGCCTGCAAGGCTACACTCTAGCTATTTGGTTATATAGATACAGTCATGGTCCAGCAATTTAAGCACTAGTATTTAATAAGCGATAAAGGAAATTAAAGCTGAAGTAAGTTGTATTGATAAATGTGATTAACCCAATTTCAATTTCAGTGTTTTAATAGGCTTAGTCTTTTGTTCTTAGTCACAAGCAAAACTGCTCTTCCTGAATCTCTTGATGTAATGACAGAAGACTCTGAATAATCATTGCAGAAAAAATATACAGTGGAGAAAACTGATGTGGGTGAAAATAAATGTTATCAGAGACCTGCAGTAACATGGTATATGATCGAGTGTTAAAAGGCCCTTGTTGTTTCACTGATCATGGTTAGAGATGCATACTTTGTTTCTCCAAGTATGAGCAAGAAAACATCTATCTAATTAGACTTTAATAGTTTTGTCAAAATTAACACAAGAAAAAAACAAAACAAAAAACACACTTTCAGCATGTACACTGCAGGGTACCGGCTGATTCTCAAACAACCACAGTTTTGTAGGATACGCATTTGACCATTTGACGGCAAAGTCTATTTGAATCACAAGGTGGGTGGTTCAAACTCACCAGGTGCTCCTCAGAAACCCTACATAGGGTTGTAATGAGTTGGAACCGACTCAAAGGCACTTAACAATATTCAATGTTTAAATTCCACACAGAATTCAGTTGATTAGTAAATTGTTGCTGTTGTTAAGGTCTAATCTCTGCAGAAGTAGAAAGCCTCATCTTTCTCCCTTGGAGTAACTTGTGGGCTCAAACCACTGACCTTGTGACTCACAGTCCAGTGCTTATCATAGCCACTGTGCTCCCAAGTTTAGTAAATAGTTCTTGAAAATATATTTAAATGGTTTAGCCAATTAACCAGTTACCATTGAGTTGGCCTGCATCCTTGTGTGTGTCAGAGTAGAACTGTGCTCCATAGGTTTTTCAATGGCTTACAAAATAGATGGCCAGGTCTTTCTTCCAAGTTGCTGTTAAGTGCCATTAAGTTGGTTCCAACTCCTAGCGACCCTATATAGGGTTTCCAAGGAGCATTGGTAAGCTTGAACCGCTGACCTTGCAATGCAAACTGACCTACAATACCACACCAGGACTCTATATAAACTCAAAACTTCAACATTTGGTCAGCAGCTGAGTGTTAGCCATTATCATCAGCCAGATACTACTGTCATGTTCAAAACTTCTCAATAAAGACATGCCAGATTTACCAGGGGAGTAGCTTCAAAAGACTTATCATAGACTAGAAGAAGTCGATGGGGTCTGGCTACCACTACCAACCATTTTGACCAGGAACACAATACAAGGTCCCAGAGAGAATGAGAGAAAAATGAAGAACAAAACTCAAATCCCTAAAACAGGCCAGACCTACTGGGCCAATAGTGACTTGCAGAGTCTCTGAGAATATCACTTTAAAATAATCTTTGAATATGAAATAAAAATTATTTTTCCAGGCCACCTTTCAGTCAAATAATAGACTGGCTTATAAAATAAGAGTATCACTTATGAGGCGTGTGCTGTGGGAGGTCCAACGGTCACCATTTATCCCAAAGCAAAGATAAGGAGGCAAGGAGGGGAAAGGAAGCTAGACCAGTGAAAACAGAACAAACAGAATGGAAGTAATGAAAATGCTGACACATTGTGAAAATTATAACCAGTAGCACGGAACATTTGTATAAAAAAAATTGTTAGACAGAACTTAATTTGCTGTGAACACTTTCATCCACAACACAATAAAATATTTATTTAAAGAAGTAAAGCTGATAATTAATCCTGAAAAAATATATATTGCACTGCAGATAAATTATGCAAACCTATAAATAAAAATTCACCACCCAAACTACCCTGGTTTGGTGATCTATGAAACTTGGAGACTGATAATGGTATGCAACTTAACCAAGAATGTTCTTGAATTGATGTTGTTGTTGTTAAGTAAGTGCTGTCGAGACTGTTTCTGAGGAACAGCTGGTGGATTTTAACCACTGATCTTGCAGTTAGTAGTCCAGTGCTTATCTTACAATGCCATACCAGCATTCCATTCTTAAATTATATA
>NW_006408558.1:7068267-7090819 GCF_000296735.1 Chrysochloris asiatica | reverse complement strand
GGTGAGGTGCTGTGGGTTAATGCTCTGGACGGCAAGGTCAATTTTAACCACAAAGTCGGTAGTTGAAGCTCACTGGTTGCTTCTTGGAACTGATTCAACGGCCGAGTCGGTTCCGAGTCATCACGACCCTCTATAGGTTTCTGAGGAGTGGTTGGTTGTTTGACCTTGCAGTTCAAATTGACCTTGTGGTCCAGCGCATTATCTTGCAGCACCATATATATTTATTGTTGTTGTTAAGTGCCATTGAGTCAGTTCTTACTCAATAGTGACCTTATATAGAGTTTTCAAGTCTTTACATCTTCACAGGAACAGAAAGCCTCATCTTTCTCTGATATTACGTCTGGCAAGCTCAAATCTCAGATGTTGTGTTCCCAGTTCAGAGAGAGAAAGAGTCAGCACCGGACTGCTAACCACAGGGTCTACGGTTCAAGCCTGCCAGCTATTCCACAAGACAGAGAGGAGGCTTTCTGCTCCTGTAAAGACTTGCAGCTTCATAAACCCTATACAGGGTCGTTATGAGTCAAAACCAATTTGACAGCACTTAACAACAACAATATATTTTAAACACCAGCAGGGTCACCCATGGTGGCCGAGTTTCAAATGAGCTTTCAGACTAAGACAGACTAGGAAGAAGAAGAGATGGAGAACTTGTGAATGCTTAGCCACTGAAAACCTGTGAACAGAAGCTGAATATTGTCAGATATAGTGCCAGAAGCTGAGCCTGCTAAGGTTGGAAGGCACTCAAAATGTGACAGAAAAAGAGCTGCCCCTTTCAAAGAAAAATTGATCATAATGACATGGATGGAGCAAATCTTTGGGGACCTTCATTTACTGTTGGAGCACAACCCCAAATGAAGAGAAACAGCTACGAACTCCACTAACAATCAGAACAAGTAATGTACAAAGTATGAATCTAGGAAAAGTTGCCAAAAATGAAGTGGAATGCATACAGATCGATATCCTAGGCATTAGTGAGCTGAAGTGGACTGGTACTGGTCATTTTGAATCCAACCATTATTATGATTTATTGTTCCCATGAAGATTTAAAACCTCAGAAACCCTATACAGGCTTGCTATGAGTCAGAGCCGATGCTACTGCACTTAACAACAACAACACAACCACCTTCTTCAGTCTGAAATTCATCAAACTTGCCGTCAAATTGCATTGATAGTTACTGGTGAATGGAATGAAAAAGTTGGAAACAAAGAGAAAGCAATGGCAGATGTAAAATATGGAATTTGTAATAGAAAGGATGCTGGATATTGAATAATAGATTATTGTAAGACCAATGACATATAAATTGCAAATACCATTTTTCAAGAACATTAATGATAACTATGCTCATGGACCCCACTAGATAGAGTCCCCAGGAGTCAAACTGACTACACCTGTGGGAAGAGGTGATGGAGAAGCTCAATTTTTGTTGTTGTTGTTAAGTACCATCAACTCGGTTCCAACCCATAGCGACCTCATACAGGATTTCTGAGGCTGTAAATCTTTACGGGAGCAGAAAGCCTCATATTTCCCCTGCAGAGCAACTAGTAGTTTTGAACTGTTGACCTTAAGGTTCGCAGCCCGATTCGTAACCACTACGCTACCAGAACTCCTGAGAAGCTCAATAGCAACAGCTAAAATCAGGCTAGTGGCCAACTATGGAACAGATAGATCATTCATTGCTCACAGCAACTTCAGGTTGAACTTGAAACAAATTAAAATAAGAGCCAAACTATAACCTTGAGTAGATCCCACCTAAATTTAAAGACCATCTCAGGAGCAGATTCGATGCACTAAACACTGATGAAGAAAGACCAGAAGAGTGCTGAGATGGCATCAAGAACATCCAACAGGAAGAATACATCCAACAAGAAGAATACATCCAACAGGAAGAATACATCCAACAGGAAGAAAGCAAAAAGGTCATTAAAAAGACAGGAAAGAAAGAAAAAACCAAAGTGGATGTCAGAAGAGACTCTGAAACTTGCTCTCCAGCATAGAGATGCTAAAGCGAATGAAAGAAATGAGTAAGTAAAAGAGCTGAACAGACAATTTCAAAGAACAGCTCAAGAAGACAAAGTCAAGTATTGTAGTAAAATGTGCAAAGATCTAGAGTTAGGAAAACAAAAGGGAAGAACACGCTCAGCATTTCTCAAGCTGAAAAAAATGAAGAAAAAATTCAAGTCTCGACTTGGAATTTTGAAGGATTTTACAACCAAAATAATGAATGATATGTTGTTGTTGTTGTTAAGTGCCATCGAGGTGATTCTGACCCATGGTGACCCTGTACAGGGTTTCTGAAGAGTGAATGGTGGGTTTGAACCACCAACCTTGCAGTTCATACTGACTTTATAATCCAGTGCATTAACCCACAGTGTCACACCAGGACCCCATTGAATGGCACAGGAAGCATCAAAAGAAGATGAAAGGAACACACAGAGATACTATACTAAGAAGAAATGGTTGATGCTCACACATTTTAAGAGGCACTATGTGATCTAGAACTGATGTTATTGTGGGAAGAGGGCCACACTGCCTTAAAGGCATAAACAAGGCTCTAGGAATTGATGAAACACAAATTGAAATCTTTCAACAAACTGGAGGCTTTCACTCATCTATGCCAAGAAATTTAGAAGACAGCTACCTGGCTAACTAATTGGAAAAGATCCATATTTGTACCCATTTCAAAGAAAGGTGACCCAACAGAATGTAGAAATAATGGAATAATATCATTAACATCACATGCAAGAAAAATTTTGCTGAAGATTTCAAAAACAGTTGCAGCAACACCTCAACAGGAAGCTTCCAGAAATTCAAGCTGGATTCAGAAGAGGATGTGGAACTAGGGATATAACTGTTGATGTCAGAAAAGTCATGACTAAAAGCAAAGAATACTAGAAATAGTTCATTTATGCTTTGTTGACTATGCAAAAGCATTCAACTGCATGAATCACAACAAAGTATGGACAACATTGCGAAGAATGGGTATTCCAGAACATTTCATTGTACTCATAAGGAATTTGTGTACAAACCAAGAGGCCAGTGTTTGAAAAGCAATGGGGATAGTGCATTGTTTAAAATCTGGTAAGGTGTGCACCAGAGTTGTATCATTTCAACATACTTATTCAATCAGTATGGTGACCAAAGAATCCAAGAAGGTGGGTTATAAGAACATGACATCAGTATTGGAGAAAAGATCATTAACAACCTGCAATACACAGATAACACAACCTTGCTTGCTGGAAGTAAAGACAAGTTGAAATGCTTACTGATGAAGATCAAAGACCACAGCCTTCAGTATGTATTGCACCTCAATGTAAAGAAAACAAAAATTCTCATAACTAGACCAATACACAACGTCGTGATAAATGGGAAAAAGATGGAAGTTGTCAAAGACTTTCATTTTCTTGGATCCACAATCAATGCTCTTGGAAGAAGCAGTCAAGAAATCAGACATATTATATATTAGGCAACTCAGCTGCAAGACCTCTCTTTAAAAGTGTGAAAGAGCAAAGATGTCACTTTGAAAACTAAGGTGGGCCTAACCTGGTGTAGCGCTGCAGAAGCACTGGACCACAAGGTCGGTTTGAACTGCAAGGTCAGAGGTTCAAACTTACCAGCGACTCCTCAGAAACCCTATACAGGGTCGCTATGAGTCAGAACCAATTTGACTGCACTTGACAAAAACAACAAAAACAACAACATGTATATTGGCTTCAAAAAGTTCCATTATCTTTCATTTCCATTTTCCGTTAATTTTTTTAAATGCCTTTCTATATGTGTGTGTGTGTATTTAGCTTCTTTAAACCTTATAGTAAGGACAGCTGAATTTGATTTGACAAGTGTACACTATCTGCAGAGATCCCTCTACCCCTGATTTTGTGCTGTAAGGTTTGGTTAGCAAACCAGGATTTGCCACGCACACCTGCTTTAGTTTCCCAGTTAATGAATCATCACTCTCACTGTGCAATTTCATCTTCTGGCATGGAGCTTATCAGTGCTGGAATTGGCAGGGGCACAACCAGCATTTGGCCACAATAATTTGAGGAATTCTGTGGCCTCATTCAGAAACCTTAAAATATTCATGGGTTCTGGGAAGCTTGGGAGTGAATGATAAGGGGACCAAGATTTATCAGAGCGGCATTTCCAGGAAGCCTAGGTATCTAAACGTTAGTAATGGCCATTCAATCATAATAATATCTTTGATTGACAGGGTCCTGGGTGGTGCAAAGGGTTAATTCACTCACTTGTGAAGCAAAATGCTGAAGGCTTGAACCTACCCCGAAGCACCTTGGAAAAAAGGTGTGGCAATCTACTGATAAATCAGCCATTGCATACCCCATGAAACACAGTTCTACTCTGACACACACAGGGTTATCAGGAATAGAAATCAACTCATCAGAGATTTTGTTTTTTGTTTTTTTTAAATTGGCAAACACATTTTGCAAATTGTCATTTATCAAGATGAATATAGTCTGTGAACATCAACTATTATGCAGGTATTCTTTCTTGTTCTCTCCCTTCATCTTGTCTTTGAACGTAGCACCTTCGTTTTGGTGAAATCAGTTAGACAGTAAGTCCCTGTGTTACTAATATTCCACTTCAGGAAAATACAGACTTCTCCTTTAATATCATACAGACTTGCCTACACTTTAAAACTACTGAACCAACCCTAAATCACAATAAAGTTCTTCATCACAATCACTATTACTAACTGCACAAGCAAGTTTTAAAGCAAGGAAAAGCCTTTTCTCACAAAACCAGAAACCAACTATCATCAATTCAGTTCCAACTCAGATCAACATTGTATCAGGTTTCCGAGGCTGCAAATCTTCACCGGAAGCAGAAAACCTCATCTTTCTCACGAGGAGTGGCTGGTGGGTTTGAACTGCCGACCTTGTGGCTAGCAGTCCAGTGCTTCTCCTACAGAGGCATGCACTTACCATTTCTATTTCTGAAAGAGGAATTCGTGTATTTCTGCTGGAGTAAATATGAGTCTACTCACCTGGGTTCAGCATTTGCAGTTTAGTTCACTGTTTTACAGTCTCCATTTTATTAATTTTCTGTTTCATAAACCTGACAAACAGAATTGTTAATTACATACCATGCACTCCACCCTCCCAGTAATGGTCTGTCTCAGAACCCTCATCTGATAGAAAACTACCAGATGAGTACAATGCCCCGCTATATTAAATTTCGATTTAATTATCTTTATTACGGTATCAGCTCCTTGGAGAAAATTATTAACTCTGAGATGGACTTATATAATAGAAGAGAAAGGTATTGCATTGAGCTTTGCCCTAAAGCTCTGTGCTACTATGTAGGCTACAATTCGCAGTCACGAGGGCAAAAATAAAAAGAATGAAAAATGAGCTTCTTTTTCACGTCCTCAGCTTCCTGTGAGGTGCTCTCTCAAAAGTTCCTATTGGCACACACAAACGTGAATGGCACAAGAAACAGGATTCGCGAGTGTGTATGTGTGTGTCCGGGTGCATACATGCATTTTACTTGACTGTAAAGGATGACTCTCAATTAGCACCGGCAAGGACAGGAAGTAGTCTATGGGTAGTGCATAATACATTACTTCATAATTCATTTTTACTTTGTGCCTTGTACTTTGTAAAATAAAGCTTTAAGAAATTTTACTTTTAAATGCTCTTGACATGACTTGCAGTAAGTTTCTGTTTAACCTTGGTTTGGAAATTAAAAGAGATGTTAGCAAAATTCCCAGAAGTACTCGCTAACTGGGAATACATTGACACTAAGGGACTTGAATCTCATGCAGCTATGCTATGTGGTGACTGAGAAGAAAAAATTTTAAAAAAAGGAACATGGGCCTTGGAAATTCTATTTTATTGAAGCAAAACAGTGAAATGAGCATTATTATCATTCATTAAGCATTTATAAAACAAGTATTTACAAAAAGTCTTTAGGGAGTAACTGCCCTGAAGAATGGACGGGATCATTCCACACGCCTGCCCCATGTCCCACTCTTGTTTTCCTTTTCTTTGTGTATCTGCTTTGTTTCATTTTAACATGTTAGGAACTGTAGACACATATTTGTATGAAAGGTTGTAGCTCCAATCTAAATTGAACTAAGCACAGAAACATTTCAGTTACTTTTAGGAGAAGGAAGTCCAGTTAATAATTCAGCTTGGAGGGGAACCAGTTGAGACTTTTAAGTAAACAGTCAGTCTCTTAAAGGAGAAGGAGTATTTTGAGTACACTAAGATAGTGTAGAAGATGACCAGCTGGACTGCTAACCATAAGATCAGCAGTTCAAATCTACCAGTTTCGCCACAGGAGAAAGATGAGGATTTCTGCTTACAGCCTCAGAAACCCTATTCATGGTTGCTATGAGTTGGAACCAACACGACGGTACACAACCACCAACACCACCATTTGTGCCTGTGTGAAGGAGCCCTGATAACACAGTGGTTAAATGCTGGGCTGCTAACCAAAAGGCTGGCAGTGTGGATCTGCCAGTTGCTCAGTGGGAAAAAGATAAGCCTGTCTATTTCCATAAGATTACAGCATTAGAACTCCTATGAGGCAGTCCTGCTTTGTCTGTAGGGTTACGATGGGTCAGAAACAACTCAATGGCACCAGGTTTATACACCCGTTAATGGACTTCTTATGGCAAACTGTTTAGGTGGTTGGCTGCTAACTGAAAGGTTGATGATTCAAACCCACCAGCCACTCCACAGGAGAAAGATAGAGCATTCTGTTTCTGAACTGCTTCAACCTTAGATAGCTCCTGGGGCATTGCTGCTTTGTTCTATGGGGTCACGATGAGTCTGAGTTGGCTCAGTAATGGGTATGGCTGTTTGGAGTTCTTGGTAGTGCAAATTATAAACATGATCCGTTGGGAGTTTGAATCCATCCAAGGATCCCTGGAAGAAGGGCCAGGTGGACTCCTTCAAAACAGTTATCCATTGAAAACCCTATGGGACACAGTTCTCTTTCATACATAGAGTTGCCATGCATCAGGTCAGCTCATCAGCTACTGGTTTCTTTTTCACATGACCAACTAGTACCAAGGCCCATGATTTCTCTCTGTGTTCAAAGTTTCTATATGGTTTTACTAGATGTACCCATCAGTCAGGAGAACAGAAACGTCAAGAATTTCATATGGAGGTAGATTAATCTAGGAAAATCATCACTAAGTGTCAGAAGGACTAAAGACGGAGAAGGTTTGATTAGTAACTGCAAGAAGAGACTTCCAGTGCTTTAGTTGTTATTATTAAGTGCCGATGAGTCGGTTCCAGCTCCTAGTGACCCTGTATAGGGTTTTCCAACAGCTGATTAGTTAGTTTGAACCACCAACTTTGCAGCTCAAACCAACATTATGATCCAGTGTTTTTCCTACAGCACCACACCAGGCTTTCGTGGTAGGAGTAAATGGGAAAATGCTACCAAAGATTCCTGCTCCTATTCCTAATGGGTGGCCTTCTGCTTTGTAGCAACCGCTATTTTACAAGACCACAAACATCACCTGCATCTTCTGCTGCTTATTTCTGCGTCCTATGGACCAGAAGCACTACCTGAAGCCAGAAGACTTACTTTCTCCTTTTCAATCTTCTCTTCTACTATGACCTCTCCTTGGCAAGGAAGTCCGTTAAGTAACGTTTACAGACGTCTACCCTGCTAATGAAGTCCTAGACTCCCGGTGTGGTACTGTTGGATCAGCACTGGACTTTGAACCACAAGATCAACAGTTCAAATCTACCAGCCTCTCCTCAGAAATTCTATGCAGGGTCGCTATGAGTTGGAACTGACTCCATGGCACTTAACAACAACAATGGAGTGCTGGTGTGGTGTTGTAGGAGAACCACACAAGCTGCTAATCAAAAGGTCGGTGGCTCAAGCCCACCGGCCACTCCTTGGAAACCCTCCAAAGATAGCTTTGAGTCTGAACTGATTCAATGGTACTTAACAACAACAACCGCCTACTGATAAAGAAAACAGAAGCAGAAGACAAACCACTCATATTCTGGACCATTCAACTCAAAGTTAAGGAGAAAGTTGCCAAGCTTCTGGTACTCCTGCTAGATTCAACTCTATTGCTGAATGGTAATTTTTTGATAAAGATTATAAAGTGACTGTCCACAGGCAAACCATCAGTTTCCTTCTTTTAATTTAGGATTCATAGATTCAGACTTAGAATACTTGCTTCCATTTGCTGAAAGTTTTTGTTGGAAAAGATTTATAAAAACAATCGATAATGTACAGAGTAAAATATATTTTATTAGACTCTTCCTTGGCACAAGGCTTACTTATAAACACTTAGACTAAGGAAAAGATAATGTAAGAAAGGAAACTTGAAGGCTGACACAAGGCCAAATACTGCATCTGAGGATGCTATGGGATGGAAATTGCTTATGAAAGTTCATTCCAATTAAAGGCTGGCTTTTTTTTTTTTTTTTTTTATGTTAGCTCAATAACTTCCAGGAAATAAATGAAGACATATTAAAAATCAAAGTGATATGATCCTACAAGTGGAGCCTTATAAAAATTGATAATGACACCGCATACCAGCTTTAAACTATGACAGCATGAACCACATCAGGAGAAAGTAATGAATTATAATAAGTCTGGAAGCAAGCAATGAAGTAATTAATATCTCAGAACCTGTGTTTTGGAAGCCATTATCTTAATTTTGTGGTATTTTTAATACAATTGAAACTACTGCATAATGAAAGCAAAAGAATCAGTAAATGAGGGAGATTTCGGAGACTTTTGTTGTACATGTGCTTTTCTTGGAGACTGAAATACTATGTTTCTTCTTTGGAGAAAATAATCATGTATGTGAAGAAAATAAACTTTCCAAAGCAAAGTAGTAGCCAATTAGAAGAACCTGAAGTACAAACACCAGGTTTGCCTACACCCTGTACAGATACCACATGTTTTGCCAAAGACATATCCAGTTTTCTTTCTCTGTGCTCTCCACTAGACTTGGCTACTCCCATTGAGTCTTTGTAGCCTGCGAATTGACTTCTTTGTGAATCCCTCAGAGGTTTTATTCACACACACACATATATATACACACACACACATATCCTAAATTAAAAGAAGGAAACTGATGGTTTGCCTGTGGACAGTCACTTTATAATCTTTATCAAAAAATTACCATTCAGCAATAGAGTTGAATCTAGCAGGAGTACCAGAAGCTTGGCAACTTTCTCCTTAACTTTGAGTTGAATGGCCCATATATGTGTGTGTGTGTGTATGTATCTACATTGTTGTTGTTAAGTGCCATCAAGTCGGTTCTGACCCATAGCAACCCAGTATAGGGTTTCTGAGGAGCAGCTGGTAAGTTTGAACTGCTGACCTTGCAGTTCAAATGGTTTTGCAGTCTGGTGCATTAACCCACAGCACCACACTAGGAACATACATATGTTGTTGTTAGGTGTTGTCTAGTCAGTACCAACCCATCCATAGTGTGTGTATATATACATATATATATATATAGTTGTTGTTAACTGCCGTGGTATATATATAATTTATCATGATGTGTTTATTTTGCACTGACACATTGTGTTCTATTAGTAAACATTTTGAAACAAATTTGTTTTCAATTTCTCAGCCTCCAGAGAAGTTTCCGGGTGGCACCAATAGTTAAGCACTGTGCTATTAACCAAAAGGCTGGTGGTTCCAATTCACCCAGAGATTCCTCAGAAGAAAGGCCGGGCAATCTACTTCTGAAAGATCACAGCCATTAGAAATCACACAGGGAACAGATGCTTTGTTGTTAGTTGCCATCGAGTCATTTCTGACTCACAATTGTTATGTTTGCGCCCACTGTTCCTATGTCACTCCGTCTCATTGAAGGCCTTCCTCTTTTTGCAGATCCTCTGCACTACCAAGTATGATGTCCTTCTGCAGGGATTGTTCCAAAGAGACAGCATGTCCGAAGACAAGAGACAAAGTCTCATCATCCTGGCTTCTAAGGAGCCCTCTGGCTGTACTTCTTCCAACACAGATGTGTTTGCTGTTCTGGAAGCCCATGGTACTTTCAATATACTTTGCCCATATCATAATTCAAATATATTAATTCTTCTATGATCTGGTCTTCTGTATTCATTGTCCAACTTTCACATGCATATAAGGCCATTGAAAATGCCATGGCTTGGGTCAGGTGCACCTTAGTCCTCAAAGTGACAGCTTTGACCCTTAACATTTCAGAGAGGTCTTTTGCAGTAGTTTTGCAACAAACTGAGAACAGACTGATGGTTGGTGGGGGAGTACATAAAGTAGCAGTGTGTTTTTCCAATCTTTAGTATTTTTAAGTGCCCTCGAGTCAGTTCCCACTCATAGTGACTCTGTATAGGGTTTTTGAGGAGTGGCTGGTGAGCTTGAACCACCGACTTTGCAGCACAAATTGACCCCGCGGTCCAGCACATTATCCTGCAGTGTCACACTAGGACAAAACATGATAATTAGTAAATATGTAATAAAAAATGAACTTCAGATTCTTTTTCTATAATATACAGAGGCCACCAGTTAACTGAAATGATGATACAGTTTCTTCCACCTTCAAACCTGTTATGCTACATGGTGGATTCTCAGCAAAGAAAGTACAGCGAAAAGGTATTCAAGCATGATTGATGAATGATCTCACAAGGGAGTTGAGTTTTTGCTAAAACTGAACAGATAGGGAACTGGGTTTAGTTGAGGACAAGATCAGGCTTCAAAACAAAAATAAAATAAAATAAAAAGGAAGAAGATTAAGAAGCTAGAATAGAACTGCGTATGCAATATTTCATATGTTTTCATATTTCTTAACATGTGAACACTATCTTGCCAGGTCTGCTTGAGTATACAGTAGCAAATGCATCCCTGACCTTGGAGTTCTGGTATTGTACTGTGGGTTAATGCACTGTACTGCAAGGTTGGTTTGAACTACAAGGTCGGTGGTTCAAGCTCACTAGCAGCTCCTTACAAACCCAATACAGGGTCGCTCTGAGTCAGAACTGATTCGATACCACTTAAAAACAACAACCTGCATCTTATATTTTAAAGGATCAGACAGACAGTTGTATTCACAATTTATATGTCAGGTTAGAAATTTTCTGATTGGTTTGAAAACAAGAAAAAGTTGTTCCTTGCTTTGAGAGCTTCGAATTTGGAAATGGTCCTAGAGGAAGCCACTAAAACATTTTATCTGTTGAAGGTGTGATTCAAAGCTTGATACAGTTTATGGAATAAACTGTATATTGTGATAAATTCCCTTTCCCCTTAAGCCTTTTGAAAGTCAGAGTACTCAGAAGGCCTGCTAGAAAACTTACAGAGACCGAGCAAACCTTCTGAGACCCAGAGCATGCCCACTTTGATCTCCCCATAGAGCCAAATGCAGAATATTAGAGGGTCTTTTAATTGAAGTGTGCAGAGGGAAAAAATTATGAGGTTGTGAAGCTGTTTACTTGAGCTCAGAATGGAAGAAAGGCAGAGAAAAACAAAAGGAACACAATTTGGAAATGTAAAACTCCAGTAGGACACAGTGCGATTTTTATCACCTCAAATCCCATCTTGAGAAGATCTCCCTTAAAGCCATCACACTGACAGCATGGAGACCATCTCTATACATACGGCACGTAGGAAACATAAGGGAAAAAAAAAAAAAGCTGGTCTGTAAACAACCCACAAAGCATTCTGTCAGGTGATCTTTCCCGAGCTAAATTTCATTGAGGGTACAATGGGAACAGCTTCTAGGTATCTAACAAGCAGAGTTCTCTCTTTGGTTCTAGCAGGGCTTTGTCATGGCTTGTAATAAACTGAACATTATAATGCACGTTCTTGGGGGGGGGGGAGAGAAATCGACTATAACTCTGTGTACAATAACACAATACCCATGCACCAGGACATTAACAAAACAGCACCTGCACAAACTAAGATTGCAACTCTATTCTCGGCTTATCTCTGCTTTTCACTCACTGGGATCATTTCTGTTTCAATGGGAAACGAAAGCCGCACATGCAAGCATAATTCCTACGTTAAACTGGAGTTACCACTTTCATAGCAATCAGCGCTCTGTAAACAAAACAAAAATCTGAAAAATTTTAAATCCAAATATTCTTTGTCAGACAGACAGAGCAAGCTTCCACGCTGACAATGATAATGGCAGTAGACCATAGGCGACCCAGGTTTCTACAACCAGGAATGGAATTTTAATCATGGGCTGTTTAAAAAGTTTAGATTGATTATACTTTTAAGAAGCAGTTATTCAAGCTTCAGTGTTAAATGACTTCAGTAATAGAGTTACAGATGTTAAGGATTGGGTAGGTTAAAGGACGTGAGTAGTAATAATGATTATATTTATTTATCATTTTTAAAACGATCCTAATTACAAAGGTCTCAATATGTAACCCATCATCCATTCATGGCAAGCAAATGACAGGTTTTCCGACTCATTAAGAACAGACAACCCAGGTGGACAATACCCCAAACAACTAGCAAATACTGAATGCTAAAAACTAGATTCACTCTAGAAGACAGTCATTGCACTGAGTACTTTATATTTTATCTCTTATTTTATCCTCTCATCATTGGGTAGGATTTGGCAGGACTTGTTAAGCTTTGAGTTTTCCAGATGAGGAAACAAAGGCTGAAGATTTAAGACGCCTCAAAGGCCCACATAATTTCTTAAATGGTGTGTTAAGGTTTAGACCTTTGTCAAGGGTGATTAAATCAGATAGCAAGCCTGGATTTCAGTGCATAACTCAACCAGTAAGTGGCAGAGTTAGCCAATGTGGTTCTGGAGCCAAACCAAACCCAACCCAACACCATCGAGTCGATTTTGGCTCATTGTAACCCTAAGCAGGTTTTCCTAGATTGTAAATCTTTACGGTAACATGGAAGCCTTATCTTTCTCCTGAAGAGTGGCTGGTGGGTTTGAACTATTGACCTTATAGTTAGCAGTCCAATGTCTAACCCACAGCACCACCAGGCTTCTTTCCCCCCTAAGATCTACTCATCACATCATGGTGTAACACTGTAGGATCAGCATTGGATTGCAACCCACAAGGTCAACAGTTCAAGCCGACTGCTTGCTCCTCAAAAGCACTGTACAGGGTCACCATGAGTCAGAACGGACTCGACGGCACTTAACAACTACAACAATAGCAAAAAGTGGGAGGGGAGTTGCTCTGTAAGATTAACACTGGACTTCAAACCATGAGGTTGGTGATTTGAACTCACCAGTTAATCTGCAGAAGAAAAACGAAGCTTTCTGCTCCCACAAAGATTTGCAGCCTTGAAAACCCTATTAGTTGCTTAGAGTTGGGACCAACTTGATGGCACTTAACAACATAGCTAAAAGAGAGCTATGGTGTAGCACCAAAGGATAAGTCCTAGACTGCAACCATAAGGTCAACAGTTCAAACCCACCAGCTGCTCTCTAAAACCCTACTCAGGGTCACTATGATGGATAGCACACAATAACAACACCATAGCTGAGAGAGGAAAAGTAAAAGCAGCAGTACGTATAAAGTGAATTAGGCAAATGTATATTTTAAAAGATTGGAAAGTAAGAGCACTTACTTTCAGATAAAGAAATCTGAAAGTGAATAGTGACCATCCATGGTCCAGATTATTGCATGATTACAAAATCAGGACTGGATGGAACCAAACACCTAAGATTGGAAAGAAACTTGGTGGTTGTTGTTAAGTGCCATGGAGTCAGTTCCGACTCATAGTGACCCTGCCCAGGGTTTCCGAGGCTGTAAACCTTTACGGGAACAGAAAGCCTCATCTTTCTCCCATGGAACTGCTGGTAGCGTCGAACTGCTGACCTTGCGGTTCGCAGCCTGATTTGTAACCACTACGCTTCCAGAGCTCCTTGGAAAGGAACTTTAGAGTGTATCAAATTCACCCAACCTAGGGATCCCTTCCAATACGTTTCTGTGAAATTGCAAGTTTCTCTTAGAACATTTTCAGAGGAACAGAATTCTTGCCTTTGATGTAGGAGACGTGGGTTCAATTCCCAATCATATGCAGCCACCAGTCATCTGCCAGTGGGGGTCTGCCTGTTGCTAGGATGCTGAATCAGTTTCAGTGAAGCTTCCAGACTACGATGGACTAGGAGGAATGGTCTTCTAGAATCCTGGGGATGACACAGGACTGGGGCTGGACAACAAACAGCAGACCACTTCCAGTGGTCGATGGACTATCGCCTACCAGGTAGTCCTTCCCAAATTTGAATGACTTGAAATTTTAGAAATGGCATCTTTATGTAGAGCCAAAAATGAGAGTTCTGCCATCTTCAAGTTATTATTCTTCCAAGTCATAGCCAAACCAGATGCCACTCAATCAATTCTGACTCATGGCCACCCCATGTGTATTACATTGGTGTTAAGCGCTGTAGAATCAGTTCTGACTCATAGTGACCCTATATAGGGTTTCCAAGGAGTGACTGGTGGGTTTGAACTGCTGACCTGGGGTTAGCCGCCTTATGCTTATCATATAGTGTCACACCAAGACTCTGTTGTTGTTGTTACATGTCATCAAGTTGGTTCTGATCTTATAGTGACCCTATATAGATAGGGTTTCCAAAGAGAGGCTGGTGGTGGTGGTGTGCCATGGAGTCGGCTCCAACTCATAGCAACCCTGTACAGGGCTTCCAAGACTGAAAATCTTTACGGGTGCAGAAAGCCTCATCTTTCTCCCGCGGAACAGCTGGTAGTTTCAAACTGCTGACCGTGAGATTAGAAGCCCAATTCGTAACCACTACGCTACCAGAGCTCCTTAAAGAGAGGCTAGTGAGTTTGAAAAGCTAACCTGTGATTTAAATAGGTATTGCAGTCCAGTGACTATTGCATATATCAATTGATCATTAGAAATGACTATTGTTTTTACTGTAAAACATGGAAGGTAAATGTTAACTCAAAGGCCCACATAATTTCTTAAATGGTGTGCCAAGGTTTAGACCTTTGTCAAGGGTGATTAAATCAGATAGCAAGCCTGGATTTCAGTGCATAACTCAAATAAAATTTACAAACAAGCCAAAGGCAGTATGCTTGATAAAATCACTGCACTTTGTCGTATCAGCTTAATCCTGAATGTGTTGGAGAAGATCTATGTAATTTCTGGTGGAAGTAAGATTCAGCACTGGGCACGCTCGCAGGATGTGGGCAGTAGGTCTGTAAATAGGTAATGACCAGGATCAGTCCTCTGAACAAGGAAGGAAAGAGGATTTGAGTAGTAATTCAGATGTATAAGGCACTCATCTACCAGTTTGTAGTATGGTAGTCGCTCACATGTTGCTCTGATGTTGACAGCTATGCCACCTGTATAGCAAATATCAAATACTAGCAGGGTCACCTTCAGTGGACAGGTTTCAACAGAGCTTCCAGACTAAGAGAGACTAGTAAGAAAGTCCTGGCAATCTGCTTCTCAAAGTTAGCCAATGAAAGCCCTAACAATCACAGCTGAATAGTATCTGAGACAGTGTTCAAAATGAGCCCCTTCGGTTTGAAGGCACTCAAAATACAAAGTGGTCTCAACAATACCAAGGATTCAGGAGTACACCAAAGATCCAAAGATGGTGCCGGTCTCAACAATGCTTTCTTCTATTGTCCATGGGTCTCCACAAGTCAGAGCCACTCAGTGGCAGTGAACATCCACACAACAAGGTGTAATACGCAGACACAGGGACAGGCGGAAGGTAGAGGTGGCTCTCATACTGCTAGGCACTCGTAGAGAGCAGGGCTCCTGGTGGACTTAGCAAGGCCTGGTGCCCTGTTCACATGCCCACCCTGCACATCTAGTCAAACAGACTTAACGTCAGGGAAAATATTTGTTCTCAGAGCAAACAGACTAGGAATACACTTTAATCTGTTCTATAGATACACAGTGCCGCCTCTTAACCAAATGCCTCACTCCTGAGCAGTTCAGTGCGTTCTGTAAACCAAATGTCAGGCAGAGCAGGAATATGTAACTCCTTCACTTCTAGAGGGAAATAGAAGCTTGACTCATAGCAGCTAATGTTGTACCTCCATTTTGCCTAAAACAAAACTCTTAGCAGCGGCTAAGGCCAGATTGTATTTCAAGTGGAAGCTACAATCAGAGAGCAAATGTGAGTTTGGCTGGTTAGGTGTGTTTCATGATGTGGCACATCACAGCTGACATCTCCTACCCCTGTCCTCCAAAAAATAGACCAGCATGTTTATCAAAAAGTTCTGTCGGCCTCTCTGAATTTGAAGGCATATTGCTACTTTTACAGATTTCTCAGTTATGTGAACAAAGTTGACAGATTTTTAGAAGCACGTTATTGTTGTTTCTATTGTAAAAATAGATATGGCACAAATATTTGCCAATTCAACCTTCTTTATGTGTTCAATTTAGTAAGGTAACTGCATTAATCATATGATGTAACTATTCTTGTTACTAAATTTAGTGAGTTTTTAAATTTTAAAAAAATGTGGTCATTATGCTGAAGTCATTTGCTTTCCTTTTCAATGATTATGTTTGAAAAGCTGGTGCAAGTATTTGAACTCCAGAATAAACCAACTATTACTGGACATTTCTAAAGTTTTAGCTCAGTTTTACTTCTAGTAACTTCGAAAGCATAAATTCTACCAACCTAATGAAGAATGCCATTCGAAACGTTTATGGTTCCAGTTATTTCACACTTGAGCAGTTTTGTGAAGTTTTTGTTTTCCATTTTATTTTTTTACTTCTGTTCCTCCTACTAAAAATAGTACACACTGGTTACTAACTTAAAATTACTTAAATTTTATAAAATCACAAAGGTATAAAAGCAGCAGAAATAATTAATATTTCAAATGATACTTTTTATAACATGGAACATTTATACTTCTGAAATAAAGCTTAAAACTGGGCTGACACATTTGGGTCATTCAACTGAATGGTTGTTAAGTCAACCTGTGTCGTGTGAAAAGATAGCAACCAATTTTTTAAATTTATGCGTCTTTACTCACTGCCTGAAAATGAGCAAGTATAATACAGAAAGAGAACCCCTGTCTTTATCAAATTATTTCTACTATGTCTGGTGTGGCGCTGTAAGGAAGCACTCAACAGTAAGGTTGGTTTGAACCACAAGGCTGGCAGTTCAAACTCACCAGCCGTTCCTTGGAAACCCTATAAACAGAGTTGATATGAGTTGAACCGACTCAATGGTGCTTAACAACAACATGGGAACATGTTAAGCAATGTTGGAAAAGTTTAGAAAAGAACATACTATTCTCTCAGATCAAATTCATGGCTCTGTCCCATGGCCCATGACTGGAAACTGGAAGACAACATTTCATCCACCATGCAGATAAAGAATATGATTGTTACGAAGAGATATTCTGGACTGAGTTTTCAAAATCAAAACTTGCAAAGATCCTGCCTTATAGACTTAATCCTTTCTTTCCAGCCCAGCCCCTATGCTAGAAATCTTAGGGCACTTGAGCATTGCACTTATATTCTCCTGCTTCTTGTGGCCTCATTTGTCCCACTCCATCTTCCCCGAAGGGGATCAATGATCACCACAGAAAAAGAAAATGAAGCAAACCAAAAGAAAGCCTTATCATTCCATAAGTATAGAATAATCACAGAGGAACCCACCAGCATAGTAGTTGGCGCCCACCAGCTATTTCTCAGCAGAAAGATGAGGCTGTCTGTTCTTGTAAAGGTATGTTGTTGTTAAATGCCGTCCAGTCGATTCTGACCCACAGCGACCCTGTATAGGGTTTCCAAGGAGCAGTTGGTGGGCTTTAACCACTGACTATGCAGTTCAAACAACTTTGCAGTCTGACGCATTAGCCCACAGCGACACATCAGGACTCCTGTAAAGATATTGTTGTGGTTAAGTGCCATTGAGTCGATTCCAACCCATAGTGACCCTGTACAGGGTTTCCAAGGCTGTAAATCTTGATGGTAGTAGAAAGCCTCATCTTTCTCTATCGTTTCGATCTGCTGACCTTAAGGTTCACAGCCCGATTTGTAACCACTATGCTACCAGACCCCTGTAAAGATATACAGCCCCCCAAACACTAAGTAGCAGTTCTACTGGGTCCTGTGGAGTCGCTCTGAGTTGGAATCGACTCAACGGCAATGAATTAGTCTAATCATATTGACTCATTTAGGAATAAGGAAAATAGAGAGAACAGAGTTTTGTCATGCTGTTTCTTCACTATTGGGTACAAGCCTGAGTTGGAACTTGTCTTCCACCTCATACTGCAATAGCACGCAGATAGCTTATGTGTAAACTCAGTTCTCTCTCATAGACTGTAACTTACTTGAGAGTGGGGGCCATATGGGTCATTGTATCACCATTGTATCACTTCTGGTGGGGCGCTGTGGATCAGCAATGGACTGCAAACCATAAAGTTGGCAGTTCAAACCCACCAAGTGCTCCTCAGAAACCCTATACAGTGCCACTATGAGTCTGAACCAATTTGACAGCACTTAACACCAGAATGGAAGTAGCACATGGATTGTAGCCAACAGGTGTTTGTTGAACTGAGTAAAACTAACAAGACAATACATGTTCTTACACTAAAACACACTATTAAAGCATGTTGCTCTTTCGTTTTCTATTTTAGATTGCTATTGCAATTGTTGTTGTTGTTGTTAAGTGCAGTCGAGTCAGTTCCGACCCATAGTGACCCTGTTTAGGGTTTCTGAAGCTGTAAATCTTTACGGGAGCAGAAAGCCTCATCTTTCTACTGCGGAACAGCTGGTAGTTTTGAACTGCTGACTTTAAGGTTCACAGCCCAATTCGTAACCACTACGCCACAAGATTGTTGTTGTTGTTGTTGTTAGGTTCCATCAAGTCAACAGCGACCCATTGTGACCTTATCCACAGCAGAATGAAACACTGCCCAAATCCTGGGCCAGCCTCACTACTGTGGCCATGCTTGAGTCCATCGATGCAGCCACTTGGCCAATCCATCTCGTTGGGGGTCTTCCTCTTTTTCTCTGACCCTCCACCTTACCAAACATGATATCTTTCTCCAGTGACTGCTGCCTCCTGACAATATGTCCGAAGTATGAAAGACGAAGTTTGGCCATCTTGGCCTCCAAGGAGTACTCTGGCTGCACTTCTTCCAAAATGGATCTATTGGTTCTTTTGGCAGTCCATGCACTTTCAATATTCTCCTCCAACACCATAACTCAAAAGCATCAATTCTTCTACGGTCTTCCTTATTCACTGTCCAGCTTTCACATGCATATGAGGTTATTGAAAATACCATGACTTGGGTCAGGTGCACCTTAGTCCTCAAGCTGACATCTTTGCTCTTCAACACTTCAAAAAGGTCTTGTGCAGCAGATTTGTCTAATGCAATACGTTGTTTGATTTCTTCCATAAGTGTTGATAGTTGATCCAAGAAAAATGAAGTCCTTGACAACTTCAATCTTTTCTCCATTGATTAAGACTGTTATTTATTGGTCCAGTGGTGAGGAGTTTTGTTTTGTTTACATTGAGACGTAATCCATACCAAAGGCTGTGCTCTTTGATCTTCATCAGTAAATGTTATAAGTCCTCTTCACTTTCAGCAAGCAAGGTTGTATCATCTGCGATATGCAGGTTGTTAATGAGTCTTCCTCCAATCCTGATGCCACGTGTTTCTTCATATAACCGAGCTTCTCGAATTATTTGCTCAGCATACAGGTTGAATAAGTATGATAAAATAATATAACCTTGTTGCACATCTTTTTTAATTTTAAACCATTCAGCGTTCCCATGTTCTGTTCAAACAACTGCTTCTTGGTCCAGGTACAGATTCCTCATGAACACAATTAAGTATTCAGGAATACTAATACTTCACAATGTTGTCCATTGCTTGTCATGATCCACACAATCGAAAGCCTTTGCATAGTCAATAAAGCACAGGTAAAGATCTTTCTGACATTCTCTGCTTTCAGCCAAGATCCATCGGACATCAGCAATGATATCCCTCATTCCACTGCCTCTTCTGAATGATTGTAGCCGATTCTGTATTACCTTTAGCAAAACTTTACTCACATGGGATATCAAAGAGATTGTCCGATGATTTCCGCATTCCGTTGGGTCACCTCTCATTGGAATGGGCACAAATATGGATCTTTTCCAATCAGTTGGCTAGACAGTTGTCTTCCAAATTGTTAGGTGTCATCAAGTCAGCACCAACTTATAGCAACTCTGTGTAGCCCATGATGAAACACTGCCCAGTCCTGGTCCATCCTCACAGTCATTGCTAGATTTGAAGCTACTGCAGTAGCCACTGTATCAAGACAGTGAAAAAAAAATCCTTTTTTCAAAAGGGAGAGCAGTGATTCTGTGCTCTAATTTCTTATTTTCAGAAACACAGCTGTCAGCCATACTGTTAATATGGAAGCATAAAAATAAAGGAAGAAACCAGAAGTTTTGTAAAACATGTTCAGTTGATCAGATCTTGGCAAAATGTAATTTCATATGGTCCAGTTCTAGAACCTAGTTGCATTGTGTGGACCATCACATGTCTGACTCCTTAGAGACCCAGCGTGGTTCTTCGCCACTTCTTCTCTTGGAGTTAGTGGTACTTGATTTTATTACCAGTTTTCATTCAAATCCACTGGGGAATGGGACGATTCTGCTTTTCCTTCTTAGCCAGGAAGCTCTTGATCGTGAAAGTCTTATGAGAAGACATAACAAAGATGAAAGATAGCAACACTCACAAGATGCTGAAGAAAGGAAGGCCACACTCTAATTTTTATGTTGTTGTTGTTGCTAAGTGCTGCTGAGTCAGTTCCAACTCATAGTGATCCTGTATAGGGTTTCCAAGGAGCGGCTGGTGGGTTTGAACTGCCAACCTTGTGGTTCAAACTGACCTTGCAGTCCAGAGCATTATCCTGCAGTGCCAAGAAGTAAAATATTCAGGAAAGGTTAGGAATCACTCTACCTGAATTTAGTTGTTATATTAAAAAATACACTACAATGCTTGATTGACAATTTAACATTTTCTACCAGCAGTTCTAATGTGGAAAACAAACAAGAGGACAAAGTCTATTGAAACAAACAAACAAAAATGGGCTGGACAATAGCACAGAACAGTAAGAACCACAGAAGAGATGAAGAAATTGCAGTGGGACAAGGAAACGAAACCATGTTCCGTCAATGTTGCTTTAAATATTAACTTGTGTATAAATGGCATACGTATCCTCACATACATAAAAGTCTGCCGTGGCAGACAGGCTACGCTAGGTAGAATTCCTTTCCAAGTCAGCTAATTCACCAATGTCTCTACATTTTCTGACAAATGAACTGTAGGGGTTACTTTGAAAAAGAAGGAACTATTGTCTCCATTTGCCTTTGGCTTGTTTGCTTCCTTGGGGGCCTTCAGTAAGGAGGAACATTTGGGCAAGAGGGAATGTGCTTTGGAGTTTTCAAGAACTACTAGTTAAAAAGCCTCAAACTGTGTACTGCCAGTGTTGTAACTGCTGTGGAAGGAAATACTTGAAAACATAACATACATTTTTAATCAATGGAGACCTTCAAAGTTATTTTTATTTTATCAGCCTGACATCAATTTGTGATTCTAAACTCCTTTGGAAACACTAAAATTTTAAATCCCCATGTTGTCTTCAGTGTTTTCTGAGGAATGTGAATATTGTGCAGTTATCTTTTGAAAGAATTAAAGTAAAGGTGATTTTTTTTTAGCTTAAAGAATAATCTGTATTGTTCTTGTTGTCCAGTCAGTTCCAACTCAGAGACCCTGTATTGAGTGTACAAGGAGCGGCTGGTGAGCTTGAACTGCCGGCCTTGTGGTTCAATCTGACTCTGCAGTCCAGCGCATTATCCTGCAGTGCCATACTCAGCCTTGAAGTTGCAAGAAATGCTGCATTTGTCACTTTTTAAATCTGATAGGCTGAAACAACACAAAGAATTTTCTAGATCTCTGGCAGAGACTTGTTGTTCCACATGCTGCCTCTGGAAGTTTCACTGTTCTTCACATGATGTTTAAATCAATCTGAGCTGCCATTGCTGTTGTCAGCTGACCTGATTTATGGCAAACCCATGCACAATGGAGGATTGTCCAGACCTGAGCCGTCCTCATGATCAGCTATGGATCAGACCATTGAGACCAGTGTTGTTAGGGACTTTGTTTTTCTGGTTAGTTGTAAATGAGTCAGTTCTAACTCAAAGCGAGCCTACACACAACAGAATGAAACACTGCCCAATCCTATACCATCCTCATAATTGTTGTAATGCTTAAGTCCCTTGTTGCAGACATTCTGTCAGTCCATCTCATTATGGGTCTCTATCTTTTACTCTGACCCTATACTTTACCAAACAGCGACTGGTCCCTCCTGATGACATGTCCAAAAACATGAGACAAAGTCTGGCCATCCTGGGTTCTAAGGAACATGCTAGCTGTACTTCTTCTAAGGTAGACTTGTTTGCTATTCTGACAGTCCATAGTGCTTTCAATATTCTTCATCAATACCATAAATTCAAACACATCAATTCTGCTCTGGTCTTCCTTATTCATTGTCCAGCATTCACATGCATATGAGATGATATAAACACCATAGCTTAGATGAAGCATAACTTGGTCCTCAGCGCTTTGCACTTTAACACTTTTAAGAGGT
>NW_006408558.1:7010798-7068017 GCF_000296735.1 Chrysochloris asiatica | reverse complement strand
AAAGTCTCACCACCCTAACTTCTATGGAGGATTCTGGCTGTACTTTTTTCAACACTGATTAGTTTGTTCTTCTGGAAGTTCATGGTAATTTTAATATTCTTCTCCAACACCATAACTCAAATGCATCAATGTTTCTACAGTCTTCCTTATTCACTGTCCAACTTTCACATGTATATGAAGCAATTGAAAAGACCATGGCTTGGGTCAGGCTCATCTTAATCCTTATACTGGCGTGATAAATGGGGAGAAACTTGAGCAGAGAAGGAGAGACCTACCACCAAGATAGAAGAACCAGGAGTGGAGTGAATCCTTTGGACCTGGGGACCATGTGCTGTGAAGCTCCTCAATCCAGGGGAAGCTTGGTGCCAAGATGTATTGAGCTCTCCAAAGAATGCTGGGTCTCCAGATGGAGCAAGGAGACAAGGACCTTTCCCCAGAGTTAACAAAGACAAAGTCTACCCAAAGAGCTGGCACTCTGAATTCAGACGTCTATTCTCCTAAACTGTGAGAGAGTAAGCATCTGATTGTTAAAGCTAACTACCTGTGGTATTTCTGTTATACCAGCATTAGATAACCAAGACAATAGCCCTCATTCCACGTCTTCTTCTGAATCCACCTTGAGTTTCTATCAGGTCCCTGTCAATGTACTATTGCAGCCATTTTTGAATTCTCTTTAGCAAAATTTTCTTCGTATGTCCTATTAAAGATATTGTTTGATGATTTCTACATTCTGTTTAGTCACCTTTTTTTGATCCATAAGTTTGGATCTCTTCCAATCAGTTGGCCAAGTCTTCAAAATTTCGTGGTGTAGATGAGTGAGCACCTCCAGTGCTGCACCAATTTCTTGAAAGATTTCAATTTGTGTTCCATCAATTCCACCAATTTCTGGCGATTTGTTTTTTGCCAATGACTTCAGTGCACCAGGGACTTCTTCCTTCATTACCATTAGTTCCTCACCATATGCTGCCTCTTGAAATGGTTGAACATCAAACATTTTCTTTTTGTACAATAACTGTGTGTGACTTCCATCTCCTTTTGACGCTTTCTGCATCATTCAATATTTTTTGCTCACAGAATCCTTCAATGTTGTACAGTGAAATCCTTGACAAGTAAAATGAAATCTTTGACAGTTTCAGTCTTTTTTACATTTATCGTGATGTTGTTTATCAGTCGAAATGTGAGGATTTTTATTTTCTATACATTGAGCTGTAATCCATACTGAAGGCTATATGTAGTCTTTGATCTTCATCTCCAGGGTTTTGGGAGTTTGGGAAGCAGATTGCCAGGCCTTTCTTCCTAGTCTGTCTTAATATGAAAACTCCACTGAAACCTGTTCAGCATCATAACAACACACAAGTCTCCACAGGTTGTGGCTGCCCATCAAGAACATTGACCAAAGACCAAACCCTGGTCTTCCCCGCATGGAGGCTAGATTTTTAACTAGGGTAAACTGGAGACTTCTTTGTATAGAAGATCACTATGAGTTAGAATTTACTCAATGGCAGTGTGTGGTTTTTTGTTTTTTTTTTTTCTTTCTTTCATTTTTTGGTAATGCTCAACCTTTTGGACCTAAAACATGAAATTGCATGAACTTGGAGAACCCCATCATTGCATAAATAGATGAATAAAGCTATGAATATTCAGAACGGCTAATGTTTGTCTAAGGTCCTATTAGCTGGTACTTCAGAACCAAAGCACGCTGACTTTTCAGTCCATTCATTCTCTTTTCTATGCTCTACAGAGAGCGAACACAAAATATGCTTATAAAAAGGACTCTCACGGTCAAGCTACCTCACTACATGCTTTAAATACACTATATTATTTTTCCTCATTGTCTTCATACAAGACAAATAGAATTCCTTCTCATTTAGATGAGAAATCTAAGACGCAAGAAGTTGTCATAAGTCATCCAAGGCAGCAAAGCTGATCAGGAGGCTTAGCTCAGACTGACTGCAAAACTGTAAAGGCAAATTTATCATACCCTTAAACCTCAAAATTAAAAAAAAAATCTGAATATTAAAATAGAAATGGGAGCAGGCGATCTCCTGAGTACTGAGAAAAGATCATGCAAATCACGAGTTCTTGGTGAGAACAGAGTTAATGTGACTGGCTGCTAACAGAAAGATTAGAGGTTTAAGTATGGTCAGAAGCACCTCAGAAGAAAGGCCTGGAAATCTACTTCAGAAAAATCAGCCATTGAAAACCCTTGAATCAACACGATGGTAACTGGTTTTCAGTCTCAACTGAATGGGAGGGAATCTAACCTAGAAGTTTAGACTCCCAGCCCCAACTCCACCAATCACTTGTTTAGAGAACATTAGGAAAATCCAGCCTCCATGAATCTTTCTTACCTACTTTTTTAAGGATGGGGTTAATGTTATCTGCTTTATCTCCTTCACTAAGCTGCTGAGAAAATCAAGTGAAAAAGATAAATATGAAAATACTTAGTTGATTTTAAATTCTAAAATATTTCCCCTGAGGAAAATATTTCAAAACTCAGAACTTATCTGCATTAATTAATGCCGGAAAAATAAATGCATTCTGTCCTCACTTAACTACATGGCTAGGGTTCCCAAGACCAGGTTATCATGCAAAAAACAGCATTCTCTGAAAATGAAGATGACCACACCAGATCACAAGATGACACATATGACGTAACTGTCAAAGCACTGAGAATCAGGGCCCAGCCGCGCTGACACGTAACCTTAACTGTCACAGCCAATGCTATTTTTGATTCACACTTTGACATTCACAACTGTCAGACACACACCAGTAATGTGCATTACCCTTATATGTGAAAAAATGAAATATCAGATAATGACATAGTCGATAAGTGAAGAGAATAAATATAAACATTTTAAAACAGACACTTCTCTACCATGTTGTTTAGGACAGAAATTAAGGAAAAGGTTTGTGCCTGTCATTCTAGGGCCCTTCTGTCCTTGACCTCTTTCAGGGATTGAATTATGTATCCCAAAAGACATACCGAAGTCTTAACCTCTGTACTTTTGATAGTAATCTTCTTTGGAAATAGGTTTCTTGATGATGTTATTAGTTAACATGAGGTCATACCAGAGTAGGACAGGTCTTAATCCTATCTGAATTGTATCCTTATAAAAGAGAAGAGAACTAGCCCAAGGGAAGAGGGAAGAAGACCATGTGAAGTTGAACATAGCTACAGCCAAGGAACCCTGGAGCTCCCAGAAGTTCGGGGAGAGGTCTGGAACGGATTTTCCCTCAAGCCTCAGAAGGACCCAAGGAGGCTGGCATCTAACTTCAGACTGCAAACCTCCAGAACCACAGACAATTCGTTTTTGCTGTGTAAAGCCTTCCACTTTGTAGAACTCTATTACAGCCATAGGAAACTGCCTACATCATTTGAAGAAACATTTAAAGAGGGCGATGTACCTTCAATCACTTATATTCTCATAGCTTCTCCTGAACTTCCAACCCTTGGATTGTCCTCTGCATGGCTGAGTTTCAGCTCTGGTCAGACTGAGACTGTCAGACTCCTAGAACCAACATCCATTGCAACTGGTGAATGCTTGGTTGCTAAACAGGATAATAGCTGAAATACCATCTCAGCAAACACCATTCACTTGCTTATCAGTCTAACTGCTTATCTATTATTATGTTGGATATAAGTTTGTATTCAGAGGTGTTCATGAATAGAGTGATGCTGGATGGAATGAGAATCCCATCTGGGTAAGAATGAAAATGGTATTGATAAAAATTGCACATTAAAGATTTGGGGATATCTTGCGGTCTTAGCTGAAAGAGTCCCAGTGGATGATAATTACTTTTACTTTCCATCGTTGCTACAAAAAGAATGTGAAATGTAGGAAATGAGAAACTGGTTTTTGATGCATAAAAGCAGAATGAATGTGAGGTTTTTGTTTTAACATATTAAAGGTTTAAGATCAGGGTCACCTTTCAAGTAGTATGCAGAGAACACTGAACAAAGGATAATGATATTTTGTTGTTGTTGTTGTTAAGTGCTGTGGAGCTGCTGGTGAGTTTGAACTGCCGACCTTGTGGTTTAAACTGACCTTGTGGTGCAGCGCTTTATTCCACAGAGCTACATCATCTTTTACATCCCCCTTATCTTATTAAAGGTGCCCTGGTGGCACTATGGGTTAGACATTGCACTGTTAACCACAAGGTCACTCCGTGGAAGAAACATGAGGCAGTCTGTTGAAGCAAAGATTTCCAGTCTTGGAAAATCTACATGTCGTCATTATGAGTTGGAGTCTACTTGATCACAGTGGGTTTTGTTTTATTGGCTTGTTTCACCTTTTTATAATTATTGTATATACGGCTATCAATTGGATTGTGTCCGCCCAAAATACACTTTGGAATCCTAACTCCTATGCCTGTGGGTGGGCTCTTATTTAGAAACTGGGTTTTCCTTTGTTACATTAATTAGATCACACCCAAGTTGGGTGGGTTCTGAATCCAGTCACTTCTGAATTTTAAAAGAACATAGTAGATCCAGAGGCATAAAGTAAAAACCATGCGAAGATCACCTACAAATCAAGGAACACCTATGACGAATGGCCTCTCAGTCTCCAAACTGTGAGAAATACTCCTTCTGTGGGGTCAGCTTCAAGAATTAGCTGCCCTTCTTCCTTTTTCTTCCTAATTCTTCCCATGTCACCAGTATTAGCAACAGCTTAACCAGAGATATAAAAAGGCTAACTAACCATGAGGGGCTGTTGAGCAGACCAATAAAGCTAAGCTGTAATAAAATCATAATGTTTAACACTCTTCACCTAGCTGATCTTGCAGATATCACCAAAGGCCCCACCCCACATATGTCTTACCCAGCAATAATGCGAGCAAAAGAAGCCAGAACAGGTGTTCCCCATAAAGACCTGGACGCTTAGGGTACCACCTGTGTCCATATAAATCCTGCACAAACAATTTCCAGCTAAGTTGTAAGCAAGGTTATAGGGCTCATTGCGTTCCCCTGCCAGGGCAGGGGAACAAGGAGGGATCATTTGGCCCTTGTAAGGATCAAAGACACACAAGCAAATAAAAACTGAAGGCCAAACAATTTTCTTTCCTTTTGAAATTCTTCAGGAAAGAAGTGGGATGCTTGACCAATACAAAATGCAACCTCTATTGGTGCATGAAATACATTAAGTACTTCTTAGAGTACAGGTGAATACTTCACCACCTGGCACAGTCACAAGAACATGCCAAATTATACACACAAGGAACAGAAGACACTATGAGCTCCAGAAATGGGCATAGAAAGTAGCCTTTGAAAAAATAGGCTTCATGATTATATCTCCTTTTTGTTTCTCTCTTTTGTCAACAGACCTACAGTAGAGAAAGTAGGCCATGCACAGCTCCTACTTCTAGCTTTAGGATGGAGATTTTGCAAAGCCTCTTTCGAACACCGCTTGAGGTCAGAAATAGCAATGTGTGCCAGTATCGAATACTGCAGGAAGACATTTGGGGAGAGAGTGTGGTTGGAGCCTCAGGGTGAAGTGTATCTTGCCGGCTCTAACTACCTTCTCACCAGCAGCTAAAATGATCATCGCTTCCCAAAGCAGGCACACACTATTATGATGCAACATCCTCCACAATATTCTGGGGGGTCCCATTTGTGTGCCTGCTTGCCTGCCTTGAAGATTTTGCCTTCACTGGGCTAAAGTGAGACCTATTTTATTTCAGACTGCCTGCTGAGTGCTTGCTTGGGTTTAAGAGACTAAATGGAGGATTATTGTCATATTTTAGTATATAGAAGATGAGGTAGTACAAAAGATGAGTTTAAGCACTCAGCAACTAATCCAAAAGCTAGCAGTTCAAGACCACCCAGAGTTGGCTCAGAAGAAAAGTTGGTTGCCTGCTTCTGAAAAGTCAGCACCAAAAACCCTATAGGAACACCATGAGTTAGAATCAACTTGATGGTACCTGGTTTGCTTAATCTTTTTTGTTTTGGTGCTCAATATATAGAAAGCACATAACACATCTAAACATACGGAAAAAGACATTCCATTAACTATACACAAAGAAGCAGAAATTTCATGGAGAATACTCAGTCTGGGATGGCTGAATGTGGGTCCCAGTTTACCCTTTTCATTTCCTAAGGACAATCTAGCTGATCAATTATATCACTTAGTTGACATTTTTACATGATGGATTTTATTGGCATAGATGTGCTTGTTAATGTGTTATGGTTTTTAAGAGGCCTTGGTGGTGCAGTGGTTCAGGCACTTGGCTGCTAACTGAAAGGTGGGCAGTTCAAACCCACCAGCCACTCTGTGGGAGAAAAGACAATGACAGTGACCTTCTGTAAAGATTACAGCCTTGGGACCCCCGTGGGGCAGTTCTACTCCATCCTCTGGAGTTTCTGTGAGTCGGCACCAACTTAATGGCAATGGCTTTAGAATAGTTTTGGTCTTCAAGACCACAGGTGATTTCTTGCAGCATATTTCAAGAGAAGAAAAGCAGATACTCAAATGATGGTTTAAACATCACATAAATGTAACTCTGTACAATGTGGAGCGATTAAAACGCTGGAAGGAAAACAGTCTTGCCTGAAATGATTGTTCAATTTTGCAGATTTTGAATGTGTAGGGAATCGTTCAAGGCATTTCCTATCAAGAGGCAGTATGGTTTGTCTGCCTCACCTCTTCCAGACTAAATGGCTAAAGTCCCTGTTTTGCAAATCGGATTTCTTGCCCAGAATGCTGCTGATAATTGGCCACCAAGCTGGCCCGCCCATTGAGATGTAGGGAAGGGCTGCTGTTGGTATTTTGATGCCGAAAAGCATCTGTCAGGTTTTCTTTCCTGTAACTAGTAACTCTCTCTTGCCTCTTGTCACTTCCCCCCTTCCTCCCGCTCATTTTACCCACATTAAAGCTGTAAGTAAATAAATGACAGGCTGTGGCCTATCATCAAGTGACAGATCATCCTGCCTGTGCGCTGAAGAACGGAGAAGTTGTCATCTGTCTGCTTCCCCTCACGCTCCCTGTCAGGCCCACCGCATCCGGGTGGTATGTCACAGTCATAGGAGCAAGATGAATACAGCCGTGTAAACATCAGCTTGGGAACCGAGTCAATCAAACATAAGACTCTAACCACACAGTTGCTCTTCGCTTGCTGAAAAAGAAAGGGATGCTTTTTAATGACCTGCTTCTGCTGCTGGTAGTAATGGCTTAATTGAATTTAATAGGGTTTCTTTCTTTCCCCCCACAAGTTGAGGGTAAATTCATACTTTCTCACTGAAAGTGGGGGGACACAATATAAATTTAGCTGTTCTGAAGCTAATCAACATTATTTAAGTTGTCTAATGTAGAGCTATGGGCTAATTAACTGGACTGCAAGGTCGGTTTGAAACACAGGTCAGTGGTTCAAGCTCACCAGCCACTCCTTGGAAACCCTATACAGGGTCGCTATGGATCAGAACTGACTCGACGGCACTCAACAACAATCATCCACAGGGAGTCCTGGATTGGTGCTGTAGGTATAAGCACTGGCTGCTAAGCATGAGGTCAACAGTGCAATCCCACCAGCAGCTCTCAGAAACCCTTTATAGGGTTGTTATGAGTCAGAAGTGACTTGACAGGCATTTAACAACAGTCAACCAAGGAGGAGTCCTGATGGTGCTTTAGGCTAATCACTGGGCTGCTAACCACAAAATCGGCAATTCAAACCTGCCAGTTACTTGTGGGAGAAAGATGAGGTTGTCTGCTCCCATAAAGATCTACAACTTCAGAAACCTTACACAGGATCCCTATGAGTCGGAGTCAATTTGATGGCAGTGAGTGAGAGAACCATCCAGAAGTGATTATTAGGATGATTATTATTGCTTTTGTGGGCCATCGTGTCATTCTGACTCATGTTGTTGTTGTTAGGTGCCATCAAGTTGGTACTGACTCATAGCGACCCTATGCACAGCAGAACAAAACACTGCCCGGTCCTGGGCCAACCTCACAATTGTTGCCACCCTTGAGCCCACTGATGCTGCCACTTTGCCAATCCATCTCACTAGGGGTCTTCGTCTTTTTCTATGACCCTCCACTTATCAAACATGATATCCTTCTTGAGTGACTCGTCCCTCCTGGCAATATGTCCAAACCGTGAGAGATGAAGTCTGGCCATCTTGGCCTCCAAGGAGCACTCTGGCTACACTTCTTCCAACACAGATCTGTTGGTTCTTTTGGCAGCCCATGGCACTTTCAATATTCTCCTCCAACACCATAACTCAAAAGCATCAATTCTTCTATGGTCTGCCTTACTCACTGTCCGGTTTGATTGTGACTCATAGCGACCCTATATAGGGTTTTCGAGAGAGGCTAGTGGATTTGAACTGCTGACCTTGAGGTAAGCCTGCACTGCTAAACTGAAAAACTGGTGGTTCAAATGCACCAGCCACTTCCCTGGGATAAAAGATGAGACTCTCTGTTCCCGTAAAGATTTACACTCTTGGAAACCCTATGAAGCACTACAATGTATGGGCCAGAATCAACCCAATGGCAGTAGGATTGTTTGTTTTGTGTTGGTAACCATGCAAGGAAAGAGCCCTAATGGCACAGTGGTTAAGCACTTAGCTGCTAACCGGAAGGTCAGTGATTTGAACTCACTGGTTGCTCAGTAGAGAAACATGTGGTAGTCTGTTTCCAAAATGATGTACAGCCCAGAAACACAGTGGAGAAGTTAGCTCTGTTCTATCCTACAGGGTCACTCTGAGTTTGTATCGACTCGATGCCACGTGGGCTTTTTGAACCAGCTAAGGGAGAAACAAATTAAAGTCATGGTCTAAAAGACACCATAAAGAGCTTTACACTCGAAACAAAGTATATTAGTTTCCTAGGACTATGCTAATAAAATTCCACAAGTTGGGTGTGTGTTGTTGCTAAGTGCCATCGAGTAGGTTCCGACTCACAGAAACCCTGTGCAGGGTTTCCAACGAGCAGCTGATGGGTTTGAACTGCCAATCTTGTGGTTCGCAGTCCAGTGCTGATCCTACAGCACCAATTGGGCAGCTTGTGCAAACAAAAATTAATTTTCCCGTTCTGGAGGCTGCAAGTCCACATCAGGATGTCAGGCGGGTAGATTCCTTTAGGGAACTTTGAGAGAGAATCTGCCCCATGGCTCTCTTAGTTTTGGAAACCAGTTGCCATTGAGTTGGTTCTGACTTATGGCAACTCCATGGGTTGAACTGCACTTGATGAAACAGAGGGAGGTCCCTAATGAGGAGGCTTGGCATAGCAGCAGCAGCAATGGGGCTCAAGCTTAGCAAAGATTGTGAGCAGGGTTCAAGATTGGGCAGTGTTTTGTTCTGTTGCTATGAGTCAGAACCGACTTGACAGCACCTACCAATAACAGCAGTGTGTGTCAAAGTAGAACTGCTCCGTAGAATTTTCAATGACTGATTTTTGGGGAGAAGTAGATCATCAGGTCTTTCTTTCAAGACACCTCTGAGTGGATTCAAACCTCTAACCTTTCAATTACCAATTGATCAAGTGTTTGTATCATTCAACTTCTGATAGCCCCTGGCAATCCTTGATGTGTGCGCAGCTCAAATCTATGGGAGAAAGATATGACAGTGTGCTTCCATAAAGATTTACAACTTTGCAAACCCTATGGGGCAGTTCTACTGTGTCCTATCAGGTCACTAGGAGTCACAATCAACTTGAAGACAGTGGGATTGGTTTGAGATTGGCTTATTCCAGCATAGCCTCATTTAACAGAATTGATGACATCTTCAAAAACTATATTTCCAAACAAGGTCACATTCATAAGCATCGGGGGTTAAAACTTCAATGTATCTTTCTAAAGGACACAATTCAATCCATAGGATCAGGATGAACGTTCGGCAAAGTTGCAACAAGTGTTAGCTACAATAGAGGAGATGATGAAATCTTTCACTGGCTGAACTAAAGGCATCTGGAGGAATATTTTTGAGGACTGTTCCAAAACAAATAATGTGCTGCGTGTTAAAATAAACAAAGGCATAAAAGTGTCAGGGAAAATGCCCAAATAATAACAACTTCCGTGTGAGAAGAAATTCAAAGAGTAATGAAACCTCTTTCCAACTGAAAACAGCCTGCATACCTACTGCCTCATGGATTTCCACCCCCTAGTTATGGTGTGGAGTCCTGGTGTGGCGCTGTGGGTTAATGCGCTAGACTCCACAGTCAGTTTGACTGCAAGGTTGGTAGTTTAAGCTCACCAGTCGCTCCTTGGAAACCCTCTAGAAGGTCGCTATGGGTCAGAACTGACTCGCCACACCGGCACTTAACAAGAACAATTATGGTGTAAGAAGCTTTGCAGTGCTCCCACTCTAGAAACCCTCTCTCTAGACATACAAAGAGAAAACATTTAATGGGCATCTCCTTTGTCCCATTAAGATGAATAACTGTCAATCATTGTGTAGGGCTTTAGTATGTTTGTAGTAAAAGGGGTGAATGTAGCAAGACTCCTACAATGGCAGCCACCTTCCACTATGGTTTCTTGGGTATAGAACATCCGGATACTATCTTTGATAGTGGCTACTGGCAGAACCGCCGCAGTTGGAGGTCACTTAGTCAGGCATTGATGAGTTTTCAAAACCAGGTGGTTTGGTTGCGCCACTATCAAATGCATTTATGCCATTATTTAGCAGTAAAAAGCACTGAAGCAGGAGTGCCTGTGGTTCTGGAATTATTACAAACCCTGAGAGATTCTGAGGAAATGAAACGATCCATAACATCAAATGAAAAGCCACTTAGTAACAAATGTTGATATTCTGACTTTCTTGGATCTCTCTGAAATCCTATCCTATCTTTTCAGCTGTTTCTCTTTACCTGTTAGTATTCCTGGATGGCAAAATGATTTGGGCTCATCACGCATGGACTGCCAAAAGAACAAACGAATCTATGTTGGATGAAATACAGCCAGAATGCTCCTTAGAAGCCAAGATGATGAGACTTCATCTCTCATATTTCAGACACGTTATCAGAAGGGACCAGTACTTGGAGAAGGACATCATGCTCGGTAGCGTGAAGGGTCAGTGGAAAAGAGGGAGAGACCCAAGGAGATGGATTTGCACAGTGGCAGTGGCACTTGACAACAACAACTACAACACCACAGCAATGGGCACCAGGGTAACAATGATTGTGAGGTTGGCGCAGGGCCAGGTAGAGTTTCCTTCTGTTGTGCGTAGGTTTGCTATGAGTCGGTACCCACTTGACGGCACCTGACAACAACAACTAACCTAAGTGCTGGTGGTTCAAATACACCCAGTGGTGTCCTGGAAGAAAGTGCTGACAATCTGTATCTGTAAGGATTATACAAAAACAAAAACCCAACCTTCTAGAGCAGTTCCACTCTGAGATACATGGTGTTGCTCTGAGTTGAAGTCAATTTGACAGCAAGAGGTTTGGCTTTACATACCAAATACGATTTACATACCAAAGGAGCTCTGGTAGCATAGTGGATTACAAGCTGGGCTGCTAACCAAAAGGTCTGCAGTTCAAATCTACCAGTCACTCCACGGGAGAAAGATGAGACTTTCTTCTCCCGTAAAGATTTACAGTCTAGGAAACCCTATTGTTGTTTTTGTTAAGTGCCGTCAAATTGGTTTCAACTTATAGTGACCCTCTATAGGGTTTCCAAGGAGTGAGTGGTGAGTTTGAACCGCTGGCCTTGTGTTTCAAACTGGCCTTGGGATCCAGTGCTTATCCTATGGCGGCATGCCAGGACTTCTATATAGGCAGGGTAGTTATGACTTAGAACTGACTCAATGGTATACAACCACCAACAACCACCATAACTATTCAGACAAACCAAATCCCCATACCAGCTAACCCTAGTGCTCTATGCTTTCCTGTGTGCATGCCAGAGGTTACACTATCCCCAGGCCTGGAATGCATCCCAACCTTCCATTTATCCATTAAAAATATGCATATGCATTGACCTAGAAATTCTCCTCCTAGGCCTTTATCATTAAGGGAAGGAATTTGCTTCAAGGATTTTCTGTGCACTATACTTATAATGGAGTCCTGGTGTGGCACTGTGGGTTAATAGCTGGATTGCAAAGTTGTTTGAATTGCAAGGTCAGTGGTTCAAGGTCACCAGTCACTCCTTGGAAACCCTATATAGGGTCGCTATTGGTGGAAATTGACTCGATGGCAATTAACAACAATATATTTATAATAGGTAAAAAAAGAAATGATAGCAACCCAAATTCCCAACATTGTAGTGAGGTAAATAAATCGTAATGCATCTATATGCAATGTAGTAGTCAAGGAATAATGTTACAGATTAATCCTGATTCCCATGGAATGATATTCACAACGTATTATTTGATGAGACAAATGAGGTCACAAATCAGCATGTACAAAATGGTCCTGTTTTTACAAAATCACAAAATATCCCTAATTGTGTCTATATTCATTTGTAATTATATTTCATATATAATTATATATATATATTTCATATATAATTATATATATATAATTATATCCACATGCATATTCATATTCATATTTATATTGAGGGAGAGTCTAGAGACATATTCAAATATGCATATGTGAGTTATCCATAGTCCAGGAAATTATTTTCTGTATGTTTGTATGTGTTTTGGGATCCATGAAAAATAAGCATAAATTACCGTGGTATTAAAAATAATTTTTATATAAACCATATTTCAAATTTTACCCAGAAATCTCACTGCTGTCAAGCTGATTCCAACTTATAGCAACCGTATGTTGGAAGAGGACACCTGGTGTGGCGCTGTAGGATCAGCACTGGACTGCGAACCACAAAGTCAGCAGTTCAAACCCACCAGCTGCTCCTTGGAAACTCTAAACAGGGTCACTATGAGTCGGAACTGACTCCATGGCAGTTGACAACAACAACAACAATGTTGCAAGAAATACAAACAGAATGCTTCTTAGATGCCAGGAGAGCTAGACATCGTCTCTCATACTTTGGTCATGTCAGAAAGGACCAGACCCTGGAGAAGGACATCATGCTTGATAAAGAGGAGGGACAGTGAAAAAGAGGGAGACCCCCAACAAAATGGATTGGTACCATGACATGAACAAATGGGTTCAAGCGTACCAGCAAATGAGAGGATTGTGCAGGATTAGACGGGTCACTCTGGGTAGAAACCAACACAATCTAACAATTTAACAACATAAGGCAGACCAGAACTGCTCCATAGGATTTCCAAGGATGTAAGCCTTTCAGGGAACAGCAAGCCTCACCTTTGTCCCTCAGAGCAACACCACCAAATTTATTTTCAAAGTCTAGCTCTAATGCGCTTTTTACACAAAATATTTCCTGAATCTTCATCAGTGAGTTCTCTCAAAAAACAACAAAAAAAAAAACTCTATCTGTGACTGTATTGTGATGTTTAACTCCCAGTTTATGGGGCAATGGTCACTCAATGGGAAAATTCTCGCCTTCCATGTGGGAGACCCCCGATGCATTCATGCATGGTCAGTACCCATCTGTCAGTGGAGGCTAGCTTGTTGCTCTCCTTTCATGTTGTTCAGGTTTCAGCAGACCCTCCAAACTAAGATAAACTAGGAAGAAAGACCTGGAGATCTACATCCAAAAATCAGGCCCTGACAACCCTGCGGAACACAATAGTTCAATCAGCATCAGGGATGGTACAGGATCAGGCAGCATTTTGTACCATTGTGCACGAGGTCATCATGAGCTGAGAGCTGACTCTACAGCAGCTAACAACAACAGCAAACAACATCCACTTGGGTTAAAGGACTTTATACATTACTACAATATGAACTGTGGAATCCTAGTGTGGTGCCATAGGATAAGCACTGAGCTGCTATCCTTAACATCGGCAGTCAAATCCACAGTTGCTCCTCAGAAACCCTATACAGGGTCACTATGAGTCAGACAGACTTGATGGCACTTAACAACAACACAATGAAATATGAAGCCCCCTCTAATTTATCCTTGCATTCAAAGTCATAACAAGCATTTAACAGCAATTGTTGCATGAAACGTTGTTGTAATTCTAAAATTTAGTTGCACAGCAGAATCACTTTGAAAGCCTTTAAAGATACAGTTCTGGGTCAATCCATGCTGGAGCTAATGCCACTAATCTCTTTGTCATGACAGAAGTGGAGAACAGCAAGTGTAAATCCATCGCTAGGCTACTCTCTTGGTTTAATTTCCCTGCAGACAGGTCTGCTACTATGACCCAGCCACATGTTTGGTCACTGGGTTGTTAATGAACTGAGTTACAAAAGGTGGTAAACAAAGCTGAGCAGTTCTACTCTGTCCTGTAGGGTGTCTATGAGTTTGGAGAGACTCAATGGCATATAACAACACTACCACAGTACCTAACGAACTCTGGTGAAGCAATGGTTCAGCACTCAGCTGTCACCCTAGAGGCTGGCGTTTTGAACCACCCAGAGACTCTGCAGGAGAAAGACTTGGCCATCTGCTCCAGTAAAGGTTACAACCTAGGAACCTTGGGAGGTAATTCTACTCTGTCCTACAGGTTACTATGAGTCAAAACTGACAACAACATGTAAGTGCCTGGAACATAATTGTTGTTAGCTGTTGTCAAGTTGGCCTTGGACTCATGGTAACCACATGGACAATGGGCCCGGACCATTGTGACCTGAAGGGTTTCTGTTGGCTGATTTCTTTCAGAAATAGTTCTCCAAGATGTTCAATAAATGCTTGTTGAATAAATGGCTATGTTCTCTTATCAGGTATCTAACGTTCAGATTACCTGACTCCTGACTTCTAAAGGAGTTCTCTGTTCAATTGCCTTAACTTAGCCCTGGTGTGGTACTGTGAGTTAATGCTGGACTGCAAGGTCAGCTTGAAATGTAAATCGGTGGTTCAAGCTCACCAGTCACTCCTTGGAAACCGTATACAGGGTCACTATGAATCGGAACCAACTGGACAGCACACAACAACCCCTTTTTGGTCTTGATGATACTCATCCATTGTCTTCTTGAGAACTGACCCACCTGCTAATGTGGTGACATGTGGTGGCACTGGGAAATTAAATAAATGTGGACACGACCACTAGTTGGTGATCACGATCAGATTCTTGAACGGGCAATCTGAATGTGCACGTCTGGTAATGGCTTAAACTAAGAGGTAAACTTGGGGTAATTAGGAGCAGGCAATGAACATCACTGTCTTTCCAAGAAAGAAGATGGGAAGAGAAGAAAACGCACACCAGGACAATTCTAATAGCCTTAATCTAGGGACAGAGCTGGACAATGGGCCTATTGGAGTTCCATGAAGGAGATTCAAGTTGGGAGACAGTTAAAGGAATTCTACTAGATAATTTCTGTTCATAATATAACGCACACCCCAGTACATGTCATCTGGTTGTCACTACTGTCACCGATTGCTTATTAGCTCTGTTCCTAACTCAGTTTCACAAACTCACACTTGTAATTACAGTCCCCTCTCAACCCTCTGTCACTGCTACTCAAGGCCTAGTCCTAGTTATTAATGATTAGGACTGAAGTTGGAGGGAAGGGATGGGGAAAGAACCAAAATATACACACACATGAATTGGCCATGAAGACCACTGTGCTACTATATACCATTTTTTATCTTTAGAGTGAAAGCATATAGCACATAGAAGACCATCTCTTGCAATGGTTTGTTCTTTTCTTGTGCTGTCGAATCCATTCCGACTCATAACAACCCTGTATAGGGTTTCCAAGGAGCAGCTGGTAGGTTGGAACTGTTGACTTTGTGATGAGTAGTCCAATGCTGATCCTACAGTGCTACACCAGGAATCCATAGACGACTGATTTACCTTTTCTGGATAGCCTTGAGTTATATAGGCTTTTAAAGCACACCTTAAAATCTGTTGTCTCAATTTTACTATTTGAAACCAGTATCTATGGCAAAAGTAAATTTTGGTTTCTCTACAGTGGCAATGAAGAGAAAAATGTGGTGATTAGCAAGTCTGAATGTGTGCTAATGGCACGCTCACCATTTTTTTACTTTTCAAATGTCCCCTGTTTTTTATCAAAATGAAACACTATCATACACTTTGGAAATCACTTTACAATACTTTGGATGTTATTTGTTGACAGAAAATGAGTCTCATTATATGATTTAATGTTGGGGGTTGGTTTTAAGTGTAACAACTTTTAATAAAATGAGTAATATGATGTTTCAGGAGCATCCTCTCCATAGTATAAAAAATATATATAAATATATATATTTTAGCATGCTTACTTGTATTTGATAAAACAATAGGTTTCCCCCTCAAACATCTGTATAGTTACTTGAATTTACCACTCAACGCCTAATCCATAGTGAATTTTCTTTTTCCCTGGGGTTCCGTTTTATTGCCAGCTGCCTTGTGGGGATTAAGCTTTGATTTCGGTGGTCACAGTAAACATGTGCTTATTTTTGCTGTGTGCTGTCAAGTTGATTCCAAGTCAAAATGACCCTACAGGACAGAGGAGACCGTCCCCAAGGAGGTTCCGATGCTGTGATCTTCACAGTAGAAGATCACGAGTTCTTTTCTCCTGATGGGTTTGAACCACCTACTTTAGGTTAGCAGCTGAGCGTTTTAACCACTGCACTACCAGCACTCCTCCTGGTAAATAAATGGATACCTTTTTCTTTCCTTTTCATGGCTTGCATTTTATAAGAACTTTCTTGAATTTCCACAAATTTCCCTACTACCTCCTCCTTGTCCTTCACCAAGATGAAAAGGATGATGAATCCATGGAAACAACATCTGCAATGATTATGAATGTCTCTTTCTCCTCCTGCTTAGAGGAAAGGAGAGCAGCTCACAGGAAAATGCCCTTTCAGCCTCTGCTGCTGGTGACACAGGGAACTTGGGGGCTGACAGCATGCAGACAGCTGAGGCTGTCTGTGTGACAGACAGAAAGACAGAGGGAAAAGAGAGAGAGAGGAGAGGCAGATGGAAATAAACAGGTTAGAAGAGACAGAAAGATGGAAAGAGCCAGAGAGAAAGATGGAGAGACGGAGAAGAGACTGAAAGCAGAGTGTAGTGAATTATTTATTGTCTCTTCTAGTCTTTTTGTTGTTGTTGTTGTTATTAAGTGCCATCAAGTCAGTTCTCACTCACAGCAACCCTGGATAGGATTTCTGAGAGGCAGCTTGTGGGTTTGAACCGCTGACCTTGTGGTTCGCAGTCCTCGGCTGCTTATTCTGCAGAGACACAGGACTTATAGTCATAGTCTTTCTAAACTCCCATGAAATGAATTTTTCCTGATGGGTCTGGGTAAGAGAACAAGGGGGACGAGACAGTGCTGATGGATTATGTGATTCAGTTGCGAGTGATTGCTAGCAGGGCTCATTGTGATTGGTCAATTTTGCCATCCTGTTGGGGATACAATGAGACATCTCAAAAGCAGAAGGAGAGATCAGTCTCACTACCATCAAAAGAGAAGAACCAGGAGTAGAGTGTATCCTTTGGAGCCCAAGATCCCTGAGAATTGAATCTCCTTGACCCAAGGACAGAAAGCTATGACACCGGAGGAGAGGCAGAGGAATAGCAGCAGCAGAACCATGAGACAGAATGGGCGGAGTCCCAGGCCACGGAGCAAATAAAGTTGAGTGTCTGCTGGCAGGAGGCCCATTTGCAGAGTGGGGTGTCTCCAGGCACTTAATTGAGGAGCTGAGATAACTGTGTTCTGAGCATTTCTGACCCTGAATTGTAACCTGTCAACATCCCTAATAAACTAAACCCATAACTGTGAGTCTGGTGTCTAAGTTCTGTATGGTCCTTACAATGAATGATCAAACCCAGTTGAGTGAGGAGAAAGTGCTATGGGAGACATGGATGGCTTTTTATTTACCAAAATACAGAAAGATATATATAGAAAAACTGCAAGAGAGAAAGAGAAGATGAGAGAAGGAAGACAAATAGGTGGGGAAAAGAGAGTGTGTGAATGAGCACAATGGAGAAAGAGAATATTGTTGGTAAGTGTCACTGAGTCAATTCCAACTCATAGCAACCCTGTATAGGGTTTCCAAGAAGCAGCTGGTGAGTTTGAACTGCCAACTTTGTGGTTAGCAATCCAGTACTTATCCTACAGTGCCACACTAAGACTCCTTAAAGAGAATATTGTTGGTAAGTGTCACTGAGTCAATTCCAACTCATAGCAACCCTGTATAGGGTTTCCAAGAAGCAGCTGGTGAGTTTGAACTGCCAACTTTGTGGTTAGCAATCCAGTACTTATCCTACAGTGCCACACTAAGACTCCTTAAAGAGAATATTGTTGGTAAGTGTCACTGAGTCAATTCCAACTCATAGCAACCCTGTATAGGGTTTCCAAGAAGCAGCTGGTGAGTTTGAACTGCCAACTTTGTGGTTAGCAATCCAGTACTTATCCTACAGTGCCACACTAAGACTCCTTAAAGAGAATATGTTGTTGTTGTTGTTGTTGTTAAGTGCCGTCAAGTCGATTCTGACCCACAGTGACTCTGTATAGGGTTTCCAAGGAGCAGCTGGTAAGCTTGAACTGCCAACCTTGCAGTTCAAATGATTTTGCAGTCTGATGCATTAGCCCACGATGCCACACCAGGACTCTGGAAAGAGAATATAGCAATCTAGCGTAGTGGTTACGAATTGTGCTGGTAACCTCAAGGTTAGCAGGTCAAAACTACCTGCTGTTCTGCGAGAGAAAGAGGAGGCTTTCTGCTCCCGTAAAGATTTACAGTCTCGGAAAACCTATACAGGGTTGCTATGAGTCAGAACCGATTCCACAGCACATCACCACCACCACCACCACCACCACCACCACCACCACCACCACCATATAACACTTGTCCTGTGTTATATGTAGGCTGCTATAATCTCTTTGGAGTCTTGGTGTAGCACTGGAGGATAAGCACTTGACCTCAAAGTCAGCAGTTCAAATTCACCAGCCACTCTTGGGAAACCCCATACAGGGTCGCTAGGGGTTGGAGTTGACTCGGTGGCACTTAACAACAACAGGGCACATTAAAAAATAAGCCAGGTACCCAGAGAAGCAGTGGCGCCAGAGATGGAGGCAGAGATGATGACATGGAGAGATGGAGCAGCTGGAGACTTTAGACACAGAGAGGGAGAGGGGCTGTGTGCTGACAACCAGGGGTCAGGCTTGCAAGGTATACCCTTTGGTTGGTTGATGATGCATGGAGGGGATTGTTACCATGGCAATCAAATGATGTACAATAGGATGAATAAGAATGGCATATATATATATATATGCCAGGTAAGAATGGTACACTCTAAAACCTAGAGTCCAGGGTCAAAAACGCGCAAATGACTTCTGGTGATAAGTAAGAAGATGTGGGACTCGTGGTGTGGCACTGTAGGACCAGCACTGGACTGTGAACCACAAGATGAACAGTTCAACCCACCAGCTGCTCCTCGGAAACCCTATATAAGATCGCTATGAGTCACACTGACTAGAAGTCACTTAACAATGACAAAGAAGATGTTTGTGCAATGATAGAGGGGCCAACAAACTTCTTAACAAGTGTGCCCCTTTCTCCTTACCCATCCTGTCCAGGTCTCCTCCCATTCACACACATGCTCAAATACTTGGGAAAACTACCCGGCATCCCTGCCCCTTTACACTACTCTACTTGTCCCCAGATGGACGACACTATCAGATAATGGAGCATTGAAGTCTAGGAGTTACTTGCTTTAAGAAAATCTATTATAAAAATTCAACCACAGAACACATTTGTTGTTATTGTTGTTGTGTGCCATTGAGTTGGTTCCAACTCATAGCGACCCTGTATAGAGTTTCCAAGGGTGATTGCTGGGTTTGAATTGTGACCTTTTAGTTAGCAGTCCAAAGCTTATCCTACAGTGCCATACCAGGACTCATGTATATTTAGGAGTGTCCCATGACATAAACATGGACTCATGTTATAAGAAGTTCTGTTGCAGCATTCTACTATGTAGCAAATGTCACCAAATCATTTAAAATAACATTGATATAAAAACATTTAATGTTAAAAACACAACTCCAATGTCAGGCACAGCTTCTCAGTCCTTTGGAACATCTTCAGTTTGAAACAATTTTTTTAAATGAAAAAACAAAAACTCCCCTGGGAATTATTCCGTTTATTATAAAAATTCACTGTCTATTCCAGATCTAGTCTACCATACTGACTTTCTACTCTCATTCTGGTGCAAGGATACAAAAAAAAGTTGTTCTGCATAAATAAAATGGACAGTGGTAGTTCTTTCTTTCCATGTTGTTGTTGTTGTTGTTAGGTGCCATCGAGTCAGTATCAACCCATAGCGACCTTATGCACATCAGAATGAAACATTGCCTGATCCTCGGCCAACCTCACTACCATTGCCATGCTGGAGTCCATCGATGCTGCCACTTGGCCAATCCATCTCATTGGGGGTCTTCCATGTTGGAGACCTGGAATCCTGGTGTGTCAATGTCGAATAATGCACTGGACTGCAAGGTTGGTTTGAACAGTAAGGTCAGTGGTTCAAACCTACCTGCTGCTCCTTGGAAACTCTATACAAGATCGCTATGAGTCTGAACTCACTTAACAGCAGCATATGCGAGACCGAGGTTTATTCCCAGCCAATGCACCACTTGCATAATCAGCACCCATCTAAAAAGAGACATACATATTGCTAGGAAGCTCAACAGTGTAGCATAGCTTCCAGACTAAGAGAGATTAGGAAGAAAGGCCTGGCAATCTACTTTTGCAAAAACAGCCAGTGAAAGTGCTATGGAGCACAAAGATCCAGTGCTCAGCCAGCCATAGGGATGGTCCAGAGCCCTGCAGCACTTCATCCCCTGTGCATGGGATTGCCATGAATCGGGCCAAACTGATGGCAACTTGTTGTTGTTGCTAAGTGCCATCGAGTCGATTCCGACCCATAGCGACCCTGCATAGGGTTTCCAAGAAGCAGCTGGTGAGCTTGAACTGTCGACCTTGCAGTTCAAAAGACTTTGCAGTCTGGCGCATTAGCCCACAGCACTACACCAGGACTCCTGATGGCAATTTACAGCAATAGAATTAAAATATTTAAGAGAAAAAAGAATGTTTCAAGGAGTTTTCATAAGGAATAGCATATGTACCTCTCACAACAAATCCCATGAGGAATTTTCCACATTGTTGGAGTTATTTAAGCTAAAATTAATTAACTGACATTTTTCAAACTGAATCCTCAGAACTGTGAATGCTGCTCTTCTGTGTTGGCATGCAAAACTGAGCTTGCATCTGTTTCTTTCCCGGAGTTCCTTCAATGAGCACTTTTAGATGGTTCGCCCCATCAGTAATTCAGAGGGTGGAACAGCAAACAGGCAAGAGGGTTCATAAAAGTTACTGGAGTTGAGAATTTTTCACAGCAAAATTTCATTGGGGAAAATAAGACTTAAGAGAAGTTGTGATATATAATGTATTTTGCATTGTTGTTTTTTACGACAAAGGAGATTCTCAAATGTTGGTGTGGACAATCAGGATTCTTACTCATCGTATGATTCTTGGAGTGGAGGGTCTGAGAAAAAGAGAAACACTCACAACGAGATGGATTGGAACAGGCGGCAGCAATGGGTCAAGCTTAGCAAGGATTATGAGGTTTGCGCGGGACAGGGCAGTGTTTCATTCTGTTGTGCATAGGATTACCATGATCCAGTGCAGACCCCATGATACCTAACAACAACAACATGATTCTTACTAACATGAATCCCCCAAGACCTCCTGGGAAGAGAGAAGAAGATGACTTTGGGGGTAATCATTTGATCTGTGTTGGGCAGAACGAATGTGTTAGAATAAAGGGACTTGGTGGCACAGTGGGAAAGTTCTCTGCTGCTAACTGAAATATCAGCAGTTCAAACCCACCAGCTGCTCTGCAGGAGAAAAGATCTGGTGATCTACTCCTATAAGGATTACCCCATTGCCATATTTACAGCCTAGGAACCCTTAGGGGCAATTCTACTTTGTCCTACAAGGTCACTCTGAGTCACAATCAATTCAACAGCACACAACAACAACAAGGGTTCTCCAAGGAGTCTAGGTGACACAAATGCTTAAGCATTTGACTACTAACTGAAAGGTGGTCAGTTTGAACCTAAGCAGAAGTGCCTCAGAACGGCCTGGTGATCAGCTTCTGAAAAGTTGTAGCCTTGAAAACCTTATGAATAATCGTTCTGCAGTGTGAATATGTGGAGACCATGAGCTGGAATCCACTGAACAGCAACTACTTTTGTTGGTAAGACTTCACCAGCTCCTATTTAGGTAGGGAACTTACTCACTTGGTGGAACACAATCTTAGGTCCTGATTTGAATGAGTCATAGACAGTATGAAAGAAGAGTACTTTGGAATATGAAAAAAGCTATCTTCACACATATGCCATCTGCCCACTCTAGAAACCTATCCCTGCTTCCTAACTTGTAATCTTTTATGGGACAGACACTTCTCCCCTTGGACAGAAAGGGATAAGAGCAAACTGTGCTAAATAGGAGAGAAATCATCAGCAACTCCTGCAACAAACCTACATGTGCCTGAGCATCTCATACTTCACCAACCTAGGAGCAAATGTCTCTACAACTCTCAGTCTATGCCTCAGAACTTTTGTTTCCGTGAAGCTCTAAGCTCTCATCTTCTTTCCTTAAAGAAGTAGCTTCTTTTACAGATTATTTCTAGGAGTATTCCTTTACAGATATAGCCTAGACCCTGTCTTCTCCACACAGCTGTGCTTGGCCAAGTCAGGACTCTCTTGCAGCAGTTTCTCAAGGAGGCTGGGGTGAGCTGGGATTCCTACCTTACCACTTAAGGTGCTATCATCAGTTACTCCTGCAACAAACCCACTCTAGAGTAAATGTGGGGAAGTTAGACAGTTATCTGCTCTGCGGGATAGCGTCACCTCAAGCACTCCATGGCGGGGGCACTAGTGACAATAATAATAAGCTAGCTCTACAGTGTTGTTTTTGTAAAATAAAGAGTGCATGCCCTCCATAGCAATAAGTATCCAAAACAAACAAGGCAACTTCTACTCCTGGTGACTCCATGTGCATCAGAGCAGGAGTGCATTCCATAGGGTTTTCAATGACTGTGATCTTTCAGAAGTCAATTGCCAGCATTTTCTTCCAAGGTACCTCTGGATGGATTAAGTAGGTCAACCCTTCACTTAGTAGCCAAGTGCCTGACCATTTGAAGATCCAGAAGTAGGATGCCTGCTGTCAGAGTAAAAGGCCCATAAAATAGAAATCTTAGTTATACAGTCATTTTGCTCCTGGGGTACAAAATGCTCTTAGAATGACTGAGCCCTTGATGTTCATACTGTACCTAGTTTTACCCTCTTCTCCAGTAGAAATAGATGAATTGCCCCAGACATAAATCCACAAGGCTGGAATTCAGAAAGAGTACCCCAAATTTACCCTGATATACTTTTTAAAAATATTATTTTCTTGTGTTTTGGGTAAAAGTTTACAGCGATAAACTTTTTAAAAGTAAACAAAAGAACATCAACAGCACAGGAAACTATTTTTTAAAATGTAGGCAGAGAAGTGAACTGAGAAGGATGTTTTGAGTCACCTACTGACTCAGACTCTGTTCTCAACCTAGCACCTCTGTTCCCAAACTATGAGGTGCACTCAAAAACATACTCAGGGATTTTTATATTTAGAGGGTAACAAGGTGATATGTGTTAAATGCTACATAAGCTATGATATTAACTTGCTTAGGAGCTTAACAGTTAAGTGTGCAGCTGCTAACCAAAAGGTTGGTGGTTTGAACCCACCCAGCTGCTCATGGAAAAATTGGCTGGATATCTGGTCCCATAAACATTACAGCCTAGAAAATTCTATGGGTGAGTTCTATTCTGTCACATAGGATCGCTATGAACTCAGAATCACCTCGATGGCACTTAACAATAACATGAAGCTGCTATACCTAAGCAGATTTAATAAGTAAATGAGTTTAGAGTTAAACAAAATAAATGGTACTATTAGATAGTTCTTTGGGCATAAGGACCGCCCTGTGCTCTATGGAAGGTGCAAACAGTTGAACTTGACTGCTGGAAGGTCAAGCCCATGCTGAGAAGAAAGGACTTTCACAAAGTCAGCCGTTGAACACCCTATGAAGAGCAGTTTCACTCTGACGCACATGAGATTACCTTGAATTGAAGTTAACTGGAGGTCACTTATTGCTACACTAAGGGTGTAGGTGCATTGGTGGCAGAATAAGTTACAAGTTGATCTGCTAACCAGCAGTTTGGATATATCAGAGGCTCCACTGGAGAAAGATGAGGCTTCCTGCTCCCATGAAGATTTGCAACCTCAGACACCCTATAGAGGGTAAAGAGTTGGAACCACTTTGATGGCATGCAGTAACAACAACAACAACAATAAGGGTATTGAGAACAGAGTAAGCTTGGGACCCGCTAGCCTAGTCAACTGACAAGACTGAATAAGGCACGGTCTTTGGAATGGTTTGGAAATAAAATATGTGATCTCGGAGAAACTGATTTCCCCTACTATGGGAAATGTTTATTTATTTGAACATTTAAATTGGAAAATAGTAATTTTCTAGATTTACATTAATGGGAAGTACACTAAGTGCAGCTTCATGTTGTTAAGTGCCATCGAATGGATTCTGAGTTCATAGCGATCCTATGTGACAGAATAGAACTCACCCATAGAATTTTCTAGGCTGTAATGTTTATGGGACCAGATATCCAGCCAATTTTTCCATGAGCAGCTGGGTGGGTTCAAACCACCAACCTTTCGGTTAGCAGCTGCACACTTAACTGTTAAGCTCCTAAGCAAGTTAATATCATAGCTTATGTAGCATTTAACACATATCACCTTGTTACCCTCTAAATATAAAAATCCCTGAGTATGTTTTTGAGTGCACCTCATAGTTTGGGAACAGAGGTGCTAGGTTGAGAACAGAGTCCCTTTGTTCTTTATGAGTTCTAACTCTGAGAAGTTTAAAATTCACAGATTCACTGTCTTTACTCATTATTCACGTCCCTTTGCAAAACTGGTGGGTCTGTGGAAAAGGTAGGAAAAGTAAGAGACATGCATGCCCATGAGAAATCGTTTTCCTTCATGTAACAGACCCTGGTAGGAAATGAATCTTAAACTGGAAAAGAAATATCTTAAATAGGCTACTCAGAACCATCTACATGAAAATTGGACCCTAAGGTAAGTATTTTGATGTTTTCAGCACCGCTTCGTCATTAAGGATAGTACTATATAGAAGTTGCAAGCTATTGGGTTCTGGTCACTATTAAAAACTCTTGAAGATATTCTAAAACCTTACTATTATTTCTTTGTGAGGTAGATATTTTCAAGATTTTTTTGTTTTTGTTTTCATTGTAGGCATGCTGATACAGATTATTGGTGTCACTAATGTCTCTAATCAGTTCAATACAAACTGCAAAATTCCAGTTTCAAATTGGTCCAAAGAGAAATTACCATGCGAAGTGGAAGACAGAAATAAAACACCATCCGGCTGGGTCCAGCATGCTCTCACTTTCTGCCAGAAGCTCGACTCCCTGGGCTGACTCTGCTGGTCCACTACGGCTCCAGGTCCTCCGGCACATGCTGACCAGCTGACCCACGGAGCAGCGGACACACAGACACACAGTTTCCCCACAACCTCCCTCGAGTTCCCTCTTCACAGTCCCGATGGCTGAGCTGCTCACACTCACTGGCTGGGCACAACTGTGTAAGGTCGAATTCCTGCAATAAATCCCTTATCCCCTAGCTCAGAGAGGTTTGACTGTCCTGACTAAACCCAAGTAATACAGACAAAACACGAAAGACATTCTCTAGTACATGTGATTTTTCTTGTAAGTTTGTCTTTTGGGGAAATTTTGAGCCTGGATATAAAAGTATCTGTCATTAATCACTATTATTTTTGAAAACCTTCTAGAATGTTCTTTTTAAAATTCTTCTTTTTAAATACTAAAGATGACTCAGGAATGAACCATACATGGATGGATTCTCTAAACTGCATTACAGTTACTCAAGTTTTGTAGGGAGCATTTCCCTGAGGAAGAACGAAATGTTTCTCCAGTCAGGGAAATAGTTCTATTTGGTATAGCTTTCTCTTTCAGTCAGCCAGTTTCTCTCCAGATGTAATAAACAGCTTTCAAAAGGGGTATAAAAGTGTCTGCTCAAAAGCCTGCAGTCTGTTATTTGTGGAAGTGCCTGTGGATTCACAGACGCGTTTCTGAGAAGTGGATTATCATCTTGTGATACCTCATGGCTCAGCACAGTTCTGTGGGCAAACAAAAAAGCCATTCTTTTTTGGTGACAAAAGATAAAGCTGGTTATTAGCAATTCGATACAAAAGAAGTAGAAAGGGCTGGAAACAAGGAGTCAAGCCAAGTTTGGCATCTATTATTCACACAAAATCTTCTGGTAATAACAACTACCCCAATTGTTGGAATGTCCTATTCAGAGGACCAGTTTTCCTGCTGCACTGTCGAAAGTATAGATGATAGATAACTTCCAGTGACTGTCAAAATTAAAATGAAATCAGTTCTAATGAAATAAAACAGACTATTCCTGTTTGTTGGTCCTAGAGAAAATGTGTGATGATGAATTGAATTTGTCATCTCACCCTGAAAAGAATCTATTTTTGCAAACAATAATTTTCTATATTCTTGACATTTTCTTTTTAAATGTATATGGCTTAAGTGTTGAACACTATTTCTGCATTCCAGTCTACTGAGTTTATTCCCAGATATATATTTTCTTTCTTTCTTTCACTATTATCTCAGAGTTGCAGCCTTCATCAAAGGTCATCAGATCCACTGATTTTAGTCAAATATCCTCATGTTTTTTCATCTAAGAAATTATAATTTGTTATTGGTCTTTTGAAGTGTCAAAGAATGGGAAGCAGTAAGTGTATCCTCCAAAATAAATCAAACTTCAAATAAAAACCAAACTTGCAACTCAAATCAAAACCAGAGGCAAAATATTACAAGGCTCACAATTATGGATGAATAAATTTGTTTAGTAATTTCCCTATATTTTTTAAAATTTATTTTCCAAATGAATTTGGAGCCAACTGTTCATCATCACAAATGGGAACAAAAAAGCATATATGACAATTTTCAGGTGAAGTTAATATGTAAAACTTGAATTTATCTTATATGACAGAGATCATACAATATTCACAAAACCTGGAAGGTCAAAGTCAACCTGCCTCTTGTGGATACTTTTGTCGAGTTGGCTCTGACAGGTGGACCCATCTCACTGAAGGATTCCCTCATTTCTTTGGGTGTGGAGCTGTAGGATAAGCACTAGACCAAAAAGTCGGTTTGAACCATAGGGTCAGAGATTCAAATTCATCAGCCGTTGCTCAGTAACCCTATACAGTGTTGCTATGAGTCCAAACCAACTCAAAGGCACTTAACAACTACTAAATGGGATGTCCTTTCTATCGACTGGCCTTTCCTAATGAAGTGTGCAAAGTAAGCGAGCTGAAGTTTCACCAGCCTGACTTCTCAAGAACATTCTGGTTGTATTTCTCCATGTCCATGATCCAGATGAAGTACTGGTGTGGTGCTATAGGATAAGCATTGGACTGCTAACCCCAAGATTGGTGGTTCAGTCCCAACAGCTACTCCTCGAAAACCCTACACGGGTCGTTGTGAGTCAGAATCAACTCGATAGTATTTAACAATAACAGCAATGTTATCTAGATCAAGTCCTGGCGTGGAGCTGTAGGACAAGCACTGAACTGCTAACTGCAAGGTACACAGGTCAGACACAATAGCCACTCTCAGAAGCCCTATGCAGGGTCGTTATGAGTTCGAACCAACAGGATAGCACACAGCAACCACAATTATCCAGATGCCATTTTAGTACTGTTCTCAAACCAATATTTATACTTTATTGTATCACAAAGTTATGACTTTTGCAACTCTGTTGTTGTTGTTAGGTGCCATCGAGTTGGTACCAACTCATAGCAACCTTATGCACAACAGAACAAAACACTGCCTGGTCCTGGGCCAACCACACTATTCTTGCCATGCTTGAGTCCATCGATGCTGCCAATTGGCCAATTCATCTCACTGGGGGTCTTCCTCTTTTTCTATGACCCTCCACCTTACCAAACATCATATCCTTCTTAAGTGACTTGTCCCTCCTGACAATATGTCCAAAGTGTGGCAAACGATGTTTGGCCATCCTGGCCTCCAAGGAGCACTCTGGCTGCACTTCTTCCAACACAGATCTGTTGGTTCTATGGGCAGCCCATGGCACTTTCAATGTTCTCCTCCAACACCATAACTCAAAAGCATCATTTCTTCTATGGTCTTCCTTATTCACTGTCCAGCTTTCACATACACATGAGGATTATTGAAAATACCCTGGCATGAGTCAGGCACACCTTAGTCCTCAAGCTGACATCTTTGCTCTTCAACACTTTAAAAAGGTCTTCTGCAGCAGATTTGCCTAATGCAATATGGTGCTTGATTTCTTGACTGCTGCTTCCATGTGTGTTGATAGTTGATCTAAGAAGAATGAAGTCCTTGACAACTTCAGTCTCTTCTCCATTGATAAGAATGTTGTTTATTGGTCCAGTGGTGAGGATTTTTGTTTTCTTTACATTGAGATGCAATCCATACGGAAGGCTGTGCTCTTTGATCTTCATCAGTAAATGTTTTAAGTCCTCTTCACTTTCAGCAAGCAAGGTTGAATCATCAGCATATCGCAGGTTGTTAATGAGTCTTCCTCCAATCCTGATGCCACATTTTTTCTTCATATAACCCATCTTGGATTATTTGCTCAGCATACAAGTTGAATAAGTAAGTATGGTGAAAGACTACAACCCTGTCGCACACTTTTCTTAATTTTAAACCATTCAGTGTTCCTTTGTTCTGTTCGAACAACTGCCTCTTGGTCCACGTACAGGTTCCCTCTGAGCACAGTTAAGTGTTCCAGAATACTCATACTTTGCAATATTGTCTATAGCTTGTCATGATCCACACAATCAAAATCCTTTGCATTGTCAATAAAGCACAGGTAAACATCCTTCTAGTATTGTTTGCTTTCAGCCAAGATCTACTTGATGTCAGCAACGATACCCCTTATTCCATGTCCTCTTCTGAATCCAGCTTGAACCTCCGGAAGTTCTCTGCCAATGTATGGTTGTGGCCATTTCTGTATTACCTTTAGTAAAACTTTACTCGCTTGGGATTTCAAAGATATCTGCTACTCTAGAATCAATGAAAACGTATTTTTTATTTTGTAAAAAAACTATATGGAAAGCATAACACCAGGATCAGTTGATATTACTGAGTTGGAACCAACTGGATGGCACTTAACAGCAACAACAGTCCTGCTTGCTAAGTGTGACTTTTCACAGCTACTCTGAGCTCTCAGAAGCATTGTATTTATTATGTCATAAATAATAATGAAATTAAAACACTGTCATCTAGACAATAATTTAAAGCCTTCTCACTTCCACAGAATATAAAGTGGTTACCATGTTCTTGTCACATGAGATGCAGTCAATACTTGTTGGCTATAAAGAATGGGTCAGACAGGCAGCATCCAAAATAAACGGTTTTAAGTAGCACTCCACATTGCACTGACCCATCTCAAGTAAATCCTGTCTTCGTTTTTAGAAGGGTTGTGCAATGATCTTTAATTACTACATTTTGTGTCTAAACACCCTCTTTCCTGGAAGCTTTGGACAATCTTCGAAGCTGCTATTTACTATAAACACCTTTGTTGTGTTGTTGGTGTTGTTGTTAAGGAGCTCTGCTAGCATAGTGGTTACAAATCAGCCTGTGAACTGTAAGGTCAGCCGTTTGAAACTACCAGCTGTTCTGTGGGAGAAAGATGAGGCTTTCTGCTCCAATAAAGACTTACAGCCTTGGAAACCCCGTACAGGGTCGCTATGAGTTGGAACCGACTCCATGGCACATAACAACAACAAACACCCTTTTTTCTGGAAGCTTCAGAGAAGCTTTGAAGCTAGTATTTGCTAAAAACCCATTTGTTGTGTTGTTAAGTGCTGTCTAGTGGTTCCAACTCATAGTGACCCAGTATAGGGTTTCTAAGGAGCGACTGGTGAGTTTGAACTGCCGACTTTGTGGTTCAAAGCAACCTTGTGGTACTGCATTTATCTTACAGCGCCACACTGGGACTCCATAAACATACTGGTTGCATTAAAAACATAGCAATTGTCTAAAAATGTATCTTTTTATTTTTAAATGTATTATTTAAAAAATAATTTACCAGGAGATATCTAACCTAATGTATGTATGATCAGATAACTCTTCAGTTGCTTAGGAGCCTACCAAAGGAACCAATACTAGCGATTTAAAGACCTTAATTTCAGAAAGCTCCTATAAATCTCTGAAAGAGCCATTAATATTTCAGTAGCGAAATGGACACAGGGCATTAATAGGACTTGGGAGCAGAAATTACAACATAGTTCCCATATAATCTTTCTGTGAAGTTGTTATTGTTGATAAGTTTCATCAAGTCAGCTCTGACTCATAGCAACCCTGTATAGGGTTTCCAAGGCTATAAATCTTTGCGGAAGCAGAAAGCCTCATCTTTCTCCCAAGGAGTGTCTGGGGGACTTGAACTGCCAACTAGTGCTTTTCCTGCAGAACCACCTCGATCCTTTAGATTTATTGGTGGGGGTATGCCATGGAGTCGGTTCTGATTCACAGCGACCCTGTACAGGATTTCCAAGGCTGCAAATGTTTACGGGAGCAGAAAGCCTCATCTTTCTCCCATGGAATGGCTGATAGTTTCAAACTGTTGACCCTGATGTTAGCAGCCTGATTTGTAAGCACTACGCTACCAGAGCGCCTTAGACTTATTACGATAATCAAGTAAATGTAAATTATAACAATAATGAGATGCACATTTTTATTGTTAAATTGACACGTGTTTTAAAGAAAGGACTGATGCCAAGAATAAGAGGAGGGTAGTCCCGGCATTGCTTCTAACTTCACCTTAGTGTGATCTTTCTGGAAAGCCATAGTTAGACTCAGAAGAGTGTTCACAGTGTCACTTCTAAAGATGTATCACAAGGAATTCATCACAATCTTGGAAATATACAAAGGGGCATCAATGTCTTCATGGAAAAATTAAATGAAAATATAACATTTTTCCAAGAGCTGTTTGAAACCCCCTCATATATGCAGGGTTGCTATTGGTTGGAACTAACTCGATGGCACTTAATAACAACAACAGCAGCATGGATACTTGTGGAGAACCAGAAACAAATGAAGCATTCAAACAACAGGAAAAGAGTTTAAAGTATGTTAATAATCATGTCTGAAGTATTGTGAGGTCAGTCAATATATTTTCTAATAAAATAAAAATAGTCATGCTATAATATGAAGTAAAAATAATCAGGATTCTAAAACTCTGGTAGTGTAATGGTTACAAGTCGGGCTGCTAGCCTCAGGGTCAATAATTCAAAACTACCAGCAGTTCTGTGGGAGAAAGATGAAGCTTTCTGCTCCTGTAAAGATTTACAGCCCCAGAAACCCTACGCAGGGTCGTTATGAGTTGGACTGACTCTATGGCACATAACCACCATTACCACCAATTTATATAAATAGCATAGTGTCAAAAAACAAAGCAAACACTCTGAGAGAAAATATATCAATATAATTTAATTGGTGGTGGTGGCAGCTGCGTGGTGTGGAGTCTGTTCCAACTCATAGAGACCCTGTACAGGGTTTCCTCTATGATAATTACAGATAATTTGCATGCTCATCTCTTTTTTCAGTTTAAAAAGTTTTACCATTAAAAATTATTTGGCTTGAAAGCAGGGACTCAAGCAGAACAGATACTTGCATATCAATGTTCACTAACGTATTATTCAGGAAACAATCAACTGATGAGAGGATAAGCAAAACGGGTGTATACAAACAATGAAATATTAAACCAATGGAATTTCTCCATAAAGAGAAACGGAGTTCTGATACATGTTACAACATGGATGAATCTTGAAAACAAGCAGAGGGAAGCAAACTAATACATTTTGACACAACAAAAAATGTAGTCATGCAATAAAATATTATTCTGCAATGAAAATTAATATAGTACTAAAACAAAAAAAAAAATGTACTTAAAAATCTGTTGAACAAGGGGCATGGAGAAACAGACAAACACAGTGACAGAAACATAATCCAGGCCTTCCTGAAACAGACAGAGTTTGCATGGCATGCAATGGCCCGGACTCTTGCCATCCGTCGAGAGTCACACTTGAGCCAAGTCTGGCAGGAACAGGACTCACTGTGGCCTGTGCTCCAGTAGAGAAATTCTAGCCCCTTGTCAACTTACATGGGCAGGATCACCCCAATTAAGCAGGAAGAACATGAGTTTTGCAGTTGCTTACATGGTTCTCAGAATGTGGTCCTTGGACAAGAGGCATCACCAAGCTTCACCAAGCAGTCTCTGTTTTCACCAATATCTAGGAGATTCTGATGTGTATTAAACTTTGGAAACCACTGATCTTATGGAAGGAGCCCTGTGGTGCTGCAGGGCAAGCACATGGTCTGCAGTTCAAACCCACCAGCTGCTCTGAAACCTCAGAAACCTTGTATGAGTTGGAATTGACTGTGAGTTGGAATCAACTATGCGTTGGATTTGACTCTAGGACAATGAGCTTGGTTTTTGGTTTGGTCTTATTGATGAGAGAGAACTCCTATCCTCAGATGCTAATCTCTGGGAAACTTGCATTCTCAACTGGTTTTGGCTAGAGGAATCTGAGTACTCTCTCTTCTCTCTCTCTTTCTCAGTAGCAGACCTAAAGGGAGTCTGGAATCATTAAATGGACAAAGTACTTTTCTTGACACAAAAACCATAGCCTCAAGTGGTTTTGAAACTACTGACAGCAAGCTACTTATTGTATCCTCAGAGCTTTGGTTCTAAAATGGAACTTAGAAGTGCTTTGACCTCCACATTTTAAAATATGAGAAAAGAAGACAATGATATGGTAGGGCCTCGCTTTCTTATTGGACAGAATCTGGACTGATGCCAACTATGAGATCGCTGCTCTTTCTACCACACTCTGTTGTCTACCACGTAAAATCATAATGAGAGTCTTTCAAATTTACTTTGAAGAAAACAACAACAAAAATCAGTATTCTTTTCTATCCCAAACAAGCAAATAGGAACATTCATTCCATTTAATGACATCTCCAATGTAGTTTCTTGGCATTCCATCAAACATCTGTCTATTTTGGATAGCCCTGAAAAGTTATGTACTAGAAACAAAGCTAAACAGATTTTGTGATTAGGAAGGAAAATAGCAAACCATAGACTTGATAGTTGAGAAGACTAGAATGAATCGAGACTATCAGATAATAATAAAAATTGTAAACTGTGTGTCCATTAGAACCTTTCTACCTCCAGTGTGGTGCGTAGTACAGGTAGAAGCATCACTTGGGAGCTTGTCAGAAATGTAAACTCTGAGGGTCCACTAATTATTGTTGTCATAAGTTGCTGTTGAGTCAGCACTGACTCATGGTTGGCTCATGTCCACAGTCAAATGAAACATGGTCAGGTCCCATGCCATCGCCACAAGACCTACTGAATCAGAATCTGCATGTAAATGTGATCTGCATGAGTCTCTCTCTCTTTTTTTTTAACTTTTTATTGTGATTTGGGTGATGGTTTACAGAGAAGATCATCAGTTTCGCATGCAATAACGCATACAAGGTCTGTTTTCTCTCATTGATTATAATCCTCTCAATGCAACATCGTTTATCCCACTTCTTCCCTGTGTCTGGTTTTCATTCCTCCTTCTTTCCTAACCCTACCAAACATTGTCCTTGGGTAAATGCTGCCTGTTTGATCTCAAATGTTGATTCTTCTAAGTTGTGCACACCTCACTAGTGTTAGAGCTCTCCTTGTCGTTGTTGTCAAGAGCCATTGAGTTGGTGGTTCCAACTCATAGTGATCCTGTATGGGTTTCTGTGGTTCGATCTTGCGTTCCCCTACTTGAACCTACAGTACCACACCACAACTCTATTCTCCTTACAGACTATTATTTGGCTGAAAACTGAGTCATGGGATTGAGTTCAGTTCCAGACCTGAAGGGTGACAGCCTTAGAGGTCCCACCAGTCTTGATCCAATCAGTTAAGTCTGGTCTTTTAAAAACGATTTTGAGTTCCACAACTCTACTACTCTATCACATATTTCTAAAGTAATCTCTTTCAGAACAATTGGTAGTAGAAGTCAGACACCATCCAGTTCCTCTGGCGACTGATGTTTGTTGGACGAATTGTTCCCATTTGCCTTCAGTTTTCATCACTCTTCTTTGCTCCAGAATCGAAGAGGCCAATAGTTGTACTTTAGGTTTTTAAGTTGTAAGAGTTTTTAAGAACCCACTCCTGGTGTGGCATTGTAGGAAAAGCACTGCTAACTACAAGGTTGGCAGTTCAAACCCACCAGGTAATCTTCAGAAACCCTATGCATGGTTGCTATGAGTTGGAATAGACTTGACAACACTTAACAACAACAACACCTTTATTGCTTTTATCTCTTCTCCCAGGGTCTTCCCCTGGCTTCATCAAGTTTTGCCAATCTCCTTATTGCATATTGTCTTCCCCTTCACCCAAGCAACAATACTTTCTTCACAAGTTTTAAATAGTTTTTTATATTGAAATCTACAGAGTTTCACATATGTCATATCATTGCCTTCTTGTTTGCATGGTTTCTGCTGAGAAATCAGAACTTAGTCTCATTGGTTCTCTTTTGTAGGTGACTTTTTGTTTTTCTTGAGTTTCTTTCAGGATTCTTGTCTTTGGTTTTAGAAAGTTTGACTTTGACATGTCTTGGTGATTGTCTTTTGGGGTCTATTCTATTTGGGGTTTGTTCAGCTTCTTAAATTGCTATCCTCTCTTCTTTCATGATGTTAGGGAAGTTTTCTTCCAACAACTCTTTGACAATTTTCTCTGTGCTTTGTTGTATCTCTTCCTGTTTTGGAATTCTGATCATATGTAAGTTATCCCTCTTGATGGAGTCCCATCCATGTGATTCATATGCTCGAAGATTTTCCCATTTGTCTTTCTTGACAGAAAATTGTTGGGGTTTTTTGGGAGGGGAATGTAGTGTTTTCATTGAACCTGTCAATGTTCTGATAAAAGTATTAGTATTCCAGGAGGAAAAGTACCAGGGAGTCCAAGTTGACTGTATCATATGTGGATTTGGAAAATGTCGAAGACAGAGAGTAGGACTTACATAGGATCATTTGGGCTGATAGTAACAGAGTGACAATAATCACACTGCTTTACACAATAAGGAAATACACTCACTTAGAAGTAATGGTTCAGAGCAGCGGAAGATCCAGACATTATGCCATCACTAGATCAATACTGTCATTAAAAATTCAGGAGTTTTTCATCTCCCCAATTCCCGGACTATGTCAGCGCTAAGACAGGTTCCCTTCAAACTTGCAAGATTTCTGTAAACAGGGCTACATGATTTCTTTCTTTTTAATATTTTGTGGAAGAGAGATAGAAAAATGTCTCCCCCAAGTAAGGTACACAATAAAGATGATCGTATCATTTATTTTCCAAACTATAACATTTTTAACAATGAAAGGGACACTATTAAAAATCATACCAAGAAAACAGTATAAACCAGGATTGTTTCACACAAGCCAAGACCTATGGTCACTTGAAAGCACAGTAGGTTTGAACTACAAAGTCGGCGGTTCAAACTCATCAGCTGATCCACAGAAACCCTATACAGGGTCGCTATGAATTGAAACCTACTAAATGGCACTTAACAACAACAACAACAAAGAGCAAAGACATCATTTTGAGGACTAAGGTGCGCCTGACCAAAGCCATGATATTTTTAATTGCCTCATATGAGTGCAAAAGCTGGACAATAAATAAGGAAGACCAAAGAAGAATGGATGCATTGGAATTATAGTATCGGCATAAATAATGACTGCAGCATGAACTGAAAGAACTAACTAATCTGTCTTAGAAGAAGCACAATCAGAATGCTCCTTAACAGCAAAGACGGTGATAATTCATCCCACTTACTTTGGACGTGTTGTCAGAAGGGACCAATCACTGAAGGAGGACATCATGCTTGGTAAATAGAGAGTCAGCCCAAAAAGAGGAAGACCCTCAATGAAATGGGTTGAAGCAAAGACGGCAACAATGGTCTCAAACATAGCAAGGATTGTGAGGATGGGACCGACGCTAGCAGTGTTTCTTTGTGTTGCACATAGAAGGTAGCTATGCTATAACACCTAACAATAGCAACAATGGCTAATGAGCTTGAGCATCTTTTCACAGGTTTTTGAGCCGCCTGACTGTCCTCTTTGGTGGAGTGGCTGTTCATGTCCTTTGTCTAATTTTTAATTGGGTTGTCTTTTTATTGTTGAGTTGTTGAAGTTTCTTTTTTTAATACATAGATTACATAGACCCTTATCAGATGTCATTTCCAATGATTTTCCTCCCAGTCTGTAAATTGTCCTTTTTAGTTTTTGATAGTCTTTTAATGAGCATAATAAGTATTTAATTTTTGTGAGGTGCCATAATTGTAATTTGTATTCAACAGTGAATCCTTTCTGAGTGGTATATTATAAAGGGAAGAATAGACAAATAGCAAAGGAATGCTAAGGATTGTAGCAGCTACTACAAACTAGGAGAGAAACCCACAGAAGGAACTGGATCAACCAAGACCCTGATTTGGACTCTTATCCTCTAGAACTGTAAGAAAAACTAAGCTTCTGCTCTGTCAAACAACTCACTTGTGGGTTGTTGTTGTTTTTTTTTATAGCAATACCAGGTAATAAAGATGGTATTTATTATTAACAATATTATTGTGATGAAACTTAGAAGAGACAAGCAGTATGGTCAAATACTAAAGACGTTTTAGAGGTGAAACATACATCCTATCCGTTCCCTGCGTCTCACATAATACAGAATTTTATATTGGGGATATTCCCTTCATTCCCATCATTTTACATAGTGTAATCACGCATACCTGGCATCTTGAATTCTGCTACCTTGCATTAGGGCTAAATTATCAATATTCTAAAAGGAGCTCTGGTAGCGTAGTGGTTACGAATCGGGCTGCGAACCTTAAGGTCAGCGGTTCGAAACTACCAGCCTCTCCGCGGGAGAAAAATAAGGCTTTCTACTCCTGTAAGGATTTACACCCTCGGAAACCCTGTACAGGGTCGCTATGGGTCGGAACCGACTCGACGGCACTTAACAACAACAACAATTAGAGCGCTAGTCCTACCAGAAGTGCCCTGGTGAAAGATGCTAAAGAAATGAAACCCTAAAAGAACTAACAGCTACATGAACATTTTCTGTGCAAGTCTATGCATTTCAAATCACTATGGGATTGGAGAAAATGTTTCCTTTGCTTTAAATGTAGCTTTTATTGACAATACAAAATAAGTAATCGTGCATTAAAATCCCTAAAAAAAATATGACACTGATTTTCAAAGAGAAAATGTAAGTAGCAAGAGGCAAATAGGCCTTTTGGTTAGAGACAAAATTCTCCTCATTCTTTGCTCTTATTGGAGATTTTATGATCACACACACTCTAGTATTTGGTGACATCTGTAGAAGTGTTTACCATCTGAGCCTTAAATTAGAAGTGTGTCTTTGTCTCTAAATGAAGGAAAAATATGCCTTGCTTATGCAGATTGAGGAGTCCTGGTGTGGTGCTGTAAGACAAGCATTGGATTGCTAACCGTGAGGTCAGCAGTTCAAACCCACCAGCTGTTCCTTGGAAACTTCATACGGGATCACTATGAATCAGAATCAACTCGATGGCACCCAACAACAACAAACAATATGGCTAATTGGTCATAGGCACTTAGCCATTCATCCAACAGGCAGACAAGGTAAAAGAAGCAGATAATAGAGGTTTGAGGCAAATGATGTTATCTTTCTCTTTCTATGCACACTTCGATATATGAGGAGGAAAGAACCTAACTGTAGTAGATTTCCTATGTTTGCCATAACAACAAAATCCACAAAACAAGTGACTTTAAAACAACAGATACGTGTTGTCTCTATTGTGGAGACTGAGAATCCAAGAGCAGAGTGTCAGCCATGTTGAATCTTACTGAGGCTGAGAGAGAGTCTGATCCATGCCTGCCTCCTACCTCCTGGTAGCTTCGGGTATTCCCTGACTTCTAGGTACAGATTACATAACATCCTTCCTCTGTTTCCCTGTGTCTATGTATGTTCTTCTCTTTTATAAAAACACCAAACATTTAGGATTTGACTTCTACCTACTGCAACATGGCCTCATGTTAAGATACTTGATAACATCTTCGAGCAATCTATTTTCAAAATGGATTCCATTCACATGTATAAGGGTCAGGACCTCAACATACCATCTTGAGGGACACAATTCAATTGCTAAACTGATGTGCATGTGAGGATTCCAGAACAGTTCTCTGAGCCTCATCAGGTGATCATCTATCTATTTATTCCATTGTACTAAGAGCTCCTAAATCAGAAATAGCATTTTATCCTTTTTTTATACTCCAAGCTCCTAATAAAGTTAGGTGCCGTTGAGTCAGCTCTGACTCATAGTGACTCATGTATAACAGAAGGAAATGTTTCCCAATCTTCTGCCATCCTCACAAGCATTGCTATAGTAGAGCCCATTGTTGTACCACGATGTCAATCCATCTCCTTGAGGATCTTGCTCTTTTTGCTGACCTTCTATTTTAGCAGGCATGATGTCCTTCTCCAGGGATTGGTTCCTTCCTATAACATGTCCAAAGTACATGAAACAAAGTCTCAGCATCCTTGCTTTTGAGAAGCACTGGCCATGCTTCTTTGAAGACAGATTTGTCTATTTGGTAATTGATAGTATATTTACTATTCTTGACCATCACCAAAATTCAAATGCATCTATTATCCTTTGGTCTTCCTTTTTCATTGTCCAGCTTTTTCACACATATGAGGCAACTGAAAATGCCATGACTTGAGTCTTCAAATTGCTATCTTTGATTTTTAACTCTGAAAAGGTCTTTTGCAGTAGATTTGTGCAGTGCAGTACGTCTTTTGATTCCTTGACTGCTGCTTCCATGGGTGTTAACTGGAGATCTAAGTAAAGTCAAATCCTTGACAATTTCAAATTTTTTTCCATCTATTGTGATATTGCCTGTTGGTCCGGTTGTGAGGATTTTTTTTTTCTTTATGTCAAGGTTTAATCCATACTGATGTCTATATTTTCTGATCTTCAACAGTGTTTCAAGTCCTCTTCACTCTTCAGTAAACAAGGCTTTGTCATCTGCATATCACAGGTGAATGAGTCTTCCTCCAATCCTAATGCTAGATTCTTCTTCATCTATTCTGGCATCTCAGATTATTTGTTCAGCATACAGATTGAATAAGTATGGTGAAGAGCTACAGCCCTAACACACATCTTTACTAAGTTTAAACCATACGCTATCCTCTTGTTCTTTTGAACAACTCCCTGTTAAGATCCTCAGCTAGTTCCCAGCAATACAGTACTCAGTAAATATTGTCTGAGTGTCTAAATTAATCATACAATAAATTCATGGCATTTTCAGAAACAACAGTGTCCTTCAGATATTTATTCTAAAGCTGTGTTGTCTACTTGTTCTACCACTTGCTTTCTTTTAGAAAGGGCACATTTAACAATGTGTCTCTCGGATTCAGTGGGGTAGTTGTTGAAGCAGCAGTATACTTTCAGACCATTGGACACCATTTCATCAATCACCTGTCTGCTTCCTCTCTGGAAATTTCAGCATGCTGTTTACAGGCATCATAAAGTACCAAGTATGCAGCTTCATCAGGGAGCTCTGCCAGGGTCTCAAAAATAACTAATTCATGGAAGAAACATTTCAGAGAAATTACCACTCTCATATACTGGTGATGAAGGTGTCTGTTGGCACAACCTTGCTAGGTGAGTTGGCAATGTGCATAAGAAGATTTGGGCATAAAAGTTCCACCTCCAGGAATTAATTCTTAAGGAATATTTGAGGAGGTGCATAAAAATCTTTTGTATGATATTTATGGTAGTGCAATTTTCTTGTCTTCTTTTCTGAATATACTGAGCATTTTAACAGGTGCAATAACCTGGCTTCTCATAATCACAGAAAGGGGATGGGATGGAGCCAGGACCTTTTTTATCCCAAAGGGAAGCTTTTTATGTAAAGGGAGAATCTGGTGTGTGTCTTTAACAAGCTCTCTGTGGACCAGAACATATCACTGCACATGTGGGAGAGTAAAGAAAAACTGGGGTTTTAAATTACCAAAGGGAGTCCTTGATACAAAAAACTAGCACACTTGACTGGTACTGAAAGGTTGGAGGTTTGAGCCCACCCAAAGGTACCATGGAAGAAAGATCTGGCAGTCTACTTCTAAGACACCAACTACTGAAAACTCTATGGAATATAGTTCTATTCGGACACACACAGGGTTGCCATGCTTCAAATTCAACTTGATAGCAACTTGTGGTGGTGACAAACTACCAAAGCAAAACTGTTTTCTTCTCAAAACCTTCCACATATCCACTTTGAGCTAATAGGAAAAACTGCAGTGAAAAGTTACATGTTAATAGGGTCTTTGTTATCTGTACTTTATAAGTACTCTATAAGAAAACTATTATAACACTTCTGCAAGACAATTGAGAGTAACTGTGGAAAAGTCAGAAACAAATGCACGGCTTTCACAAGATATGATGAGATTCCAAGAGAGTTGAACACTGAACCTTTGACAGTCCAAACAGTTGGATTCCATTTTAAAGTCAACATCGCCTTCTTTACTGTGCCTCACTTTCCATCTTAAGTGTACTATTGCTTTCAATTCCTTCCTCTGATTATTAAGTTCAATTTGATTTTTGTGCTAACTGTGATCTGATGGTTGGTGGTTATGTGCCGTGGAGTCGGTTCCGACTCATAGCGACCCTGTACAGGGTTTCTGAGGCTGTAATTCCTTACGGGAGCAGAAAGCCTCATCTTTCTCCCACCGAACAGCTGGTAGTTTCAAACTGCTGACCTTGCGGTTTGCAGCCCAATTCGTAACCGCCATGCTACCAGAGCTCCTTTGTGATCTACTAAACAATAAATGTATAAAGTTTTGATTCACATGTAAAAATAACTTAGCACCATAATAAAGCTTTATCAAATACATAATCCATTACCACATCCAACCCCAAAGAGAAAATCAGATTGTATATGTTCCTTTTGTTATTTTTTTCCTAATCTTAAAAAGCATATGGTGAGTATTAATAAACTTGCTATTTAAAATCACATTTAACCATTCTTTTCTAAGTCTACTTGACTTCCCCTGGAAAATTCTTACCTTCCCCAACTTCCAGACCCAAAGTACTTCCTCCCCACAGTATTTTCCTGCTAATTTTTGAAACACAACATTCAGTCAAATGTCCCATCTTTGACCCTAACCCAACTTAAAATAGTTTATAAAATGACGTCTTTTTTCATGGATTCCGATAAGCACAGAAATCGCATGTCTTTCATCTTCTCCTCTCTTTTAAAAATGGTGGACCCTCTGGAGTGGTCAGCATGCTCTGATGTTCCAGTGTGCCTGATCTGTTTGTGTGAATGTCTTTGTCATCTAGTACGGCTATCACAGAAATATCACAAGTGGGTGGTTTAATAAACAGAATTTTATTTTTTCACAGTTAAAAGACTAAAAATCTGAATTCAGGGAGTTGTCTTTCTCTCTCTGCTAGCTGTGGAAGAAGGTCTTTGACTCTTTTTTACTTCTGTCCCTTGTTTCCTTGGACATCATCACATGGTGTGATATCTATCTTCCTCCACCTGTGTTTATTTCTCTCTGTGCTGAATCTACTTTTTCAATCTCAAAAGTAGTTGACGTTTAAGATTGACACACCCTATATGATATGAAAAATATGGTCTTCATGATATAAATGATGCTTGAAATCACATGATATTCACCCCCAATACCTTTCCTGAACAATATAAAACATGACTACACACATTGACCTCAAAAGACGGAGTAAAAAGGAATCAAACTGACTATATCTGTGGTAAGAGGTGGTGGGAAAACTCAGTATCATCAGTGACAACAAGGCCAGGGGCAGACTGTGAAACAGATCATCAACTGCTCAGCTGCAAGTTCAGGTTGAGATTGAAGAATATAAAAACAAGTCCTCAAGAAAATATGAACCTGAATATATACTACCTGAATTTAGAGATACAGTCAAGAATATATTTGATGCATTAGGCAGTAATGATGAAATACCAGCAGAGTTTGGGGATGACATCAAGAAAATCATACAGGAAGAAAGTAAAACATTATTAAAATGACAGGAAAGAAAGAAAAGATCAAAATGGAAGTCGGAAGAAACTCTGAAAGTAGAGATGCAAAAGCAAATGGAAGAAACGAGGAAATAAAAGAGCCGAAGAGCAAATTTCAAAGGACAGCTCGAGAAGACAAAGACCTGAAATTAGAAAACCAAAAGGGAAGAACACGTTCAGCATTTCTCAAGCTAAAATAACTGAAGAAAATATTCAAGTCTCAGGTTGCAACATTGGAGGGTTCTATGGGCAAAATATTGAATGATACAAAACACATCAAAATAAAATGGAAGGAATACAGAGTCACTGTATCAAAAATAAATGGTCAGGGCCTGGAGGAAGGTAGAATCTCCAGTGAGTAGTATTCAATCTGACTAGGTGGGGCTGATGCAACGAAATGCAGACGGGTCTTTTGTGATACAATAGTGAATAATTGTTATCAGGACTGATTGTGAGGGTTGGAAATATAAGGATGGACGTTTTATAGCAAGGAGGGGAGTGATTGACTTTTCAGTCTAGGAGCAGAGGTCCCTAGGACCATCAAGGGAGAAGAGCAGTGATGCCTGAAATGGAGCCAGAGATGATGATGTGGAGCTATGGAGCAGCTGGAGACTCTAGACCCAGAGAGGGAGAGCGACTGTGTGCTGAAGACCTGGGGGGCACGGGGGAAAGACTGCATGGAGGGGATTGAAACCATGGCAATGAGACGATATACGATAGAATGAATGTAAAACTAATGTTCTCCCATGTGAACTGTCACATAATTCACAATAAATCATTTAAGAAAAAAAAAATAATAAATGGTCATTGTTCAACCATTTCAAGAGGTAGTATATAATCAAGAACCGATGGTCCTGAAGGAAGAAATCCAAGATACATTAAAGGCATTGGTTAAAAACACAGGATTTGATGAAATACAAATTGAAACCTTTCAACAAACTGATGCAACACTAGAGGTGCTTAATCATTTGTGCCAAGAAGTTTGGAAGACAGCTACCTGACCAGATAATTGGAAGAGATCCATAATCTTAGCCCTTACAAAGAGAGGTGACCAAATGAAGTGTGGAAACGATTGGACTATATTATAATATCATAAGCAAGTAAAATTTTTCTGAAGCTAATTCAAAATTGGTTGCAACAGTACATCAAGCGGGAATTGCCTGAAATTCAAGGCAGATTTAGAAGAGGACTTGCAACTAGAGATATCATTGTTGACATCAGATGTATCTTAGCTGACAGTAGAGAATACTAGAAAGATTTTTTACTTGTGCTTTATTGACTATACAATGTTGTCCATAATTCAATGGACAACACTGCTAAGAAAGAGTATTACAAAAGACTTAATTGTGCTCCTATATATAGTCCAAGAAGCAGTTGTTAGGAAAGAAAAGGGGGATACTGAATGGTATAAACTCGGGAAAGGTGTGCTCCAGGGTTGTATTATTTCACCTTACTTATTCAATCTGTATGCTGAGCAAATAATCCAAGAAGATAAATAATATGATGAAGAATGTGGCATCAGGATTAAAGGAAGACCCATTAACAACCTGGGATATGCACATTATACAACCTTGCTTGCTAGAAATGAAGATGACTAATAATACACACTGATGAAGATAAAAAAACTGCAGCCTTCAGTATGTATTGTACATCCTCACAACTAAACCAATAAATAATATCATGATAATTGGAGAAAAGATTGAAGGTGTCAAAGACTTCCTTTTGCTTGGATCTACAATCAACACTGATTGAAGTAACAGTCAAGAAATCAAAGTACATATTGCATTGGGCAAACTTACACAAGACTTCTTTAATGTTCAAGAGCAAAGATAGAAGTTGAAGGACTACGGTGTGCCTGACCCAAACTACGGTACATTCCATTGCCTCATATGCATGTGAAAGTTGGAAAATGAATAAGGAAGACCATAGAAGAATTGATGCATTTGAGTTATGGTGCTGCAGAAGAATAGTAAAAGTACCATGGACTGAAAGAAGAATAAACAAATCTGTGTTGAAAGAAGTACAGACAGAATGCTCCTTAGAAGTTAGGTTAAACAGAGTTCGTCTTTCATGCTTTGGATATGTTATCAGGAGGGAACAGACCCTGAAGAAGCTTATCATGCTAGGAATCTTAGACCTGGTTTTAAAAAGAAGCAAAACCTGTGAAATATATATGTGTGTGTGTGTGTGTGTATACATAGTGTGTATATATGTGTGTGTGTGTATACATATATAAAAAAGAGAAGTTTGTTATCAAGGGTATGGTTTACAATTATAGCATCCCAGGTCTCCAACAAAAGAGGGAGAGAATCTTTCCTGAATGTCCATTATATTGGGAGCAGGCCACACCCTCAAGGAAACATTCTTTCAACTGATTGGCTGCTCATAGCCAATCATGATAGAGTTAACTATGCCTGTATTATGTTTCAACACCATGGCAATAAGCACATCTTAACTGCCAAACTGCTGGAAATCCTATACCAGTCAAGCTGACACAGAACGCTATTACAGTAGGTAAGGTGAAGGCTCAGGGAAAAAGAGAAAGATCCCCATGAGGTGGGTTGACAGGGTGGCAGCAGGAATGGGCTCAAAGGCAAAACAATAGCAGTGTTTCTTTCTGTTCTGTATGAGACAGCTATGATTCAGGGTTCTGAGTACCAAGTGGCACCTAAGAACACACTGATAAGACCCCCATTATCAGAACAACAACACCAAAAAAAACCCCACCCTATTCCCAAATAACAATACATCCATAGGTATGCTGTTGATGCCACTGTGTGCCATCCAATCAGAACTGACTCACAGCGACCTTGTATAGGGTTTCTGAGGTTGTAAATCTTTATTGGAGCAGAAAGTCTCACCTTTCTCCCACAGAGAATCTGGTAGATTCAAACTGAAGCCTTGCAGTTAGCAGTCCCAACCTATAACCCAGTATGCCAACAAGGAAAGCCATGGGTATAGGGGTTAAGATATACAAGCTGTATTTGTGGAGGTTGGGAGAGCATGATTCAATTCATAGCATTAAATAAGGCTTCACTGGAACACAGTCACATCCATTCATTTACATCTTATATATGGTTGTTTTTGTGCTTACGTGGCCCACAAAGCCAAAAACATTTACCAGATGGCCCTTTATAGAAAAAGTTTGCCAACCTGTTCCTAAACTGGAGTGTCTTTCTACAAAGCAACAAATTCTTTCTTAGGGAGATTTGGCACCCTGAGGATTTTCCTTCCTTTTCAGCAAAATGAATGCACTTAGGAAGGAATATACAGAACACAGTAGAAAAGAAAGAAGGGGGTTTGTATGCTTGCACTGAACTGTGCTTATTTCATAGGATCCAGACAGGCATCTCCTGAGCCTTCTTTGAAAACCATCAAATAATTATATGAGGTGATTTCAAAAAGTTTGTGGGAAAAAATCCATTATTTTAAATTCCATTTTCCCGTGAACTTCTTGGAAGTCCCCTCATAACCATGGCATTTAGGTTAGGAATTGAGCCATAACCCCAAATAATCCTTCATCAGTTCTTACTTTCAAGGTGAAAGAAGACATCAAGCTCGTTCAAATTGCCATAGAAAAAAATTCCTGAAACTTAAAGCAATTTCATGGGGCCAATGGTGGTTTGGTGGTAAAAGTCTCACCTTCCATGTGGAAGACCAGAATTCTATTCTGGGTCAAGGTAATTCGTAAATAGCCACCGCCCACCTGTCAGTGAAAGCTTTTATGTTGCTAAGAATTAAAGTTTCCAGACAAAACTGATTAGGAAGAAAGATTAGACAATCTACCTCCAAAACTTAGTCAATAAAAACCATGTGAAGCATAATGTTCCTGTCCAAATCCATTGTGCCTAGGGTTGGCATGATGGGGCTGGGGAAATGGGTGGTGGGGCTAACTGGAAGGCAATCAACACCATGTAAGGGGTTTCACTGACTTCAGAATGGTTTGCGAGTGGCAATACCTCCATATTGAATAATTCCCTTTTATTACTCTCACTTTTCCCAGTTTCCATCCCGCTGTTTATTTTTCTCAATGTACTATTCTTGTCTTAAGTATCATCATCACTGCCTCTACCAGTAAATGTCAGTCCCTTTCCTTGCGCTTTCCCATGTGCTGCATCACTTTATTTTTCCTATGCTTCTCCTCATCTTTGGAAATGACATGCAAAATCACTGTCCTGGAAAAACAGAGGACCTGTGTTCTATGCTGGTGCCACTATCTGACGTGGCAATTTAGGAAAGTCTTGTTGCCCTGTGGGGGACTAGATTCACTTCTTAGTAAATAGATTGACCCAGGATCTCTATGATAACATTAAAAAAAAAAAAAAAAAAGACACAGATCCAATAAAATTTTAAACTATTTGTCTCAGCAAGGAAAGTATCAAGTAACAGGTGTTTTAGGAGCCATGAATACAACACTTCACAGCAGTACACCAGATGTATATGGGCAGATTACCTGCAGCGCTGCCAAGAAGGTGCACAAAGACATCTCCATCAAGGAGTATGAACCATGTGTTAATCTCTTCCAGCCATATTGCCAGGTATGCCTCTAGGGCCAAGAAAACTGGGTCTGATTTAACATAACCCATCATCCTTAATTTCTAAGAAAATATATTCTGGGGACAAGAAAAGTATAACTAAACAGTGATGTATGTGTTCTACTTCAATCCCTTTAAATTCCTTTGCTGTTTAGTTTTCAGCATGCAGAGCTAGGCATGAGTTGGTGGCATGAATCCCTGATTCCTGACACTCTTCACATCCTCTCTAATTGAATTATCCCGATCCCTGAACTTCCATCTCATGGAATCAATGAAGTTTTCCTCTGTGCAGGTATAACCACTGTTTGTAATAAAAATTGGCAGTTGATCTAATGGTAGCCCACTGGTTGTTGGCCAGCAACTCATGAAGAAGCTTATAAGGGTGGATTAGCTACTCAAATACTTGGCTTGCTCTGTAATTTTTCATTCCGAGTATGGCCATTCTCAAAGAAGAGGGAAACACAAAACATAAGCAGTTACGAACAGAACTGACATTACAAAGTAAGACAGGGAGGGAGATGAAAGGATCAGTGTGTCACTCAATTTCTTTGTTGTTAAATGCAGTTGAGTTGGTTCTGTCTCATAGCAACACTGTATAGGATTTCTGAGGAGCAGCTAGTGGACTTGAACCATTGAACCAATGACCTTGTAGTTTGTAGTCCAGGGCTTAACAACAGGAGTCCGCTATTCCAAAGCTCTTTAATGTTCTCTGTCTTCAGTATCTAGAGCTGCCGTAATGTAACTATCCACAAGTGGGTGGTTTTAATAAACAGAAATTCATTTGCTCACAATTGAGGAGGCTTGAAGTCTGAATTCAGGGTGCTATGGGAAGGCCTTTTCTCTGTGTCAGTTCTGGAAGAAGGTCCTTGTGTCTTTTTAGCTCTGTGCCTTGACTCCTTGTTGTTAAGTTGTTAAGTGCCGTCAAGTCAGTTCTGACCCATAGCGACCCTGTACAGGGTTTCCGAGGGTGTAAATCTTTACGGGAGTAGAAAGCCTCATCTTTCTCCCGCAGAGTGGCTGGTAGTTTCGAACCGCTGACCTTAAGGTTCACAGCCCGATTCGTAACCACTACGCTACCAGAGCTCCTTCCTTGGGGATCTTCATATGGTTTGACATCTATTCTCTGGTCTCTGTTTCTGGCTTGTTTGATCTCTTTTATATCTCAAAAGAGATTGACTTAGAACATACCCATATAGGTCTCATTAGCATAACAAAAACCATTCTCAAATGGGATTATAACTACTACAGGGATTAGAATCTGCAACACATATTATGGGGGGACACAGTTCAGTCCATAACAGTGTTCCATTGGCTTTGAGAAAAAAATACATATACATATATATAGAGAGAGATTGTTGTTAAGTCAGTTCTGACCTCTAGTAACCCTATATAGGGTTTCCAAGGAGCAGCTGGTGAGCTTAAACCACTGACCTTGTGGTTCAAACCTACTTTGCAGTCCACAGCCCCACACCAGTACTATATATATATATATAATTTTTTTTAACACTTTTTATTGTGCATTGTGTGAAGGTTTACAGAGAAGATCATCAGTTTTCCATTCACCAAATCATACACTTTGCTCCATCTCAATGATTGCAATCCCCTTCATGGAACAGCAGTTATCCGGCTTCCTCCCTGTGGTTCCCATTTCCCTTCCATCCACCTTCCCTTCCCTTCTCAGTTCTACTCTGTAACACTTTTCTTGCGTGTTTTACAACAGTGGTCTCATACAATATTTGTCTTTTTGTGATTGACTAATTTTACTCAGCATAATGTCCTCCAGGTTCATCCATGTTATGAAGTATTTTGTAGATTCATCTTTCTTCAGTGTTGTGTCGTATTCCGTTCTGCATGTACCAAAGTTTGTTTATCCATTCTTCCACTGACGGGCATTTAGGTTGAAACCTCATACATTTTGCACTTGTGAAAGAACTCCAAATCACCTGACATTTGCCTATATCTCCCGTCTCATCCCCTGATTCTTGTACTCCAATCACCCTGAGTTTTTTGGGGTTTCTTTTGGTCTGTTTCTGTTATTGTCCTTGCTGCTGCTGCTGCCTTGGACGTCTTCACTAGCTATTACTTCTTTCTCTCTGAAATACACTTAGTTGCATAGTTGACTCCTCCTCAATATTCAGGACTCAATTTAAATTGTACTTCTTGTCTGTCCATCCAATCTACATTAGGATCCCTCTAGCCCTTCTCTCTACTACCCATCCATCAATTTGTCATACTGTGGTGTCTTGTATGGTGCTGTGATGCTGGAATCTATGGTATTTCAAATACCAGCAAGGTCACTCATGGTGGACAAGTTTCAGCAGAGCTTCCAGACTAAGACAAAGAAGAAAAGCCTGGTGATCTGCTTCTAAAATTAGCCATGAAAAACTGTGGATCACAACACAGCATCTTCCAACTCACTTTCTTTGGACACATCATCAAGTGGGGATCAATCGCTAGAGGAAGGCATCTTGTTTGGCAAAGTGGAAGGTCAACAAAGATGAGAAAGACCTTCAGAGAGATGGATTAGTACAGTAGCTACAGGGATGAATTCAAACATGCCAACAATGTTGTTGTTGTTAAGTGCCGTCGAGTCGGTTCCGACCCATAGCGACCCTGTACAGGGTTTCCGAGGGTGTCAATCTTTACAGGAGTAGAAAGCCTCATCTTTCTCCCACAGAGCAGCTGGTAGTTTCGAACCGCTGACCTTAAGGTTCGCAGCCCGATTCGTAACCACTACGCTACCAGAGTAGTGAGGATTATGTGGAATGAGGCAATATGTCATGTGTTTTACATGCTATATAGGAGCTGACTCCATGACAGGTAGCTTGTGAACAGGGGAACTAGCTAGTTACATCTATCTAATAATTTTCTATCCAACTAACCTTTGCATTCCTTCTTTGTACTTCTTCTTCTCAGAAATCAGGTTATTTGTTTGTTTTTTTACTACCCAAAGTCTCTAAATGGCATGAATGGTTTGCACTCAACTGCTAACGTACGATAAGCACTTGACTGCAAGGTTATTTGAATCACAAGGTCGGCAGTTCAAGTTCACCAGTCGACCCTTGGTAACCTTATACAGGGTCACTATGAGTTGGAACTGACTCGATGGCACTTAACAACAACAACTAACATAAGGGTTAGTAATCTGAACCTACCCAGTGGTACCATGGGAGAAATCCTTGGTGATCTGCTTCCATAAAGATTACATCCAAGAAAACCCTTTAGAGCAGCTTTGGTAGCGTAGTGGCTACAAATCAGTCTGTGAACCGCAAGATCAGCAGTTCGAAACTACCAGCTGTTCCACTGGAGAAAGATGAGGCTTTCTGCTCCTGTAAAGATTTACAGCCTTGGAAACCCTGTACAGGGTCGCTGTGAGTCGGAACCGACTCCACGGCACACCACTACCACCAGTTTTATTTTTGTTTTGCAATTGGCTGAGCTTAGTTTCTTTCGACATTCTTGTTGTTTCTTCATTAAAACATCAGTTTTTGCAATAGCAATCAATGGGGAAATGAGTGCTGGTAATACAAAGGTTAAGTGTTCAGCTGCTAATGGGCAAGTTGGCGGTTCTAACCCACCCAGTGACTCTGCAAGAGGAAAGGCCTGGTGAGCTGCTATTGTAAAAATGATTACCTAGAAAATCGTTCTACTGTGTCCTCTAGGGTCCCTGTGAGTCACAAATCAGGATGAAGTCATCTAATAAAACAAAACTAAGTTTATGGGGGACGTTTCTTTTTTAATTTTGTAAACTTTTTTATTGTTGCTCTTGTACAGGGTTTCTGAGGCTGTAAATCTGTATGAGCACAGCAAGCCTTAATCTTTCTCCTGCAAAGTGCTGGTAGACTCAAACTGCCAATCTTGTGGTTAACAGTCCAGTGCTTCCCCTACAGAACCACAGCATATTAGAATTCCCCTAAATATCGAAAGCAAGAACAAAGGTAGCACTTCATCATATCAAAGACAAGGAGTTGAAAGTAGCCCGGGATGAAGGTTACCTCTGTGGGAAATGACTGTATTATATTAGAATACAATTAGACCAGAAAGCAGGCTAGCACCAAACTCAAGAGGAACCGGGGGAAGGGAGAGCACAACACTGGCATCTTGACTGTGATGGTTTTGCACACTGAACTTGGGTACCAATGTAAATGAGGAAAGGAAGACATACTCTTAATGTAACATTGTTAATGTTGTTGAGTGTCATTGAGTTCGTTCGGACTCATAGAGACCCTATATAGGGTTTCTGAGGCTGTAAATCTTTGTGGGAACAGAAAGCCTCATCTTTCTTCCATGGAGCAACTGGCAGGCTCAAACCACAGACCTTGTGGTTAGCAGTCCAGTGCTCATGATATGAAGCCACTCACTTTCTAATGTAGCATTGGTACTCTTTCTTACAGGAATGAGAATTTAAATATGGCAAAGAAAATGATTTTCCAACACAATGCACCCATTAGTAACTTTAACAATTCTGCATTATGAATTATGGGTTTCAAAATTCCATCATAATTCCTTGTGATTATGAAAATTCTGACTAATTGAAGATGAACAATAAAGTGCTAATTATGTTGAAAATGTTCTTATGAGTGAAACCAGTATCAAAAGCATCCCTCTTATCCTCAAGTTATTATTATCATCTTCAACTTTTTTAGGTTTAAACACTGTGACCCTGCAATACTCTGTTTCCATCTAGACCTGCATGCTATTCTCCTGCACACAGGTGGACCCACCTATTTTCTAGAAAAGTCCCCCTCTCTCCTTGTATCCAGGATTTCCAGGAATCTCTCCAGCAACTGTTGGCTCTATCTTTTCCAATTTTGGTTGCTTAGGGTCTGGTTCTTAGCTTCTGGCCTGCCCACTCATACTTAATTGGTCCCATAACATAGACTCACCCACAGCACCGTTCTGTTTTCCATTTGTTCCACACCTGGCAGCTAAAAGTTGGCCCTGTTCATTTCCATGCTAATCCTAGCTTCCTGAAGTCCAGCCAGGATACAACTATAGGTCTACTGATGGCACATGAGAAGAGTTCAGACAAATTCTCCAGGATTCCATCTCCCACCTATGTGTACCAAAGGTAAGAGAACATTTGCACAATACTGAAACTGGGTAGTAAAACCACACCATACTCACTAAGTTTCAAGGATCCATTTCACCTATTCAATACTGAGAGAACAGAAATAAAGCTATTTGGGGTAACTGGAGAAACTGGGGTCATCAGAGACTGGACTAAGGTACTTGATATAGAAATGTAAAGAAAAGATGGAAGTCAGAGATTTGAGGAATGAAAACATGACAAGGATCTGACTACCATCTATATCTTAGGGACAAGGGACATAAACATTTCAGAGATGATGACAATATTTTTTAGTTTGAATGACAGGTAAAAATGATGCTTTATATGGCTGGCCAATAGGCAAGTGAGAAAGAAAGGCAAGTGAAAAAGATTGACGATGGAGACCATTATTTAAAAAGTAGAACAGCAACAATATACTTGAATGCATCTTTATAATTTACATGGGATGTGCCAGGGATGAGCATCCTTAGGTGGTACAAATGATTAAAATGCTCAACTGCTAGCTGTAAGGTTGGAGGTTTAAGTCCACCTGGAGGCATGTTAAAAGAAAGGCCTGCTGATTCAATTCCAAAAGTTCATTCACTGAAAATCTATGGAGCACAATTCTCTGGGATCGCTATGAGTCCAAATCAAATGACAGCAACTGACTTTGTCAGGAATGAACGAATATATTTAATGTTTTTGCAAGTGGTTTCTGGTACCATCTTTAGCTCCAAGCATGATACTTCCAGACTACATCTTACATCTGTAACCTACAACTTTTAGGTTTTCCTACTAGAAATAGCATAAGGGAATAAGAGCCAACAAATGAAACGAAAAGAAAGTATTTGATGAGTTAAAAGAACCAAGCAAGGGCATGCAAGCCAAAATGTGAGAGAATTTCAAAAATAGAAAGTTAAAAAAAGATAACAAAAAGAAAACTTGATATGCTAGAGATTTCAAAACGTAGAACTGAGCAAAGGCAATTGGGTTTGTAATTAAAAGATGACTGGATGGTCGATGTTAAATATAGTCGGATAAGGAAAAAAGTGCTTTATGACAAAAAAGCTGACTTTATCTGCATTTTCATTCTAGGGCTATGGCTCCTTTCCCTTACGCTATATCTAGCAGGAAAACCTAAAGGTTTTAGGTTACAGCTATAAGGTGTAGTCTGTAAGCATTATGTTTGTAATTAAAGAGGGCACAAGGAACCACTTGTCAGAACATTAAATCTATTCATTCATAATTTATACTTGGGAGAAGACGATTTGTTTAATAAATTTCTTTGATGATGATGAAGATGAAGACAATCATGTGTGTGTGTGTGTGATGGGAAAAACCCATCTCCAGCTTTTGAAGGAGGTTTCAAAATATAACTTAACTGCTATTCATAGAAGAGTGGGAAAGTGTATAGAGAAAGATAAAATCAAAGGGACAAAATAAAAGAAATGATGAGACATGTGAGGAGGAGCTAGAGATGAGTGCTTTCAGAAATGGTTGAGGGATTTTTTATATTATGATGTGGGTTAATGCACCAGACTGCAAAGCCTTTTGAACTGCAAGGTTGGTGCTTCAAGCTCACCAGCTGTTCCTCAGAAACCCTATACAGGGTCACTATGGGTCAGAACCAACTCGATGGCACTTAACAACAACAACAACAGTACTAAAATTAAGTCAGTGTCCATACGGTATTGTATTTATAATGGCCTGCCATCATTGCAAACCTTGGGAAATTCTTCCATGCACCATATCATTAATGTAATGATTCTTGAGGGAATGAAACCAGAGGAGGATGTCCAACATGAGGGAGAGGGGGCCAGCATAAGAGAAGGAATCTCTCGATGTTGAAAGTGGTGATTAAGAAGCAAATTATTGTGCTGGTAAACCAAGAGATTCCACTCCCATCCCTGAAGTCCACTAGACCATCAGGGATATTTTCAATCGGATATGGAGAGGAATCTTGAGTCACCATGTTGTTGCTGTTCAGTACCATCCAACTCATAGCAAGCCTGTATAGGATTTCTGAGGAGCAGCTGGTTTGAACTGCTGACCTTGTGGTCAGCAGTCCAGTACTTATCTTACAGAGCCACACCAGGACTCCTGAGCCACAACATTTGGTTATTAAAATGAAAGATAATGTTCAAAATATGAAGAACTTGATGAGAGCATGCCAACGGACTCTTGGATTAGAGTAGTTGTGTGGTTTGTGCTTTTTGTCCTTGTAATCAGTGTTGGAAGCAGAGTCCAATGCTAACTATAAGAGTTAGCCAGGCAGTAACTTAGGTTGGTCTCATTTAAGGGATACAGTGAAATCGGTGAGAGCTGAAACTCTACTGGAGTTTTAACAGGGTGTGATCTGACCATTTTTCTATCAATCAGTTATAATATAAGGGGGCTTCAAAAAGTTCATTGAAGAATTCCGTTCTCTTCTATTTTTCCACAAGCTTTTTGATGTTCCCTTGTGTTTGAATTTTCCTTCCCTGATAGGTTTCCTCCTTACAAAGTCTTAGCTTTCTCAGGCTTGACTGTACCATGGATCTTCTCTTCTGATTAAAGTTATCTCCTGTGACTTCCAGAAATGTTCTAAATTGCAGATAACATTTGTGTTTTCTAGGACACTGTCAAATATTCCCACATTAGTATAAAAATTAATTTGCATGAATTGTGTTTCTTTTTAGAAGTTAGATGAGATGATCTGAAAAGTTCTGATGAGAAGAAAAAGGAGATGGAGCAAGGAAAGTCTGTAGGAGAAAACCTAGTGCAAGGCACGGAGGAGGAGTACCAACTCCTGAGTGATGACAGTGGTGGGGTAGGTGGGTTTTATACTAAGAGAAGGAGCCCTGGTGGTGCTGTGGGTTAAGTGTTGGATCACTAACTGCAAGGTCAGTGATTCAAACTCACTAACCTCTGCAGAAGAAAGATGGGAGTATCTGTTTCTATAAAGATTTATAGTCTTAGAAACCCTAAGGAATAGTTCTACTATGGCTCTAAGGCCTCTGTGAGTCAGAATTGACTTATTGGCAGTGGGTTTGTGTTGACTGTACTGGAAGAAGGACCCCAGGTGACACAGTGGTGAAAGTGCTTCTCTGCTACTCAAAGTTCAGCATTTCAAACCCACCAATAGCTCAATGAGAGAAAGATGTGGCAGTCTGCTACTAAAAAGATTTACAACCTTGGAAACCCCATGGAGCAATTCTACTGAATAGACTCACTATGAGTTGGAATTGAGTAGATGGTAGTGGCTTTGGTGTCTTGGTTTTGGATACAGGAAGTTGCACTGCTTTAGACAGGGACTGACACATTTTTCTATAGAGGGCCAGAGAGTAACTATTGTGGACCTTAAGGTTTATACAATCTTTGTCACAACTATTCAACTCTCATAGCAGCACAAGAACAGAGATACATAATGCATAAACAAATAAGTGTGGCTGTGTTCCAATAAGATTTTATTTATATATATTAAAAAAAAAAAAAAAAAAAAAACAGGTGGCAAGGCCAATTTGACCTGTGAGATATAGTTTGCTTACCCTTGTTCTAAGCAGTAGATGTGTTGTTGCTTTAAAATATTTTATCTCGTTTTCTCCATGGAAAGAAGAGATTCAGACCAACGTGGTCAATCATGAAGTTAATAATTCCCATTAAAACTCAAAACAAAGACATACTTCTGTTACTGTTACTTAAACTGCTGCTTTGGAATCCTACAGACTCTCTGCAGAGCAAGTAAACAGCTGAGGTGAGAAATGAAGCTAAGACAAAGACTCTCCCTGTAAGTCTCAAAGCCTATTCTTTGAACATAATTATTGAAGGGTTTACTATATATGGACAGGTTGTCCATGAACTGAACGGAGACAAGAAGTGAAATCCAGGAAAAATGTAGTCAGGTTCTAAGGCTGAGCCATCACAATGCAAAATAGCCGATGACTCACACAGTTAGCCCCTCACCTCCTTTTTCAGGACTTAAGTGTGACCATTTTTTCTGCTTGCCCATACATGTAAAGAATGAAAATACAAATGAGGGAAACAAACCATTAACAGCCATCCTGGAAGAAATGAGAGTAGAAGGGTCGAAGTGGTAAGAAAAGAAAAAGAGAGAGAGAAGGAATAATGAGGAGGAAGACTATTTGAGTCACTGTGTTTTTGAAGAAGTGGATGGAACACTTACTGGGAGGACAGATGGAGCAAGGGCAGCAAAGGAGGGAGAAAGGCTGATGTGGCCAGCCTCCACCCACATCCACTCCCAGTGCTGTTCCTTGCTGGCCACGTTGTGGACCACACCCTAGTGAGGAGGGCACTGATGGAGCCTCCTTGGACTGGATTTGAGCAGATTCTGATCCAGTATTACAGAACCCACAAAGCCACCTGATAGGCCTTTAACTGGCCCAACCTCTGGTGACATTTTGGTTCACAAGGAGAACACCTGGACCCATAGGAACTCCATTTAGGGCTGAGAATGCTACCATCTCATTCCTGCCCCCTAATCATCTTGTGATCTCCTTGATTAACAGGAGACCCCAGAGTTTTCTTCTCTCTGGTTCCAGAACCTTTACTGATATATTTTTTTCCTCCTTTCATTATTTTTCTTTGCTTAAGCTTTCTTCTTTTTCCTCTCTCTCCCCTTCTCTTTCTTATCTTTTCAGTCTCTGCTTTCATTTTTCTTCCTTTCTTATGTTTCTCTTTCTCCACAACTTCCTCCTTCTTCTTTTCTTGATCTTTCTTTACTAGTCTCTAGTCTCTTTCTTTATTCATTTTTTCTCTACTTGGTCTTGTCTAGTGCTTTTCTTGTTGCTTTTGTTTTTTCCTCTCTTACTTTTCTTTTATAAATCCATTTTACTGTACCCTTTTCTCTCTTCTTAAATAATTTATTTTTTTCTTGTTGTTGCCTGTTTTGTTTTTTTTCTCCTTTATTGTTTTCCTTTTTCACTATTGTTTACTTGTTTGCTTTTGCTTTATTTTATTTTAGCGTGTGTGTGTGTGTTTTCTTCTTGTTCCACCGGAAAGGAAACAAAATCTATTCCCACACAGACCAGACAAAACTGTAACCTCTGCAGCTTCATCCATTGGGCTAGAGTCAATTCCAGCTTCTATGCTAAATGATCACCAGCCAACATCAGCCAATACCACCCTAAACTATACCCACCAGGAGACGTTTGGTAAGAACCTCAGAATACACCAACATACAATCATCAATTAAATGCATATACAAACAACACCACAATGTATTGAAGATAATAGACAGCTTTAGTTCACATGAAGAAACAAGAGAGATTGGCTCAAACAAACATCCAAGGTGAAGAACTAGTAAGTATTTTTGAGGAAGAAAAATAATGGAAATCTCTAAGAAAGAATTCAGAAGACTGACATCTAGGTACTTCCAATGAGTTGAGACAAAGATCAAAGAAAGCATGGAGAACACAGG
>NW_006408558.1:6997455-7010698 GCF_000296735.1 Chrysochloris asiatica | reverse complement strand
AGAAGCAGTCAGGCAAACAATGCAAGAACAAATAGACAAAATAAATGCAAATTTTGAAACCATACAAAACTTGTAAAAAGAAATTCAGAATACTACTTATAAGATTTCAGAAATGGACAAAATAATGAAGGGACAAAGAAGTAGATCTGAATCAGTGGAAGTTCAAACACTGAGATTGAAGATAAATCTCTCAACACTAGTAAACTAAAAGGACAGTCAGAGAAAAGAGGGGGAAAAAATCCAAAGAAAGCCTAAGATTTGTGTGTGATACCATGAAGAGGAATAATTCACAGGTGACTGAAATTCCAGTAATGAAGAGGCAATAAAATCCACAGAGAAAATTGTTGAAGAGTTGTTGGAAGAAAACTTTTCTAATGTCATGAGCGATGAGAAGGTATACATTTAAGAAATGGAAAGAACAAGAATACCAAACAAGATAGACCCCAAAAGAAAATCACCAAGACATATCATAATCACACTTGGCAAAATCAATGACAAGAAAAGAATCCTGAGAGCTGTTCAGGAAAATGAAAAGTTACCTATAAAGGAGAATCATTAAAGCTAAGCTCTGATTTCTTCACAGAAACAATGCAAGCAAGAAGACAGTGGAATGACATTTACAAAACTCTGAAAGAAAAAAAAAATTTGCCAACCAAAAATCATATACCCAGTAAAGTTTACCCTCAAAGATGATGGCAAAATAAGGACATTTTCAGACAAATAAAAATTAAAGAAATTTGTAATAATCATACCAACTTTACAGTGAAAACTATACAAAATTCTGAAAGGAAAAAATTGTGAACCAAGAATCATATGCCCAGCAAAGCTATCCCTCAAATATGACAGTAAAACTAGGACATTTCCAGATAAACAAAAATAAAATGAATTTTTAATAACAAGACAAACTTTACTAAAAATACTAAAGGATATCCTTTGGACTAAGAACCAACAACAGCAGAAAATTTGAGATTAACATATATGACAACATCACCCACAACTCAATTCAGATATTGTTGTTATTGTTAAATACTGTTGAGTTGGTTCTGACTCATAGTGATCCAGTATAGGGTTTCTGCGGAGCAGCTGGTGAGTTTGAATCATCGACTTTGTGATTCAAACCAACCTTGCCTTGCAGTCCAGTGTTTCATCCCACAATGCCACACCAGGACTCCAATTCAGATACAGAAGTGTTTAAAGTGAAGCAAACCCACAATACTGGAAATATGAAAGCAGAGCTATCAATTAATAATCATGACAAAGCAAAAAGAGGGAATAGTGTAGATACAGAACTTCCAAGAGACAAGAAAGTCAAGTAAATTTCAAGATAAAATAAACCGTTTTAAACTGGGGAGAAAATTAACAAATTACAGGGTGACCTCAAAGAAAATTAATACACCTTCACAGTAAAATAAAAAAGGAAATCAGAAAGACTTAGTAAGCATTAGAATATCAGTAACCAAGACAATAAAAAGAAAATCTACCCCAAAAAGTGAACTCAGTGCAGAAAATTATATGGAACAAAGAAACCAGGAACAACACAAATAAATACACCGCAAAATGATAGCAATAAATTCATACCAATCAATAATTACACTGAATTCATATAAATAAAATTCAAACAGCCAAGAGACAACATGTAGCAGAATGGATAAGAAAACAGGATCCTTCACTATGATGTCTAACAGAAACCTACATAACAAAGACAAAAATAAACTAAAATTAAAAGGATGGAAAAATTATCGAGCAAGCAGCAATCAAAAGCAAGCAAAAGTGCAAATATTGACTTCTGATAAAATAGAATTTAAGGTAAAAATCCCATTGTGGTGCTGTGGATTAATGCACTGGACTGCAAAGTCAGTTTGAACTGTGAGGTTGTCAGTTCTAGCTCACCAGTCGATCCTTGGAAACCCTACCCAGGGTCACTATGAGTCAGAATCAACTTGACAACACATTAACAACAACAAGGTAAAAATCAGCATAAGAGACAAAGAAGGACATTATATTATGATTAAAGGCTCAACTGAATAAAAGGACATAATCATAAAATAGAATGGAAAAGGGAAGTGAAAAATAGAAAGGATATCAGGAGGTGCATTCTTATACCTATTATCACAGTATCTAATTGGAGCTTAATTCTGTTGAAGAACTCATGTATTCATCATTGAGTTTGTAACTCAATATTAGTGATAGAATCCCTCAGCCACATGCATAATAAAATGGCTGCTTACCACATTTTCACTCTCTATACCAGAATCCCTAATCAACCTAACACCTACTTCCACTAATCTCAACCCCTCCCTCCTCTTTTCCTTCAGCCCAGCAATACCTCTCTCTTTTTCCTTCCGACCTCCAATAAAGCCGTGGGTGTTTGTATTCCAGCTCATTCCAGTCCACAATTAGTATCATTCTTCCTCCTCAGGAAGAAGCCAGAGTGTTTACATCTGCTAGGGTTAATGTGCTAGACTGCAAGGTCACTTTGAACTGCAAGGTCAGTGGTTCAAGCTCACCAGATGCTCCTCTGAGACCCTATTGTTGTTGTTAAGTGCTGTCAAGTCAATTTTGACCCATAGCGACCCTGTACTGGGTTTCCGAGGCTATAAATCTTTATGGGAGCAGAAAGCCTCATCTTTCTCCCGCGGAACAGCTGGTAGTTTTAAACTGCTGACCTTAAGGCTCACAGCCCGATTCATAACCACTATGCTACCAGACAGGTTGCTCTGAGTCAGTACCAATTTAACAGCACTTAAAAACAACAAGAATTATCCTCAAAACAGTCCTGGTGTCACAATGGTCAAATGCACTTGGCTGCTAACCAAAATGGTGGTTCAAACCCACCAGTTGCTCTGTGGGGAAAAAACGATGTGGCAGTCGGCTTCTATAAGAAGCTCTATTAGAAACTCTATGGGGGGCTTACAGCAAGACGGCAGACTAAGTAGACACACTACACAGACCCTTACAGCAAAGATACAACAAAAATAAAAACAAATGAAACAGACACAGATGAAAATACTGGAACCCTGAACTTCAAAGGAAAGGTTAGAGATTGAGTGCTTGCTGGAAGGAGAAGCTAAGCAGGGACAATGAGAGAGGGAGACTGATGGGTGAACAGCTGGCCAGATGTAGTGCAACCATCTTAAATTTTTGTGAACAGCTTTGGCAACAGACGGTATCCTGGCAGAGTAGATTCATACAGGCAATGGGAAAGGTACAATGCCTATTTTTCCCCCATGTTCCCTGGTGACCAGAAGTGTGGCTAGCTCCCATCCTCATCCACCCCGGCTCATTTGGAGCTGTGTGGTTGTGAACTGTGTCAGTGTGAGGTGGGACCCAGCTGCACCACTGCATCACTTTGGTGCCTTAATTCAGGAAGGCTTGGCATCAGACCTACAGAACCTATAGAACCCACAGAACCACCAGACCAGTATTAGCAGAAACCATCATAATCAGTCACATAGCCTACAGATGCCCTGGGGTCCTAACAGACACTGAAGTCAGCTTCCTTGGGGATTAAGTGCCAGGAATATAGACAACACCTAAGTCTATAAGAACTCCAGTTAGGACCAGGAACTCCACTGTAACTTCCCTGTGGCTTCCATGTTATGAGCTCCTTGGCTAACAGGAGATCTCTAGAGCTTTCTCTCCTCTGGGACCATCAGCTAAACTGATTTCTTTACTTTTGTTTTTTTCCTTTTATTGTTTCATTGTTTTTGTTTGTTTATTCTTTCTTATCTTTCTTCTCTCTCCTTGAAAGTTAAAGATGAAGAAAGCTTAGATGCCTGTCAGCAAGGAATGGTTGAGTGAATTTTGGTACATACACACAATGGAATATTATGTAACACTGAAGAATAACTATGAATTGGCATAGCATAGAAGAACATGGCAGGCAGTATGCAGAATACAATTAGTGGATCGCAAAGGGACAGATATTGTTATGAGATCACTACCATAAAGAGACAAGAAAGGCTTTCCTTTTATAACAAACTTTCTATGATGGTTACCAGGGGTGGGAGGTAAGGGAGAATAAGTCATTGGGTAGAATGGAGACACATGCTAACTTGGGTGACAGGGATAGCAGTTAAAAATAAAGGGAATGGAAAGAGAAGAAGGAAGGGGAAAAATGGAAATTGCTTTCTTCTCATTTTTGTCTTTTTTTATTTTCATGTACTAGAAGGGAAATAATGTATATTCATTTCTCCAGAAAAGCTTGTACATTATTTTCATTTTTGAAACACAACGGTCAGATTACTACGGTAGTATCTTCTGTGTTGTTATGACATGTTTAATACAGATACTGGACAGTCTGGCCTCTTATTCCATCTTTTCTTTTAATCCTCATGCAGTTTTGTGTGGGTTTTTTTTTCAAGTTTTTATTGTGAATTATGTGACAGTTTACCTGGGAGAACATTAACTTTACATTCATCTTATCGTATATCATTTCATTGCCATGATTACAATCCCCTCCATGCATCATCAACCAACCAAAGGGTATACCCTGCAAGCCTGCCCCCTGGTCGTCAGCACACAGCCCCTCTCCCTCTCTGGGTTTAGAGTCCCCAGCCACTCCCATCCCTCCACATCATCATCTCTGCCTCCATCTCTGGCATCACCTCTTTCTCTGGGTAGGGTTCAGCAGTCTGGTCTTCTCCCTTGATGGTACCAGGGACCTCCGCTCCTAAACTGCAAAGTCAACCACTCCCCTCCTTTTGCTACAAAACATGTACTTTTACATTTCCAACCCTCACAAGTCAGTCCTGGTAACAATTATTCACTATTGTACAACATGAGTGTTATCCCCATCTCCTTTCATCAGCCCTGCCCAGACAGATTGGATACTACTCAGTGGAGAGTCTGCCTTCCTCCGTGCCCTCTGGATCCAGGCTCCCTCTTGAAGCCAGTGACTTCTTGCCTTTGTAGCACCCCTATTTTGGGTAGCCAATGTCTAAGTTGCCCATCCCTGTCTACTCTGTGTATGGAGTGAGTGGAAATGATCCTTGCTGTAAAGATTTCTCCCTCTTATGAACTACTGCATCCATAGGTGTAGGTCAAGTTCATCAAATTTTATAAGATTAGTCTTTTTTTTTTCCCTCTTCTTCCTTCTTCTAGTCGAGTTCTGATCATCCGGCCATTGAAGCCAGGTCAAGTGGGTATTATCTGCAAGTGTGGGTATTCTTATGCATATACCCTCTCTTATCAGCTGGACGCTTCACTCTCCATTCTAATCCTCTATGGCTATGTCACTGTTTCTGGGCTCTTATTCCATTTTAATAATCTTATTTTCTCTAAAAACACATCCTCTATAATGGTGAATCTTAAGGACTGCTTTGAATAATAAAGTGAGTTATTCTGGAGGGGAAAAAAAAAAAAGGTTATCTGCATCATTGGTTGATGGCTGTCCTTTGGCCATTTTGAAGAGAACATAGGACTTCCAGAAGTCTACAAACCTCTAGTGGAGTAAATTCCAAACATTACCCAAGCTCCTAGGAGATTTCCAAGGATTACTTAGCTAGCTTGAAGTAATACACAGTTACCAGAATGTACTCACTGACTCACAGCTACCCTCTATAGGGTTTCTGAGGCTATAAATCTTTATGGAAGCAGAAAGCTTTATCTTCCTCCCCTGAAGCAGTTGATGGGTTTGAACTGCTGACCCCGATGCTAGCAGTGCAGTCTTTAGCCTACCATGCCACCTGGGCTCCACAGATATGCTTTTGATTTGAGAAATAGTGGAATATTGGTGTGGCAATGCAGGATAATGCATTGGACCACAAGGTTGGTTTGAACCACAAGGGCAGCAGTTCAACAGCAGCTCCTCAGAAACTCTATACAGCGTCACTATGAGTCAGAACCGATTCAACAACATGTAACAAACAGCAACATAACAGAGCAAAAAATATTAGTTACCTATGCATCACAAGGAGCTCTGGCAGCATAGTGGTTACGAATCGGGCTGTGAACCACAAGGTCAGCAGTTTGAAAATACCAGCTGCTTCGTGGGAGAAAGATTAGGCTTTCTGCTCCTGTAAAGATTTACAACCTCGGACACCCTGTTCAGGGTCGCTATGGGTCAGAACTGACTCGATGGCACTTAACAACAACAACAACAACAATGCATCACAAAAGGTATTTATACCATAAGTGTTATCAGATCCCAAATTTCAATACCTTTCAAACCACTTTAGCTTAGAGTAGCTTAGAGATGTTTCAACAAATTAATGCAATGTTGGAAACACTCACTCATTTGTGCCAAGAAATTTGGATATAGTTACCTGGTCAACTCACTGAAAGAGATCTGTATTTGTGCTCATTCCAAAGAAAGATAATCCGACAGAATGAGGAAATTCTTGCACACCATCATTATTATCACACGCAAGTATTTTTTGCTAAAGATAATTAAAAAGCAGCTGCAGCAGTAGGTCAGCAGAAACTCAAAAATTCAAGCCAGATTTAGACAAGGACATGGAAAGAGGGATACCATTGTTGATGTCAGATGGATCTTGGTTGAATGCATAGAATGCTAGACAGATGTCCACTTGTGTTTTAATGATGAGGAAAAGGCATGTGACTGTGTGGATCATAAGAAATTATGTATAACATTACAAAGAATAAGAATTCCAGACCACTTAATTGTGCTACTAAGGAACCTGAACAAAGACAAAGAGATACTTGTTTGAGCAAAATATTGCATGGTTTAAAATCAGATAGATATGCATTACAGTTATATCCCTTCACTATACTTATCCAATTTGCATGCTAAGCAAATAATTTGAGGATCTGGACTATATGACGAAGAACATAGCATGAGGATTGGAGCAAGACATTTTACCTGGGACATGCAGATGACACAACCTTGCTTGCTGAAAGTGAAGAGGACTGGAAACACTTACTGATGAAAATCAAAGACTCCAGTCTTCAGTATGGATTACACTTCAACATTTAAAAAAATGCTCACAACTAGACTAAAAAGAAAGATAATAAAATGTAGAAAATATTGAAGTTGTCAAGGATTTCCTTTTACTTGGATTGACAATCAACACATACAGAAGCAGCAGTCAAGAAATTAAGTGACATATTACAGTGGGCAAATCTGTTGTAAAAGACCTCTTTAAAATGTTAAAAGCTTCAAAGTAGTGAAAGTAAAGATGTCACTTTGAAGACCAAGATAAGCCTGACTCAAGCCTCATCTGCATGTATAAACTGGACCATGAATAAGGAAGACTGAAAAGAAAAATTGATACATTTGAATTTCAGTATTGACAAAGAATATTAAATATACCATGGGCTGCCAGAAAAACAAATAAACCTGTCTTGGAAAAAGGACAGCCGAAATGCTCCTTGGATCCTAAGACTTTGTACTACCAAATGTCCCTAGAGAAGGGCAGCAAACTTGGTAAAGCAGAGAGCCAGAAAAAAAGAGGAAGACTCTCAAAAAGATGGATTGACACAGTGGCTGCACCAATGTGCTCAGACTTCATTCTACCATGCCTAGGGGCGCTATCAATGGGGGCCAACTTGAAGGCACCTAACAACAGGACAATGAATAAGAACAATGAATAAGGAAGACCGTAGAAGAAGGACAGTGAATAAGGAAGACCTTAGAAGAATTGATGCTTTTGAGTTATGGTGTTGGAGGAGAATATTGAAAATGCCATGGGCTGCCCATAGAACCAACAGATCTGTGTTGGAAGAAGTGCAGCCAGAGTGCTCCTTGGAGGCCAAGATGGCCAAACTTCATCTCTCATACTTTGGACATATTGTCAGGAGGGAGCAGTTGCTGGAGAAGGATATCATGTTTGATAAGGTGGAGGGTCAGAGAAAAAGAGGAAGACCCCCAATGAGATGGATTGACAAAGTGGCAGCAACGATGGATTCAAGCGTGGCAACAGCAGTGAGGTTGGCCCAGGATCGGGCAGTGTGTCGTTCTATTGTGCATAAGGTCACTATGAGTTGGTACCAACTTGATGGCACCTAACAACAACAGATGAGGGTCCATTTCAAATGCATTTTCAAATAAAACCCAAACTGAAAATAGGCTTTAGAAAACACAATAAGGGAAAAAAATCCAACTTCTAAAATCAGCATAAATGGAGCATCTTAATATCTCTGAACATAGTTGGTAGTGTCAAATGACATTCACGCAGCATGTTCAATAAGCACCTTTCTTGAACATAATCTCTGACATCTTTCCTCATATAAATGTGACTATTCTGAAAAATACCATTCTTCTTTTATAGATAATATTAATGGTGGGAGCTTTGTATATTACAGAACAGAAATATGGTTGGAATTATTGCATGTGTGAAATAAAAATGGAGCAAAATATTTTCATATTCTTATTAATAGACTATTCTAAGGTTTTAGACTTGTTCGTTTGAAATTTATACTTAGACTTTGGTCATGGTTTTGCACTGTTTACTCTTCCTTCTTGTTGTTGCTGTTGTTAAGTGCCGTCAAGTCAATTCTGACCTGTAGTGACCCTGTATAGGGTTTCCAAAGAGCAGCTGGTGAGCTTGAACTACTGACCTTGCAGTTCAAATGACTTTGCAGTTTGACTCATTAACTCACAGTACCACACCGTTACTCTTGCTGAAGTCCTCATATATTCATTTTGTTTGACTTTTGTTGTTGTTGTTAAGTGCTATTCTGATTCGTAGCCACCCCTGTATAAGGTTTTCAAGGAGAGGACGATAGGTTTGAAACACCCTCCTTGCAGTTCAAACTGACCTTGCAGTCCAGTGTATTATCCTGCAGCGCCACACCATAACTTTCAGTTTGACCTGTTAGTGGCACTATGTATTGCTGCAATGGACTGCATGGTCGATTTGAACCTCAAGGTCAGCAGTTCAAGCTCACCAGCTGCTCCTTGGAAACCCTATACAGGGTGGCTATGGGTTGGAACCAACTCGACGGCACTTAACAACAAGAACAAAATGATATTTAGACCATCATTACTGGGTCAGACAGTCTTCAACATGTAATTTTTGTACTCATTGTACACTGCAACAAATATACTGTCAGGCTTAAACATCTAGGATTGTTTAAAGTTCTAAGAGATTGATTTAAACATCATTTCTAAACACTAAGTTGAGAGAACATCCAATCTTAAATTTGATGTGCCTCACATATCTAAATATAGAAAACTATAAAACAGCAGTTCCAACTGCTTCCAACAATGATGTAGTCCAGAGTTGGCCATCCTTCTAAAGTAATGTGCCAAATCCTGATGTTTTCCCTCCTTGCTCTAGGAGAGTTTTGTCACTATAGTTTGAGGAGGATGTTCTGTGCTTAGGAACATTCTTTTGAATGGTGCAAAGCCCGGATGCCCCAATCATTTGGGACGTCATCAAAAGCAGGTTAGTATTGATTTTTTGAATTCTTTTACATATATCATCTCACTCGCTCCTGAGAAGACCATATTGTTATGACTTCCTTTTCACAAGTGTGGAATCTGAACACTAAGAGGTTAAATTACTGTCCCTGTACCTAGAAGGATATGGAGTTAAGGCTCAAGCCCACGTCTTCTGACTTCAAGACTAGAGCTTATGAACAGAAAAAAGGTCATTAGAGTTTGGACAGATATTAGAGGTCAAAGAAGCATGCAGTGTTTCTCTTGAGCAAAGTCCAGGTATTGAAGCAGTTAGAACTGCTGCAAAATCAGAACGCAGTGACTTCAAAGCTAGAAAGAAAATCAAGAATCATAAAAACATCAATACTAGGAAAAATGGTAAAACAGAAGATTTGATACATAAAGGGGAATCAGGTAATCCTCAGAACTTTGGAAGGAAAAGTCAAGTTGATGGTCAAAGCTCCTGGAAAAGAGCTGGCGATCAGAAAGTTACAGGAATTGAAGCAACAAGGAAAAGCAGCATGAAATCGTCCACTCCTCCATTTCTTCTTTAAACCTTCCTTGGCTAGCTATTTTATTTCAGGAGCTCTGGTAGTGTAGTGGTCATGAAATGGTTACAAGTTGGGCTGCCAACCTCAAGGACAGCAGTTCAAAGCTACCAGCTGTTCCGTGGGAGAAAGACGAGGCCTTCTGTTCACAGAAAGATTTACAGCCTTGGAAACCTGGTGCAGGGTCACTATGAATCGGTTCTACCCTGTAAAGGTCTCTGAGGAGTGATTGGTGTGTTTGAACCTATGACCTTGTGGCTAAAACCAATCTTGTGGTCAAGTGCTTATCCTACAGCACCACACCAGGACTCGTTGTTGTTAAGTGCTGTTAATTCTGACTCATAGCAACCCTGAATAGGGTTTCCAAGGAGTAGCTGGTGGGCTTGAAATGCTGACCTTATGGTTCACAGTCCAGTGCTGATCCTACAATGCCACACTAGGAGTATAGAGGAAAGGTCATATATAAAGTTTCATGGAAGCACAGAGAAGGAAATATGTCAAGTTCCAATGCCAAGAGATCATCTTAATAACTGCTTTATAGCAGAATCTTGCCGATCCTTCTGAGAAGACGACATCAACAGAGGGAATAAGTTGTGTAGAACAAAAACTTTGAGACCCCTTGGCTCATTTGTGAATTGAGAAGGCCTGTAGGAATATAGTTGCATCTTGCATTTAATCACAACCACTTAACCTGTTGAGGCAGGATAAGTGAGCGTAGCTCAGAGGTTAGGAGTTTCAGGGGATGGAAACGTATATTCCCAGGGGGAAGAATGCAGGTGGCCTGATATATGATGCAAGAAAAGCCCAAGAGAAACTCCCACAACACAATTTAAATTCAGATTCATTCTGGAGTCAATTAATTAGGATGACCATGTAGTGACCAAACCTGGTATTGAAAGTAAAATTCAGATCCCATAACAATTATCTAGGGCAAATGAAATCAATTGTGATCTTATATCTGATCTATCTCTGCCAGTTACTGACTGTGAGAATTTGGCCAAGTCATCTGTAAACCTCCAATAAATGAGAACAGTAACATCTATTCTTGTGAGCTTTTAATAATAAAACTATGAGGAATACTTCATTCATTGTAAGTAACTCAACAAATGCTAGTGGCAAATAACAGCACATTAAAATAGTCTTCATTCATCTCAATTCCTTGTGAAGACGGCTCAGGACTGAATAGTGGTTCGTTCTGTTGTACATCGTCTCCATGACTTGGGACCAACTTGATGGCACTGAAGAACTAAGATCCCAATTCTAACTTTGGCCCTGATGTCATCAGCACACATTTATTAGCTGAGAGTGGAGACAAGAGTAATCGTGACTTTTACAAACTGAATGAGTTGAGAAATAAGCCAGTGTGAGGAGACTCTTCATCCATTTGGGTGCACCACGAGGTACAGCCGGTGTACTATGGCATGGCTTTGTATTGAAAACAGAGGTTATCCTCAGGGACTGATCTCAGACGTGGAATCGGGACAGAGCAAACACCTCTGGGAAAAGCTGGGGTTCCAATGAACCACCAAGCAATATGTAAGTTCTTAGGTCTGAATATCACAAGTGATCCGCTTTTCCATGTCATCTTTTCCTTCATCCATTCGCAGTGTTTATGATGCCTGCCTGGACACAGGAAAGTAACCATTCAAAACTAGCAATTTTGTGTTTACAACTCTCATTTTATCAGAGCTGCCAAATAAATGCTGCAAAATTGTAGCAATAAGTAGACAGACAATTCAGAAAACATAGGGAAGAAGATTATCTTTGCTATTGTAGGTGAAGATCAGATACTTGGAAGAGTACAGACAATAAGAAAAGAAAGAAATTTTTCCTTCTGAATTTGGGTCTGTGTAGCTCAATTTATAATACAGGTATAGGAATGAAGGAGTCCTGGTATAGTGCTGTGGGTTAATGAGCTGGACTGTAAAGTCTGTTTGAGCCACAAGGTCAATGGTTCAAGCTCACTATGGGTTGGAACTGACTCAACGGCACTTAACAACAACTACATAGGAATGAAGGCCTAATGCAGAGGAGAATTCAAGGATAACAGGTTGTCCCAATCTGTGGAGAAAGGCGCACTTGCATCCCCAATGCATGCATAATGAATTGCATGCAGGCTCCTCTTGTATTTATATTTCCATTACAGATTCTGCCACTGAGTTATCTATTGACTTACTCAGGCTTACTCAGGGTGGCTGGCTCTTGTCCTGTCTAATGGCAGCAATATCTTCTATATTTTTTAGCATAGATGGTATTAAGAGAACATACTTAAAAACATTTAAAATTTTTGACAAACTACATACAAGGTGGTACTTAGGACACCAGAAAATAGTCTCCCATCCTATCTCTTCCATGTAATAGTTATATTATTGTGGTTGTTTTTGTTGTTGTGAAGTGCCATCAAGACGGTTCCGACCCACAGCGACCCTATGGTTTAGGGTTTCTGAGGAACAGCTGGTGAGCTTGAACTGCTGACCTTGAGGTTCAAACCGACCTTGCAGTCCAGTGCATTAACCCAGTGTCACACCAGGACTCATTATGGTTGGTTGGTTATATGGCCTCTAGCAAATCAACCTATTTTTCTGGCCTTTTTAATAAACATAAGTGAAATGAACAAGCTGGACCAAGTGGGTCCTAAATTCCCTTTTAGATCTAATACTGTACAATCCACCATCATTATAAATCCAAACCCCTCAGATAATCACAGTGTGAGGTACAAGGTATGCATTTCTAATACCCTGTAGAGATTTTTAAAAAAGAGAACGGAGAGTCATATACTTCTTTATTCCTGAGGCAATTACTGGGCCTTTGAAGAGGCAGTACTGGACTTCCTTATGAAAATATGAAAAATAATAATTTTAAAGAAAGGTGCCATGTACCTTTCCTGGGGGAAAACCCATGTAGAATTAGAATTGACGTCAGTGAAAGAACACGTCCACAGCGCCTGATAAAGCACAAACGTACACGTAACAGCTTTGAAGACTCACAGCTATATGGAAAGGTGTTCTATTGTCCCAGCAACTATGTAACTTGTCATTCTGGACAACCATCGCAAGCTTCCACAGTGACAAGCTAGGGCTTTCATATAATATTCCAAAGGCAGATTTAATGCAACAGATAAAACACATCGCTTAGTAAATCTAAACAAACATAGCAAAACAAAACAAAACAAAACAAAAGACATAAGAACATTTATATACCATAAACAGGAGTCCTGGTGAGGAGGTGTGGGCTAACGCATCAGACTGCAAAGTCATTTGAACTACAAGGTTGGCGGTTCAAGCTCACCAGCTGTTCCTTGGAAACCCTATACCGGGTCGCTATGGGTCAGAACTGACTCGATGGCACTTAA
>NW_006408558.1:6953094-6997273 GCF_000296735.1 Chrysochloris asiatica | reverse complement strand
AGAGAGAGAGAGAGAGAGAGAGAGAGAGAGAGAGAGACAGAGAGGCTATGTCACTAGTATTTCAAACTTCATCCTTGGTGGACAGATTTCAGAACAGCCTCTAGACTAAGACACACTGAGAAGAAAGGCCTAGTTGATCTACTTCTGAAAATCTACCAATAAAACCCATATGAATCACAACATAGTCCAGGGTAGTATTGGGAAACGAGCCCCCTATGTTGGAAGACAACGATGGACTCAAGCAAACTAGTCATCATGAGAATGTCTTATCATCTGACAGGGTCTCATTCTGTTGTGCAAAGGGTCTCCACAAGGCAGAGCCAACTCGATGACAACTAAAAATAGCCAATAGGCACTTTAACAACGTAAAGTGTTAAAGCAATTTTCAGCTTGATGACATAAACATGATTTCAAGTTTTGTAAAAGTAGAGTCCTTTTGTGGCCTCAGACATCTTGAGTAGAGAGAGTCCTCCAAAATTCTTGAGCTTGATCTCTGATTTCTGAGACCTGACCTGGAGTTGGCCACAGAGAAAGCACCTTTATGCTGGTGTTCAGGAACTAAAGTTCTGGTCCTGCTACAAGCCTAAGAGACCCTAGGGGAAGTTAGAGCTCAGTTCTTTATCTACAAAAAAAACCCACGTTTGAATGTAAAAATCTTTCAATCATTTCAGACAGGGACATCTATCCTGTGCTGAAACAGCTGTAACTATAGCAAGGAATAGAGCAACAGGCATCCAGAGAAACATACTCAGACTCACGTAAAACCCAGCATCAGTAGTGGACTGGTTTAGAGGGAAAGGGCTTTCTTATGCCTAATTCTAGTCCTTCCGTGAAAAGATAATTGCTAGTCTGCCTTATCCTATGTCAGAGGTTTTTGTTCACTTAGTTATTAGGTCTTAGCTTTTGTTCAGTGGTTCTAGTGTTAAACAAGCCGCTTATGAAGACCCTGATGTATCCCAGGAGAACTGTGCTCACAGGGTTTTTATGACTGATTTTCCAGAAGTATGTAACCAGGCCTTTCTTCTGACGCACTTCTGGGTGAATTCAATCTTCCAGTCTTTCAGCTAACAGTCAAGCACATTACCCCATAAGGTATGTGCATCACCCAGAGACTCCTGTCAAATAGAAAACTTAAAAATAAATAAACACATTTGTCCTTCCCTGCATACACATGGAGAAAAGAGGACTACAGTTTTTAGAACTATAGTCTGCATTTCCAAAAGAACACTTTAGAATGCCAGACTGAGTCCGGGTAGGAGAACAAGTTTATATTCTAATAAAATTCAACCATGCAATCAAACTAGTAAGATTGTAGTAAGATGAACTATTTTGGGTGCAGTCCACTTGTTTGCCTGGGTTTTCTGTGTGATTCACACATGGCTTTTTGTACAGTTCTACCTTCTGTCTTCTGTGATCATCTGTCTAGCGATCCCGGCCCTTCCCTGCGATTGTTACTTACCCAACAACAGTAGGAAGCTAAGGACTTTACTCTGATGAAAACAAATAGAAGGAAAAGGAGAAGCTAATGGCTGCCCTGGCCCTGTTTTCTTGTTTCCAAATGCTCCACTGTTACTGTGACCTCTTAAATGCTGAGTAGATTACATGGTTCCTACAAACAACAACAACAAAGTAGAAAACAATCCTCTAACATTCCCGTCTCACCCTAACCCATACACAAACGATAGCCTCCCATAATCTGTCAGAAGCAGAACTAAAATAGGGCAAACATAAAAAAAAAAACTCTGAAAACCTGCTGCCAAGAAGTAAGTCATATCTTTTAGTTAAAAGCAAGCCAACCAACAAAGAAAACTAGCCTTTCCTAACGAGCTGCAAAGAGGATTTCCAGCCAAGGAAATTCTAAAGGTGCTATCAACCAAGGAAGCTGACATTTTCTTAACAACAAGCAGTTGATATTTTGGGGTGCTAGAAACATGTGATTACCTGGAGGCACAAAATAATGTCCTACAAAGGTCCCCACCTTGGAGACCTCAATGACACCGGAAAAAGATGCTGTGCAAACATCACAATTAAGATATTTTTTAAGTCGCTTTTTACAGAATATACCTGGTTCTGTCATCATTAACCATAAGCCTGCATGAACGCACATCAGAGCCAATATCTTTACATCATGCACATGTTTAACATCTCAGTAACGCTTGTGAGCCAGAGAATAAAGCCTTTGTGTAACAACAAAAGCATCATACTGCTTCCTTCATACAACACCCACTTCTGTGAAGCCAGACCCTCCAACTCTGAAGCTTTTTAATAAGCCACTTGCTCACAGATTAAAAGAGATTCTGCAATTCCATCACGAGAAAAGAATGCGATTTCAGCATCAGAAGAGTAAATAAAATAGTAATCCTAGTGTTATAAATTATGCATCTTTCATCTCAAAGGACAATAAATAAAGCATCTTTCATTCCTATGAATCCCAAAGCAGTTAACAATTTATGGACTCGCACACGGGACTGACTTGATTCATCACTGAAAGACATCCCATTCTGAGATGCTGTGGGGTTTTTTTGTTGTTTTTTTTTTAATAGCACACACAAAACCTTATTGAAAGATGAGAAGCAAGAATACACTGCATCAATTGTCTAGATTTGAGAGATTTGAGTGGAGGTGATAGGTATCTACTTGAAATTCACTGGGAATAGGAGTTCTTTCTCATTTGCACTTAGGAAGGTGTCCTTTTCAAAACCTTCCAAGTACAAAAGCTCTACTCTTTAACGTCCATTGCTATTGTTCTCGTTTCCTCTTACCTTGGATTGTTATAAAACCATTTGTACGCTAGTATTTTATCATGCTAAGCAAGTCATCCCTTCCCATTGCCCAGCATGAATCTTAAACTTCTTAAAATAATATAAAAAGCTTCTGCCATCTATCTCTGAGACAAATGGTCTCCCAAAATGGAGATCACACTAAGCATTAACATTAGTGAAGAAGTAGATATCATCTGCCCATACAACTACCCTATTATATATACACTGTTGTTAAGTGCTGTTGAGTCAGTTCTGACTCACACAGACCTAATATGGGGTTTCTAAGGAGGGCTTGGTGGATTTGAATCACCAACCTTGCGGTTAACGACTCAGTGCCTATCCTAAAGCACTACATCACAAATTCATACAGTTATATAAAGACAAAGCCTAGAGGACTGCAGAGGAGTTATTATTCTAAAGTGATGGGGGACTAAGATTAGGTTAAAAGTTGATTCCAACCCATGGAGACTCTATGTGTGGCACAGTAGACCTACACTCTATAGTATTTTCACAGCTGTGACCTTTTTGAGGCAGACCACCAAGTCTTTTCTTCCAAGGTGCCTCTAGGTGGGTTCGAACTGTCAACTTTTCTGTTAGAAGTCTAGTGCTTAATGATTTGCACCATCCAGGATAAAGATAGGTGGTCACACTGATTTCTTCTCAGACCAGGAAAAAAAAGAGTAAACCTAGACTCTCCAAGGCCAATGGTTCTATAGCCATCTTAGTTAAGGGAATCATATCAGAATTTCCAGAAGATTTTCAAAGGGTGCTATAAACAGCATGCTAAACATATTTGACATAATGAATATATTTTTATAGAGTCTGGGGTGGCACTATGGGATGAAGCACCGGACCGCAAAGTCAGTTTGAACCACAAGTCGATGGTTCAAACTTACCAGCCACTCCTTGGAAACCCTACTCAGGTCACTATAAGTCAGAACCAACTCCACAGCACATAACAACAACAGCAATGTGTTTGTAACAGAAAATCTACATCTGGACAAGATTTTTTTTGGCTGACTTGGTTCTTCCTATTCACACATTTGAAATATATCACAAGTGACAACTTGTACCATGTTTTTACCCTCCGTGCCAAATATTGTATCTCCTTAAAAAACTAGGCACCATGATTTAGATCCTGGATTATGATCAAACAGGATTAAATGCCATTAACTGAACTATCAACATTGCTGTACAATATTTACAGTTTTCTAATATGCACATTTTAAAATTCACACTTGATGATGAAACCCTATAGTATCAGGATTCAGGAGAGCAGGTTGGATTGACTCTTGAGAAGCGCCCTGTAGCATTCTCTTCTCACTCCTACACTCAGTCTATGTAGCAGTAAGGATTTGTTTATTTTATCCTTTTTTGTCCTAACATAAATTCAGCATTGACTAGACTACAAGGCTATGAAGGTACAGATCAACAGAAAATAAGCTGCCTGCAAGTCTTAGATTTTGCAAATATTGACAGTGTCAGCCCTTTAGGAACCTTTACACGTGTAAGCATTCAATCAATACATGGATTGATACTTAGGATGTGATCTAGAGGCAGTTAAAAAGAGCAATGTATGAGACTAGTGAGGAAGAATGACTTGTTTGCAGCCCTGATTTCTGAAGATAGTGCAGAGCTCCAACTAGAGTAGGTGTTCAATAAATATTTGTTGAGTAAGTGTTGAAAGAAAGCCTATAAATCTTTCTCTTCTCACAATGACTCAAACATATAAAAGAGAATGATAGCCCTTGGCTAGGAAGGTTGGCCTGCATGAGCTCCCATTTTCCTGCCTGAGCCCAGGTGCTAACAAAGCAGTTTGGCTGCCTCTACTTCAACCTTGAGCTTTTAGCTCTCCTATGTTGTTGCTGTTAAGTGCCACTGAGTTGGTTCCAACACTGTAGAGGGTTTCCAAGGAGTGACTGGTGGGTTTGAACTGCTAACTTTGTGGTTTGCAGTCCAGTGCTGATCCTACAGCACCACACCAGGAGCCATATTTGATACCTATCCTCTCTTAGATTCAGAAATATGTGGATACCCGAAGGTGAAAAGGCAATACGTTGGGCACAGGAAGGAATGTGGGTCAATGGTGGAATTCTCACTTTCCACGCAGACCCAGATTGGACTCCAGTGCACTTCATAAGCAACCATCATTACTCAGCAGTCTGGAGATTTGGGTGTTGCTAGGATGTTGAACAGATTCAGCAGAGCTTCCAGACGGGACTACTGATCTACTTCTGAAAATCAGCCAATGAAAACCCTAGGGACTACAATGGCCCAACAGACAAGTGGTCAAGGGGATGATGGCCCAGAACCAGTGAGCGGGTCATTCAGCTGTACTTGGGAAACAGCTGCATGAGATTTTCAAGGCTGTGGCCTCTCAGAAGCAGGTCCCCAGGCTTGTTCTGAGGTGCCTCTGGGTGGGTTTAGATTGCCAAAACTTTTGGCTAGTAGTCTAGTACTTAAATATTGGCACCATCCATCCTAACTCACTGATGCAATCTCTGAGAAACTCTGGCTCTTAAACCTTGTTGGTGGTGGTGGTTGGTGGTTCAGTGTCATCGAGCTGGTTCCAACTCATAGCGAACCTCTATAGGGTTTCTGAGGCTATAAATCTTTAGAGGATCTGAAAGTCTCATCTTTGTCCCTCGGAGCAATCGATAGAGTTGAACTACTGACATAGCAGTGACTATCCCACCTTGTAATCCACTCTGCTACCAGGGTTCCTTATTAAACCCTGGACCTGTCTTTATAAATTGCTTCCTGTCCAAGACTACCACATGAACATCCTATTATGTTGTATAAGATAACCTTGCATCTATCTGACAACACACAATTGACAATTACCACTAACCACCAAAAGACAAATCAACATTGTTGTTGTTGTTGTTAAGTGCCGTCAATTCCAACTCAGAGTACCCTTGTATAGGGTTTCCAAGGAGAAGCTGGTGGGTTTGAACTGCCCATCTTGTGGTTTGCATTCCAGCACTGACCCTACAGTGACACACCAGGAATGAACATTAGCTTAGGACAAAGCAGGTCTTTATACATCAGGCATCATTTGGGAGCAAGACATTCCATATTTACAAATGTGCCAGAAAAGTGATTTAGGAAATGGCCAACTAGATACGCAGACCATAAGCACGGGATCTATGTTGATTCATGATCAGAATTGAATCTGTGGGAGAAGTGGAGGATCAGAGGGGTAAGGGGAAACAAGCATTTAATAATTCCCAAAGAGATTAAAGGGAAGGCTGGCATCCCACCACACACAGGAATCAGAGCAAATCTGGTGTGACTCACATGACTCTTGGCATGACACTGAGGATTTAGAAAGTTGCCGATTTGGGACTGGAACCCAGGTGTTTGAAACCAGAAACTCTTCAAAAATCCTTTTACTGCTCACAGATGTGAAAATATACTCTATAAATGATTCAAAGTTTGAGGAGAATTTTTAGGTTATAATTCTATAAAGGCAGGACTTGTACATTAAATGATATGTGTGCGTGCGTATATATGTATGTATATATATACATACATATATACGCACGCACACATATCATTTAATGTACATAAAGCATCCTGATGTGGTGCTGTAGGATAAGCACTGGACTGCTAACTGCAGGGTCGGTAGTTCAAACCTATCACCCACCAGTCACTCCTTGGGAGGGCTATACAGGGTCACTATGAGTCGGAAAGGACTTAACAGCACTTAACAACATATATTGTGGTGGCTGTGTGCCTTTGAATTGGTTCTGACTCATGGTGACCCTGTATAGTTTCTAAGGTTGTAAATCTTTATGGGAGCAGAAAGCCTTATCTTGCTCCCATGGAGCCACTGGTAGATATGAACTTCTGACCTTACGGTTTGCAGCCAGGGATCCTTGCTGGTGTGACTGGCTTTAAATAATATGCAACATAGGTTTCTTTTTCTCCCTTCTGCATAAGATCACCTGCTAATCAGAGCTCTTTCATAGTATAGGCAGCTGAGGCAAGAAGCAGGGAGATTCTGAGCCAAAGCTGGCTAGTTCCCACTTGCCACAGAGGTGAGGAACACTTGCTTACCAGCTGCCCTGAGCTTGACTCCAGCTACCCTGCCCCCACCACAGCCCTAGGCCTTACTCACACCTCTCCCAGCCAAACTGTAGGGCTTCTTAAGAGCCCCTGAGGTCAGAGCGTTACCTGGCAACCAAGCACCTGTGAGTTAGGTCAGCCAGGCAGTTTTAACCTGTGTGTTAGGGCTTGCAGCTCCCAAAGTGTTCTCCCTTATTACAGCTTACTCCCCCAGCCCAGAGGAGAGGAGAACAGAGCTGATTGTTTTCCTCCTCCGTTTCCTGGAGACAACAGATCCACTGATTAGCTTTCCATTTAGTGTCAGAAAAGGTACCATAGCATCAACCTTGAAAATGGAGCTTTTAAGAAAGGGTCTGATTTTAGTTTGGGGAAATGTGTTCCCAGTCATTTATATCCTTCACTTGGGAAATTTAAGAAAAGGGTGCTGGATAGTTTATATTCAATTATAATAATTTTTTTTTTTTTCAGAAGAGAAATAGTTTATGTGATGATAATGCTTTTATTTATTTATTTATTTCAGTCTCCTTTTCCTCCCAAACTATCTTCATCTGAAGCAGTTTATAGTGTCACAATTCCAAAGGAGAGTAGGTAAGATGAGGCCTCTTGGGCCATATCTGGAAGCAGCCTTAAACTTTGATCAGCATTCACTCTCCAGTGTGTCCAAAGTTCCTATTCCCTGTGTGGAAACTGGAAATTACCCTCACTTCCTGTCTGCTGACCCCATTCCTCTGGGACACCATTCTCTGGAGGCAGAACTGAGAACAGAGAACTAGGCTGTGCAGTTCTACCTCATTCTGTTTCTCAAAGGGAGTGAATCTAGGCAGAGAAGGACCCAGTCAGGTGCAGTTGTCTACAATGCTGGAACAACTTCAAGAAATACTTTGTAAGTGTTTCCTCAATCTTGGTTAATACACAAAGCAAAAACAAATTATTCTGCCTTCGTTTTTCAGTCTGCCATGTCTGAGCTATGTAGATCTAGGTATGGGTTAGGCTGTGTTACAGAGCAGACTTGCTGTCCTAGTTTCTTTTCCATGCCCCTTTTTGATTCTTCTCTCATCACTTTCATTTTCCCCAGATGACTTGTCTAGTTCACTTTTTTTGTTGTTGTTGTTCCACTCTCTGCTCTGTCCCATCTATTCTTATCCTCCAGGTATGGTTGGTGTAAAAATAGCCAAGCTAGGTGTTCAAGTCTCTACTAACAGTGTTTTCTGATAACACTCTGTGTACCAAAAGCCAGAGTGTAAAGGAAGCCAAATTGTAACACAGAGCATGAGCCCAGTGGCTTCCAAAGATCTTGCTTAATTTTTGGATTAGGCAATTCTTACTGTGAGTGGTGTTGCAGAGGGGGGAAAAGATCCCAAATTCAAATATATTTTATAGAGAGACCCCTTACATTAACTGTTAAACAGGACAAAAACAAGGCAAACATGCTGATAAGTGAGGTCATCAGCATGAGGCTAAAGTGGCGTCTAAAGGATTCATGTCCACGGGGCTAATTAATAGAAGATAGAAAACAAAGAAAGTCATCACCAAATCATGATTAGTGTCAGGTCAATTCATTGTTATTGCAGGTGGGACTACAGAAACAGAGAAAGGACTATAATTGGAATACACACACAACTGCAGATGAGGACATTTTACAGGGTTGGTTCTGGGGCCCTCCAACCACATGGCTACTTGATGGTTGGGGTATAACTCATGACCTTAGAGTCCTGGTACCCCAATTTCCATTAAGGATGTGCCCAAGCAAGTATCCCAAGGGCAAGACAGCTATTGATTTTTGGTTTTGCTGTTGAGTTGTTTCAGACTCATAGTGACCCCTATGTGTTGTTGTTGTCAAGTGCTGTGGAGTGGGTTACTATCCATAACAACCCTGTATAGGGTTTCCAAGGAGGAGCTGCTGGTGGGTTTGAACCATCTACCATGTGATTAGCAGTCCAGTGCTTATCCTGTAAAACATATGGGTCCAGAAAGCCTCATCATTCTCCTGAGGAGTGGCTGATGAGTTTAAACTGCAGAATCACTAAGCCACAGTGCTGCCTAGAGAAGTTGTATCTACTGTCAAACACAGTCCACCTGGGCAAAGCTTTGGCCACATTGCTGATGAATGGTCAGGAAGAAATTTACATGGGAGCTGCCTTTATGTGAAGACTGAAAATTGAGTTAAAACTCTTACTGTAAACTTCAGCCTTTACCACACCAAGTGCTTTATCATTTAAACTCTAATTGAAGCTGTTGTTACGTGTCATGCAGTTGGTTCTGGCTCACAATGACCCCGTTTAGGGTTTCTGAGGAGCAGCTGCTGAGTTTGAACCACCAACCTTGTGGTTAGCAGCCCAGAGCTGATCCTACAGCACTATACCAGGACTCTAACACAGGGTACAAATATGGGATTGTTGATAAGTGTCATTGAGTCGGTTCTGACTCATAGCAACCCTATATAGGGTTTCTGAGGAGCGATTGGTAGGTTTGAACTGTGGACCTTTTGGTCTTACAGAGAGCTACATCAGGACTGCAAATACGGGATACTATTGCTCTAATCTAATCAGTTCAATTTCTTGTAGTTGAGGGAGCATTTCTCAATCACCTTTCTCACTGAAATCGTTTGTTAATATTTTACACATATATATACCACCCTCCAGGCTAAATCTTTGTATGCTTTGAACTGTTAGAACTAAAGGTGAGATATTCCTCATGGCCCTTTACAAGCATTTCTGAATGACTCAGGTGTAGTCACCGCTTGTCTGGCAGGGAAGGTTTATATGTTGCTCTGATGCTGAATAAGTTTCAGACTAAGATGAACTAGGAGACAAAGCCAAAGAAAACCCCATGGGTCACAATGTCCTGACCCACAACTGACCAGGGGTTGGTGCTGGACTAGACAATGTTTAGTTCTATGTGTATGGGTTTGCAACGAGTCAGGGGCAACGCCCCAGAGTTAATAGCAAGAACAATGGTATGGGGCCCAGTGTAAATTTGAGGTACCCCCATTATGTCTTTGGTCCTGTCTTCTCAGAGACTCAGATATTTTCTTCTAGTTGGGGAAAATGATGATAGTGCTAGTATTGATTTTCCAAATATGTTACCTTTTTGTTGCTGGGTTGTTTTTTTTAAAGTATAGGAATGGAATACCAAACAAACTGTTTTGTTAAGAAAACTAAATACCTCCCTTTAGGGATGCTTTGTAATTTACTTTGTTTCCCAACAGTTGAGTTTTATGAACCTATTTCTCTCTTGCATTCTTAGGGAAGACAAACAAAAAAACTCCAGCTCTTTTTTTCTTTTGTTGATGGGGTGGATTGTGTTTTGAATGTTCTTGCTTTAATAAGAAACATTTACATGTTTTATGTGCTGTATATATTTAAAAAAGAAATCATTAGCAGTGCCCAAATTTAATAGCCTAAGAATGTATAGCATAATATATTGCAGTATCATTGATAGAGTGAAAAAGATTTAACATAGGACTTGCGGGAGAAAGTATACACAGTATAAAACTATTACTACTCCAGTGAGTTCGGAAAGAGCTCAATGTGAAATCAACCAGAAAATGATCATCTCACAACTATAAATATAAAGCACTAAAAAAGACAAAAGCTCCCCTGCATTGTGAAAGATCCATAAATAAAAAGCACCCCCAAAAGCATTTGCTGGCAAAAGAATTTAGTGTGGCAATAAAAAAAAAAAAAACAGAGTATTTGCTTTCTTTATATTAAGTGATTTTTTATGGAATCTGTAGAATACCATATATGAGCATTACAGCTAGACTTTATGTTTGGTACCTATTTCAGTATAGAATCCAGAAGATGTAGAATCTGAAGGAACTATATGCCTTTACAGTCAAGGTTCCTTGTAATGTCTTGTTAAATAAAATGGGTTCCATACTGGGGGGAAATATCCTTTAAATGTACACAGACACACACACACCAGTACACAATATGAACACAGAGTTCTCTTTTATAGCTTTAAGTTTGGACTTAATAGCATTTTGAGGTGGTTAACACCAACCATTTGTCAGTTTATTATATTGTGGTCACTGATATTTTAAACACCTTCAGGATCAGGTTTCAGTGGAGCTTCCAGACTAAGACAGACTAGGAAGAAAGGCCCGGTGTTCTACTTCTGAAAATTAGCCAATCAAAACCCTAAGGATCACAACAGACTAGTGTTCCATCCATACAGTGGCTGTAATAATGAACATGAGTATAGCAGCCGTTGAGAAGATGCTGCAAGACTGTATAGCATTTCGTACTGTGTACATGTGGTCACCATGAATTGAGGGAGACTCAACAATAAAGCAACAAAAAGCAGGTCTATCCTCTAAGGGGATCTTATCAGCCAATCTTCATATAAAATATCTCTTAATCAAGGAATATGTGATTTCATTTCATTATGCTGATATTCACTAAGCTATTCCATTAAGGCAGTCCTGATGTGGCACTGTCGGATAAGCGCTGGACCACAAGATTGGTTTGAATCACAATCAGCCATTCAAACTCACCAGCCACTCCTCAGAAACCCTATACAGGGTTGCTATGAGTTGGAACCGACTCTATGGCACTTAATAATTCCATTAAAAGATGGAGTTACCTGTTGACAGCCAAAAGAAAGCCACAAAAATTCTAAACACTAAGTACTAAGCCACACAACAATACTTGTTGTTGTTGTTGTTAAGTGTTGTTGAGTCGGTTCCAACTCCTGAAGACCCTGAAGATGTTTTACGAGAAGTGACTGGTGAGTTTTAACTGCCGACCTTTCAGGTCAAACCGACCTTGCGGTCAAGTGTTTATCCTACAGTGCCACTAAGGACACCAGGACCCCACTAAGCACTTGGAACAAAAAAGAATAGCAAAGTTAAGAATACATTTAGTTATTATACAAACTAGCACCTTGATTCAGTGAGTCAAAGATTTCCAAATCATATCTGAATATTAAGTAAGGATCATATTGTTGATATTAAACAAAGAAGATAATGATAATAGTGGTGTGACCTTATGCACGGTGTATACCTTGAGGAGTCTAAGTGATTACATTGTATGGGCCAGATGCTTCCCGTCTCACATTTACTCTGTGAGAGACCAGGTATTTTGATGGGCAAGAATGTTTTGTAATGAAGACACATTAACAGAGGTTGGCATAACCTTTGCTACCAAACCATAACTTTAGCAAAAGACTTGCTAATGTAGTGTCAAGAACCATGTGCCCTTCCAGTGTCTTGACTCTCCTGGAACAATCTTAAAGAGATGTATTACCGCTATTAGATTGAATCACATTCAGTTTCCAGTAATTGCCTGAAAAAGAACAAGAATAGCAATTTCATATAGGTTCATACTAATAGTTTACAGATTTAGAGTAGAACTTGATCCACTGAAAACAGTTGCATATTTCAAAAGAGGAGCAGTTATCTGGCACAATCCTACTTGATTTCACAGTCCCTTCTCTCTTAGAATGAAAAGAACTGTTTAGGGTCTGTAATAGTTAAGGTTCTGTGTCAACTTGATAAGGCCAGGATTTCCAAACGTTTAGCAGTTGAGATGTGCTTAGTCCCACGATGATAACCTAACACAGGTATAGTTAACCCTATGATGAGTGACCATAAGCAGTCAGTCAATTGAAACATTGTTTCCATGGGGGTGTGACCTGCTCCAAATATCAAGGACACATGGGAGGGACTCTTCCTCTCTCTTCCGCTGGGGACCTGGGACTCTACAATTGTAAGCCATTTCCTTGATAATAAACTTCTCCCTCTGTATCTCCATATATATGAGATATATGGTTTTCACTGGTTTTTCATCTCTATGTAACTGGAAGGATTTTCCTGTATTTAAAAAATAAGGAATTCTTGGGGAGAAGCAGTGTTAGTACTGAAAGACAGTAAATTATGTTTAAACTAAGTATTTGTACTTTTGTTGTGAATTATTTAGTTGTAGGTAGCCCGTATTATCTGTCCTGGTGTGGCACTGTGGTATAAGGCACTAGACCACAAGTCGGGCTGAGCCACAAAATTGGCAGTTCAAACTCACCAGCCGCTCCTTGGAAACTCTATACAGGGTCACTATGAGTCAGAACAGCCTGGACAGCATTTAACAACAGTAACAACAATAGTCAGTCAGAACAGAGCACTCACAAAACAGGTTAAAAACAAGGATGAGATGACCATGGGCAAAAACATTATGGGATGAATGGAATCTCAGGGAAACAGAGGAGAGGAGGATATATAATCAGAAGGATGAAAGATAAAAGTGTCATTTCAAAGCATGGCAAGATTAGTCTTAAAATGAAGAAAGGGCATTGTTACCTCAAAGATTAAAAAGAAGAGAAAACAGAATGAAGTTAAGTCATTTTAAAAAATGTGATGTGAAATGAAAACAAGTTGAGAAGATGCATATCAAATAATCTCACTTTTGTCAGTGAAGATAAAGAGTAAAATTTGATAGTTATTGGAGTCCTGGAGTCCTGATGTAATGCTGTGGGTTAATGCGATGGACTGGTCGGTGGTTCAAGCTCAACAGCCCTATACAGAGTCACTATGGGTCAGAACCAACTTAACGGCACTTAACAACAGCAACAACAATTGTGTGCTCCACAGCACACAATTAATTAGCTGGCCTGCAAGGTCAGTTAAAACTACAGATCAGTGGTTTGAGCTCACCAGGCGCTCCTTGGAAACTCAATACAAGGTCGCTATGAGTCAGTACCGACTCGACGGCACTCAACAACAACTACTGGAGGGTAGTTATAAGAGAGAAACTGGAGTGTGGTGCTGTGGGTTAATGCTCCAGACTGTAAAGCCATTTGAACTGTAAGGTCGGTGGTTCAAGCTTACCAGCTGCTCCTAGGAAACCCCATACAGAGTCGCTATGGGTCGGAACAGACTTGATGGCATTTCACAACAACAAGAAATGAATAAAAGCAAATCTGATCATTATGGAGGACAGGACCTATGTGCAGTCAGAGAGCTTGAATATGTAGTGGGAAAATCATTTACCTGAATTTCTCCCAAGAGCAGAGAAATAGAAGAATTTAACTAGGTTTCGTCACTAACAAGAAACATATGCTATAAGGTCAAAAACATGTGAGGGATTTTAACATGACATGTGAGGTTAGTTAAAATGGCTAAACATCAAGTTTAGGTTATATGTATAAGAGACAATGAGCACAAATAGAGGAAGATTGTAATAACTGCAAACAGCAGTTTCAGTAAGAATGAGGAGTCCGGTGGAAGAGGTAGATGGAAATACAAGCTGAGTTGTTTTCGTAAATCGAGCGTGCAATCTCAAATCCACCACAATTTTTGCAATGCGTGCTTTTCCTGCCTGTCACTTGAGAACATTTGAGGTTCTAAGTATTTGTCAAAACATTCCTTCTCCATTATTTACTCCCCATTTTCTCTTGAATATCCTTTGTTATTACTTTCCTGTCACTGCTGTAGCAAATTCTTACAAAGTTGGTTACTTAAAACAACAGAAATTTATCTGTTCACAATTTTGGAGGCCAGAAGCACACAGTCAAGAATCATCTGACTTGATTCTTCCAGCTTCTGGTAGCCGCCAGCATTCCTTGTCTTGTATCTGCATCTCTCACTACTTTATCTTCACATCACCTTCTTCTCCTTCTGCCACTGTCTTAAAAGGACATGTGTGATTGCATTTAGGGCCCACCCAGATAGTCCAGCATAAGCGCCTCTTCTCAAGATCCTTAATCTAATCACATTGTTTGGCAGAGTCTAGGATTAAGGCATTGAAATAAATCTGGGGCCATCATCTAGCCGATTACAACACATTTCTACCTAGTTTCTATTCACAACCATTCCAAAACACATACAGACACACACAGAGACATGTCTCTACTTAATCAACCTTCATTAATGGTACTGTTGACCCAATTTTTAGGTTTAATGGTCAGTTTTCAGGTTTCATGAGTTTTACTCCAATATTAGCCATCATTGGCTGTTCCAAGCACTCTCCTTGTTGGACTTCTCCGTTTCTATTTTTCCTGCTTTCCATTCTTCTTTTCACAATGTCTCTTTAGGCTCACGCACTGGTACCATTTTCTCCTCTATCCATCTCTTCCATGGTAATGTACCCCTAGAGAACTCCATCCCTTTATACTCTCTGTGTAAAGCCATCTGCTCACAGAGCTACCACCATGTCTTTGTGTTCATCAGGACCGTCCAACAGAGCCCTCCTCTATGATTGAAATATTCTACATTTGCACTGACTAATACAGTCACGACCAATCACAGGTGGCTATTGCACATTTGAGATGCAGTTGCTGGTGCTACTGTGAAACTAACATTTTAATTTTACTTCATTTAAATAAATTTAAAATAGATAGCCAGTGTTGACTACCATACAGGATGGTACAAATCTAGAGCCAACTCTAGTCTATATGCTAGCTCTGATATACTTGTTTCCCCCGTTCTTCTCTTCTTTAGGCTGGGTAAGTGGTAATTGATATATTCCTTCAGGAACCTATTGGTACTGCCTCTGCAAAGCCTTCTCAACAACTCCAGTTTTTATGACTTGGCCTCACTTTTGTGCTTTCCAACTCTCTTTCCATAAGTACATTAACTAGTTGCCATTGGGTCCAGTCTAACTCATGGTAAGCTCATGTGTGTCAGGGCAGGACTGTGTTCCATAGGATTTTCTGTGGCAGACTTTTTGGAAGTACATCATCAGGCCTTTGTTCTATGGCATCCCTAGTGGTGGTGGTTATGTTCCGACCCATAGCGACCCTGTACAGGGTTTCCGAGGCTGTGAATCTTTACTGGAGCAGAAAGCCTCATCTTGCTCCCACGGAACAGCTGGTAGTTTCGAACTGCTGACCTTGAGATTAGCAGCCTGATTCGTAAGCACTTCATTCTTCTTGGATCAACTATCAACACTAGTGGAAGCAGTAGTCAAGAGATCAGACGACGTATTGCATTTGGCAAATCTGCTGCACAGGAACTTTTTAAAGTATTGAAGAGCAGAGATGTCAGCTTGAGGACTAAGGTGCGCCTGACCCAGGCCATGGTGTTTTCAATAGCGTCATATGGATGCGAAAGCTGGACAGTGAATAAGGAAGATCGTAGAAGAATTGATGCCTTTGAGTTGTGGTGTTGGAGGAGAATACTGAAAGTGCCATGGACTGCCAAAAGAACCAATAGATCTGTTTTGGAAGAAGTGCCACCAGAGTGCTCCTTGGAGGCCAAGATGGCTAGGGTTTGTCTCTCATACTTTGGACACATTGTCCGGAGAGAACAGTCGCTGGAGAAGGATGTCATGCTGGGTAAGGTGGAGGGTCAGAGAAAAAGAGGAAGACCCCCAACGAGATGGATCAGCCAGGTGACATCATTGATGACATCAAGTGTGGCGGCGGTAGTGAGGTTGGCCCAGGATCGGACATTGTTTTGTTCTGCTGTGCATGGGGTCGCTATGAGTCGGTTCCGACTCGATGGCACCTGACAACAACAACAACACTACCAGAGATCCTTAGGTGGACCCAAACCTCCAATCTTCCAATTAGCAGCCAAGTACCTTAACCATTTGCACTGTAGTTAAGAGACTCCATAACTCCAGTATAGCAGTGACCATATTTTAATTTCTATTTTTATATCTGTCTTCAAGCCAATTTGGACTCATAGTAACCCTATAAGATAGAATAGCAGAGTTACCTGATGGGGTTTCCAAGGCTGTAAATCTTTATGGCAGCAGACTGCCACATCCTTGTCCTGAGAAGGAATTGATATTATTAGGCGCCAGTGAGTTGGTTCCAGGTCATGGTGACCCTGTGCACAACAGAACAAAGCATGGCCGGGTTCTGTGCCATCCTCAAGATTGTTATGTTTGATTCCATTGTTGCTGCCATAGTGTCAATCCATCTCATTCAGTAGTCCTCTTTTTCCCTGACCCTCCACTTCCGCAAGCATGACGTCTTTCTCCAGGGACTGATCCCGCCTGACAACATGTCCAAAGTATATGAGACAAGGTCTTGCCATCCTAGCTTCTAAGGAGCATTCTTCCAACACAGATTTATTTGCTCTTTTGACAGTCTATGGTGCTTTCAATATTCTTCCCCAACATCATAATTCAAATGCATCGTCTATGGTCTTCCTTATTCACTGTCCAGTTTATAGAGCAACTGGTGGATTCCCAGTGCCAGCCTTTGAGTTAACAGTGATTGTTTTAACCACTACACGATCAGGACTCTGCTGCTGTTGTTGTTATGTGCTGTCAGTAGGCTTTGACTCATAGTGACCCAGTATAGGGTTTCTGAGGAGTAGCTGGTGGTTTGAACCACCTACCTTACAGTTAGCTGTCCAATGTTTATTTACCAGGATTCCCTGATATGTCACTAACCCTCACTCTACCACAAACGCCTGCCTACAGAGGACATCTTCTCCATTAATTAATTTTGCCTAAAAGTCGCCAACAGTATCTGAGAAACAAAGCTTATCTTGGGTACAGCTTTAAAGAAATGAGAGCCTTTGTTCTCTTTCAGACGGCTTTCCTGAGGACTTTTGCCAGGTGGAGATAATTCAGAACTCTTTTTATTCATACATTGGATGCCAGAGTCATGATTTTTTTGTTGTTGTGTTTTGTTTGTAAATGAGTTGCAATGTTTGGAGCCTTAAACACTGGCAGTTAAAATGGTTAACAGTGCACACCAGCCATTTGCTTATCACCCTTGACACGGAAAGTGCAAATCATTCTAAGAACCACTCTTCTCTGCAATCTAAAACATGATGGGTTTGAGAATTCCAAATAGTGAGGCATCGGTTTTGTTTTTTTGTTTCTCCAAAACTATAGTTAAAAGAAAAAGAGGTCTGGATTTTTACTAAAGGAGGAAAGGGGAGAAAAAGCTAACTTCTCTCTTTTTGGCTCAAGGATGTGCGTGGGTGAAGGCATCTGTTAATGGGTGAAAAGCAGCGCTCATAAAGGGTTCGGCAGGCAGACAGATCTCAGGGAAGGCAGCGGATGGGGGCTCTTTCGGGTTCTGTGCATTCCGCCCAGCCCCCCTTGCCTGTGGTTGCTCTTTTTATGAGAATTGGCGTATATTTTAACTGCTAGAGCTCTTGGTTTTTGAAGTTTAGTTCTACCCACTGAAAGCCATTCATTCATATTTCAGCTATCATTGTCATTAAAGCATGCAAGTTCAAACAAAGTCTAATTTAACTGGGTAAGACACAACCAAATTAAAATATCCCCTAAATGCCCTCAGTATGGGGTATCGAGAAACCAAACAATAGAGGTAGTTATTTAAAATACATATATTATATATTAACTGGAAAATTTTTTAATGTCCTAATTTGGTTATTATGAAATAACCAAATAATATTTGTGCAGAAGGCAAGAAGAAGCTATTCCATTAAGATATGACATGGAAGAAATTTTTTAAAACAACACAAAAAAATTCTCATAGCATTTTGTCTATTTCAAGCTTCATTTTACTCTTATTGCAATTTAGACAATCATTCAGAGTAAAAAGAGTGGGAGGAGGAATATGAGCTAAATTTTGTTGGAATGTTAGATACATTTTTTTCCTGTTTTATCTGAGCACACAGGCGACATCTTCTTAATGAGGGTCTTCAAACTTCTCTGCCTTTTCTAAGTGTCTCTGGTGTGCCCTGAGACAACAGACTCTGATTTTAGCTTTTAAATATGCTCATGATATAGAGTGATTTTTTTTTCTTCTTCACGCTATTCATTGTTTCACCTGCCTTAATGGGAATTATGGGTTTGATTAATGGGCTGAAAGATTTCATTCCTTTTGAATTTCCTTATCTCTTTTCCTTCCTGATTCATGATGCTTCTAAACAGTTTCTGAATACTTGAAAATCATATCTTCAAGCAGTGTTTCAAATAAGAGTAAAAATAAATAGTTTACTTATGGCCCTGGCATTTGTGATGAGTATTCACATTCATGCATACACACATACATTCAGTTCTATATACATGCATTCATTCATTCAACAAACTATTCTGTACCAGGCATTGTGCTAGGTACTAAGAAATGTCTAAAGAGATCCGAGACTCTACTAAATCATAACAAGGTGGTAGCAAACCATTTAGCTCTGCATGAAAGGGTAACCGTTGGTATTATAAAGTAGTCCCTGAGTGGCGCAAATGTTTTAGTTCCATATTGCTAACCAAGAAGTTGGGTCCTGGTGTGGCGCTGTGGGTTAATGTACTAGACTACAAAAGGGTTTGAACTGCAAGGTTGGTGGTTCAAGCTCACCAGCCACTCCTTGGAAACCCAGTACAGAGTCACTATGGGTTGGAAACCGCTGGATGGCACTTAACAACGACAACAACCAAAAGGTTAGTTATTCAAATCCTCCCAGGGATGTCTTGGAACAAAAGCCTGGCGGCTTGCTTCTGAAAGGGTAGCTAATGAGAACCCTATGGAATACAGTTCTATTCTGAACTACACGGGGTTGTCAAGAGTCGGAATCAATTCAATAACAACTGATTAGCATGTGTTTATGGATAAGATAATGAGAATGGGTGTGGCTATGATAATGAGAGTGGGTGTGGAAAGGGAAGGAACTAAGCCAGGCTTTATTTGCTGTTTTACTGTTGGTCATTATGCCCAGTTCACTGACTAGCTAATCAGGAAACACCTGTGTTCAGTGAGTTAATAAAACTGTATGACACACGCTGCTGAAGGAAACAAATCCTAATCTTGAGATCCACAGGTACCACAAAAAGAGCTGCAAAAATCCAGGCAGCTGCACCCCATCATTGCCCGGGCTGCACGCTTTAAGCCAAACATGCAGCCTCCTTATCACCCTAAACAGCTCTCATAGGTGAAGTAAAACTTAGTAAAAGTCTCAAGGGAGAAGTATTTTCAAAGAAAACAGAGTCTTCAGATGGGGGAAAGTCAAATTAAAATACAAGATTTCAGAGAAGGTGTCTCCTGGATTTATCTAAACAAGAGAAATGTGCTATTTTGCCACATTTCACATTTTTGTGTGCATGAAGAAAACCAGGCACATATGTGGAGAGCTTTTGTCCTTGGAGTGATCGAATAATAGTCCAGCACTTGTATGGCACTGAGAGCAACCTCCTTGGAAAAACAGTGTACACTTTCTCCACTTGGGCAAACTATGAGTAAGTTCACTAAAATAAACTAAAAAAATATCCCTGACTCGTTCAAATGCAATCTGTGAGCTCCAAAAATAAATAAAGATTGTGCCTAAGAAGTCTAGAACATGAAATGATGCAAAGTAGTGGTAACATTAAGTACTCTGATGCTCACAAACATCCGAAGCCGCCTGTTCTGCTTGGTTAACATGAGAGAAAGATGCGAGTCGCAGTGGCAGATTCTAACTTTCCTCACAGGTCCTGAGCTCTGGAATTCAAAAATCAGATTTGGTAAAATATAAGTTGTTGCTGTAGTGATGGTAGGGGGTGGTGGTGGTGGAGGTGGAGGTGATGGTGGAGGAGGTGGTGAAAGTGCTGGAGATGGTGGAGGTGATGGTGGTGGCGGTGGTGGTATGTCCTCAAGTTGGAGCGGCTGGTGGTACTTACCCCATAGCACCACACCAGGGCTTGAAATATAAGCAGGATTCATGTGTGTATTGACTCCTGGTATGGTACTTACTGTGAAATCAGCACTGGACAGTGAACTGCAAGGTCGACGGTTCAAACCCACTAACAGCTCCTTGGGAACCCTATACAGCATCACTATGAATCAGAATCGACACCACAGCACTTATCAACAAATATATGTAATGACTCCTAATGCAGCACTATTAGATAAGCACTTGACTGCTAAATACAAGATTGGTGTTTCAAACCCACCAGCTGCTCCTTGGTTGCTATAAATTGACATGTAGTAACACCATCATCTAAGAGTTCCTAGGTGACACAAATGGTCAAGCATGCTACTACTATCTGAAAGGTTAGTGGTTCAAATCTACCCTGATAAAAGACTTGGTGCTCTTCTTCTGAATGGTCACAGCCTTGAAATCCCTATGAAGTGGTTATACTCTGCACACTTGGGGTCCTCATTCGTCAGAACCAACTTAACTGCAACTGGTTATGCATTTGTATATATGTATGTGTGTGCACGTGTGTGTGTACACATTTTAAAATGATGGTTCAAGCTCACCTGCAGTTCATACTTATTGGTGGATATAGGAAAGTCTAAACAGCACTCTAGTATAGATAAGGATACCATCTAATTATAAAATAAATATATTCTGTTTAGTCATGCATACACATAGGTCCTCTCTCTTGCTCTCTCTTTCGAATATCTCATTAGATGCCTCATAAAAAGGAATTAGAGCTCAAATGATAGTGGGTATGAAATTGATTACAAAGCAAAACCTTCAGGTTATGCAGCCAAGGAAGATGCAAATGTGTTTCACAAGAAGTATGATGTCATCCATGTTTCTGCCCAAAGGAGGAGCCATTTCAGCTCAAGCCCTATCAGAAAGTTATTCTTCTATCAAGATGACTAGATTATAAAATATAACTGAGTAAAATGAGTAGCACTGAAATGTCAGTGTTTATGAACTGGTGGACCATATCACTCACATACTAAGAGATGAGCACAATTTTTGTCCACACAGAGAATGATTTTATCACATGTCTTGAAAGAGAAAAATGCAATCCTTAAAACATTATTCACAATAAACTTTGAATGTATGAAAAAAGTAAAACTTTGATTTTTTTGTTTTTATCATTTATCATTTTATTGTGAATTGAGTGAAGGTTTACAGAGCAGATCATCAGTTTCACGTTCAACAAATCATAGACTTTGCTTCATTATATGGTTGTCATCCACTCCATGTACCAACAGTTAACAGCATTGACCTCTGTTGACTTTAACCACTGCATTCCTCCCTGTGTCTCCTGCCGCCCCATCTTTCCTCTGCCAATCTCCCTCCAGTTGTATATTGCCTGCCCTGTCACCCATGTCAACGTTTATCTATCCTCCAGTGCATATATAAGGACAAACCATGCAGTGATAGATAATCATTTAAACAATCACAGAGCATATTCTGGAAGCCAGTCTGCTGGCCAACGAGCACACAACCTCTCTCTTTCCATGAGTCTAGAGTCCTCAGCTGCTCAATGTCTCTACACCACCACATCTGACTCCATCATCGCTGCTTCTCTGGATAGGGTCCCACACCCACATTCAACTCATGCTCTTCTCTCTTGATGGTCCTAAGGACTTCTGTTTTTGGAATGTAAGATTAACTACTTCCCCCCTTTTGTTACACAATCTCTACCTTTACAGTTGTGACAACTACCAGACCCATCTAGACCAGAGGAAAATTGTTCAGTGGGGATTTTACCTTCCCCCACACTCCCTCTTGAAAATTTGTAAGTCAGCCACTTTGTGCCTTTATAGGCCCTCATACTTCCCATTTTAGGTAGCCAATGACTAAGTTGCCCATCCTTATCAACTCTGTGTACAGAGGGGATACATTTTGTCCTTGATGTGAAGACTTCTTCCCTCTCAGTTGGTATTTTGAGCTACATCCATAAGTATAGGTAAAATTCATCAAATTGTAGCAATTTACACTTTGATCCTTTATTAAATGTCTTTATTTTCTTTCCTCTAGCCAAGTTCTGATCATCAAGCCATTAAAGCTAGGTCAAATGGGTATTATCTGCAAGTGTGGGTGTTCTTGTGCATCTCCCCTTACTTCATATCAGCTGGATGCTTCACTCTCAGCTCTAGTCCTCCATGGTTAGGTCCTTGTCTAAGGGTCCTTGTCTTCACTCCAAGTCTCACTAGACTTTGGACCAACCATCCCTTCCTCTTCTCTCTCTCATTTCAAGGTTGACAGGAGTCTATGGAATGTGATCAAACTCAAGACTTTGATTTTTATAGAAATATTAATAATTGGTCTGAAAATTAAATGCCAAACCATCTCAATATATTATGGTACACAGTAAATAAGAAAAACATAGGGACATACAATAAGAAATGGATAGAAGCTGAACTACAAAGTCTTTATCCCTCCATTTATCATCATTTCCCCGTCCCCCAACCCCCACCACTGTCCCTTCCAAAACAGAGGAAGAAGATACGTTTCTGCTTTGATCTTGTTTGTGGGTCTTACTTTGACCAATGCAATGTTGTTGCTGTTTTTAATTGCCATTGGAATCCCATGTACAATGGAATCAAGCCATTGTAATTCACAGGGTTTTTATTGGCTAATGTTTTGGAAGTAGACTGTCTGTCGTTTCTTCTTAGTCTGGACCCTCCACGGAAACTGATTCAACATCATAGCCACACTCAAGCCTCTACTGCTTCTACTGCAGACAGGCAGTAGCTGCCCATGGGTTGCACTTGCCAGGAATCAAACTCAAGTCTTCTTCATGGAAAGAGAATTCTACCACTGATACATCACTGTCCTTAGTGAGAATGATATGACAGAAGTCTTGAAAGAGGCTTCCATGATTCCAATGGTGCTTTTGGACATCTGCCATTGCTAAGTAAAGTGTTTGCTTAGATTAAAGACTGACACCACTGAGGGATGAGACACCACGTGAGCCTCCATGAGCCTTGATCAGCTAAGGCCAGCTAACCCTCAGATCTATGAGAATACATGCTTTTTTTCATATGCCAAAGAGATTTTTGTGGTTAATTTTCTGCAGCAGTAGCAAACTGATACAAAGAGTATAATTATATTCAAGTGTAAGAAGACATGTTCGTTCTTCACTGAAAAGAGGACTCACAAGAAGAGATTTGGGTTTAAAATAAGGAAGACCCGTATTGTTGGCAATGTATTTTCTAAGAGTTTCAAGAATACAGAGATAAATGCCAGAACCCCAGTGAGCTTCAGTGAGAAGAAACAAACTTATTGATCCCAGACATAAAACACAGATAAGTCAACAGAAAATAGAAACACTGTCTAGGTAAAAACAGATACGCTGTCAGTTTCTTGAAGTGGAAAGTTAGGAAGGGCTGCCTTTCTTCTGACTTACTGTACCATGATATGGAGGGTCCGTCCAGTACGGATCTTCATTAATTTGAATGTAGTTTCTCAGAACACACTTTTTCTTGAGAAAAGAAATGACAGAGGCAAAAATCTAAAAAACTTACCAGTTAAAATTTTTGGTTAAACTGAGTTTCATAGTTTATTAAACTATGAGTTGGTGACAACCAGACAACTGTCCGTACAGCTTTCAGCAGATGAATTTGATATGGATTACATCTATTATGAAGGAACTCTGGTAGTGCAGTGATTACAAGTCAGGCTACTAACCTCAGGTCAGCAGTTCAAAACTACCAGCTGTTCCATGGGAGTAAGATGAGGTTTTCTGCTCCTATAAAGATTTACAGCCTTGCAAACCTTATACAGGCTCGCTATGAGTCAGCACCGACTCCACGGCACATAACCAAGCAACCAACCAACATCTGTTATAATTCTTACTCTGAAGTCAAACAGAGGCAGACATCTGGAGGTTCTGATCTCAGTCTTTCCACACTATGTGACCTTAGATAAAAAGTTAGCTTTAGAACCCTGGTTGCTTGTCAAGTAAGAAAAATATGTTCAGAGCAAGTGCTTAACAGATGTTATCATCACCAACATGACCATCTTCAACATCATCATCAAAAGTTTTGGGGAAGAAGTGATATTATTTAAGTTGTTGCTACGTGCCATCCAGTCAAGTCACTTCTGACTTATAGTGACCCTGTGTATAGGGTTTCCAAGGAGCAGCTGGTGGTTTTGAACTGCCGACGCAATTCACAGCCCAGTGCTGGTATTACTGTGTCACACCAGGAGCCCTCATCTAAGCTAGGCTTTAAGAAATGAATTTGGCAGCGATGTGCAGAGTGGCTTGAACAGGAAAATCCGAAATACTAATGATTTCATTTAAAATAGCACTTATCTTTGTTGTCAGCATCTTGTGATATCTCCTATACATCGGAGTAAAACTAAAGCACAAATAAAGCACAGCCGGCATTTCTGCCAAAAGTGAGCAATGGTTAAAGATGCAGACTGACGTATTCCCTATCCTCAGTTTGCTCAGGCACTCAGGACAGACTGCACACTTGCGCCTGGAGAGCCTGCCCTCAGCACTCACTTTTGAGGCTCCAGCATGTTCTTGTTGCTGCCTCTGCTCCTGACCATCTGTTGCAATGGCATCATGCCAATGTTCAGGGGCGGTTGTTGGCTGTGCTGAAAGCCCAGGGACCAGCAAAATGTTTTAGAAAAGCAGCCCATATAAAACTCAGCAGGGGGTTTGGAGAAAGCTCCTGGTGGCGTCTCCTTTTCCCCCACACAGCAAGACCCATGGTGATTTTTTATTTCAATATAGTTTACTTCACCTGTTGATTTAACAAGTTGGGTCTCCAATCTAACGCCTGAAATGTGGAGGGGGGAAAAAAAACAGAAAAAGAACCAGGTGTAGGTACCTGTGGCTGCCAAACAGACAGGTGGTGTTATTGCCTCTCCTTGGCAAGGCTAATGGGAAGCAACAGAGTTTCCATCAATACACGGCTAGTGCTTCCTATAATTTCCCAACGCTCTCCTTTTTTCCCATGATACCTCCCTCTTTCCTTCAGTCCCTACAATACCTGTGAGATTTAGCAAAGACGTCTTTTTGTTACTTGTCTTCCACTTGTGCGTTGACCAATTTAAATAGAAAATCGTTAACATATATCAACAGAAGTTATTCTTATAAGGCACTTGTTGATGTTGTTGTTAAGTGCCGTTGAGTCGGTTCCAACTCATAGTGACCCTGTATAGGGTTTCCAAGGAGCAGCTGGTGAGCTTGAACTACTGACCTTGCAGTTCAAACTGATTTGCAGTCCAAGCACATTAATCCACAGCACCACACCATGACTCTTATAAAGACACTAGGAAAGATATCTAAATATACATTTGGTATTTTAAACAAATGGTTTATGTGTGATTAGACTATGTTTTATAATTATAATGAATAATCAATGTCACGGAGCTGTTACATAGAAGTAGTTGAATTGGTGTATGTTTTTCTGTGTATTTTCAACAACAACAAATAAAATATATGATTAAAAACATATATCTATTTATATAATTATACTGAAGATTATCCTTTGGAATGGAACGAACCAGAATACTAAAAGTCAAGTTTGAGATTAATAATAATAATAATAATAATATGACCAGGAGCATTTATAGTTTATATTCAATTGTTTACTTTTCTTATGTTAAGCGCCGTCGAGTGTGTTCTGACCCATAGTGACCCTGTATAGGGTTCCCAAGGAGTAGCTGGTGAGTCTGAACCACTGACCTTGCGATCTAGGTCTAGTTCACTATCCCACAGCACCACACCAGGACTCCAATTGAGTACTATTGTTGTTGTTGTTGTTGTACAGTGCTGTTGAGTTTATTCTGATCCATAGCGGCTGTATATAGGGTGTCCCAGGAGCAGCTGGTGAGCTTGAACGGCCGACCTTGCAGTTCAAATTGCTTTGCAGTCTGGCGCATTAACCCATAGCACCACACCAGGACTCCTAATTGAGTACTAGCTTTATTTCAATTAGAGAATGCACTCAGATTTAAAGGGCAAATAGCAAGAATAAGTATAAAATCAACAATCAATCAACCACTCCTAATAAGTGTTATCCTAATAAGAAATATCTACACTATTAGGGAGAAAGTCCAGTGGTAAGAATTTAAATGCTACCTGATGATATTAGAATGTTTCTTTTTCTTGACCAGCATTAATTCATTGAACAACTATTGTCTGAGTACCTACAAGGTGCCAGCCACTGGAGTATCTGTTAGTAACAGGAAAGCAAAGTGGCCAAAGCATCTCCTATCAGTAAGTTTCCTCTCATGTCATGTATTCCCATGTGCCCAGACAAACACAAACAGCACAGAAATGGAGTGACGTTGGTACACACAGCTATGATGAGAGGATTAGTAAGACTCCAATCTGGAAGATAATGCTGGCTCAGTGGTAGAATTCTCCAGTCCTTACACTATCTGTGAGATTTAGCAAAGACATCTTTCAGGTAGGGGACCTGAGTCCCAGCCAATGTATAGCTGTCTGTCACTGGAGTCTTGTGTGATGCTATGGATGCTACGATGCTGAACAGTTTCAACAGAGCTTTCAGACTAAGATGGACCAGGAAGAAAGGCCTGGTGATCTACTTCTGAAAATCAGCCAGTGAAAGCCCTGTGGATCATGACAAGCCATCCTGAGATGGCTCATGATTGCATGTCCCCCATGCATGCAGTCCCCGTAAATCCAGGTCCAGCTCCATGGCAGCTAATGAACAGCACTACAGCCTGGAGGTGTGAGAAATGTTGTCCATACCGACAAACATTCAAGTCAACCAATCTGTACTCATTTCAGCGAGAGTGAGGTTTTCTTTATTTGATTTTGCAAAATCGGGCGCCTGACCCAGTAGAAACGGGCAGACAGTCCGCTTGGCAGGCCTGCAAACAGTTTTATTCCCCTGTTTCGAAAAAAAACCCTCCTCCAGTCCCCGTTTTTCTGGGTACTATGGAGTTTTACAGTGTCCCAGTTTCCCTCCCCCTAGAGTTCTATGGTCTAACCTGAAGGGGGCCAATGGTCCTAATAACTATACTCTTATTTAAAGTTCCTAGTCCTAGAACAGATGTCTTTCCTGCCTTTCCCCAATTCATCCTACTTACATATCCCTGGATGTGAATCAACAACCCATGTCTGGTCTAGCAATCTCATAGGCCCTTAATTCCTGAAGATGGACCATCTTGAGTCTTTCTCACAGAGGGAACTAGAGACAGGTGTCATGAAAAGGCTGAATCCATAAAGCAGAGGAATTAGTTATCATGTATCTTCTTACCAGACTGGATGATTCAGCTCAATGATTTGCTCTTCAAATCTGACAGATATTTTGGGTTAGATTAAAAAAGAATCTACGAAATAGGAATAAGTCTTGTTCTCTCTCTCCACAGGGATGATGTAAAAATCAACAGAGAAAAAGAATGTGAAGACACTAAGGAAAGTCTTAAGTATTGTATAAATTGTATAAATGAAAGTTATTATTATCATTTATCTCTCACTTTCCTTTTCAACTACCTAAGGCTCAAAATAATAAATAGTACTGCATAAGTATGCAGGGCAGCCTTTGCTTATTCTTTGCAGAGATGTAGCTTTCTAGATGATCACAGAATCATAGCAACAGTAAAGGCTTTGTGGGATCTGTTGACCCATCCAGGCATCCGTACATTTTGCAAACGGTTAACACACTTGGCTAATAACTGAAAGGTTGAAGGTTCAAGTCTATGCAGAAGTAGCCTGGAAGAAAGAACTGGCAAATTACTTTTAAAAAACAATCAGCCAATGATTTTTTGGAGCACAGTTCTACTCTGGCACACTTACTGAAACATGTGGGATCTTCCACCAATCACAAACAACTCAGTGGCAACTGATTTATTTTGATTTTTACTCTTCCCTCGGATTTCAGAAAGAGGACTATGCTGCATTGCTCATTGTCATGGACCAAGGACCCAGAGTCACCCCCACTATACTCCCAGAAACCTCTAAGTGGAAGCAAACATCCAACCTTTAGTTTATCTTTGTTGTTGTTATTAAGTGGCATTGAGTCAGTCCCGACTCATAGTGATTCTGTATAAGGTTTCCTAGGAACGGTTGGTGAGTTTGAACCACAGACCTTGAGGTTCAAACCGACCTTGTGATCCAGTGCTTAATCTGCAGCACCACACCAGGTCCTTAGGTTAGCAGTTGAGCTCATTAACCATTTGCACCATGGAAGGTCTTCAGCCAAGGTTCCAGAAGACTTAAATTTCAGACCCAACTTAGTCACCGTTGCACTGTACTACCATCCAGAAAACATGCAATGGGATCGCTATTTCTTCACCTCTAAGTCCTGGTGTAAGGAGCTCTGGTGGCGTAATGGTTACGAATTGGGCTGCTAACCTCAGGGTCAGCAGTTAGAAACTACTAACTGTTCTGCAGGAGAAAGATGAGGTTTTCTGCTCCCATAAAGATTTACAGCCTCAGAAACCCTACACAGGGTCGCTATGAGTCAGAATCGACTCCACAGCACAGTATCACCAAGTCGTGGTGTGGTGCCATAGGATAAGCAGAGAATCCCAAGGTCAGTTTGAACCCACTAGAAGATCCTCGGAAACCCTATACAGGGTTGCTAGAGTCAGAACCGGCATGACATCACTTAACAACATACAGCAAATCCCAGACTTCCCTTCAGCTGTCCATGACTCAGTGTCTGGGACCAAGAAGCTCCATCCATAGGACTAATGATTTTGTTCATCACTGTCATTGCCACATTGAGACTTACTAATGTATATATTGTTGTTGTTGCTGTTAAGTATCATAGAGTTGATTCCAATTCATAGCAACCCTGCATAAGGTTTCCAAGGAGCAGCGGTTGAGTTTGAACTGCTGACCTTGTGGTTCACAGTCCAGTGCTGATCGTACAACACCACACAGGAGAAACCAATAATGTACTATAAACCTCTAAGGATCAAATGAAGGATTTTTAGTTTCTGCTACTTATAATCTTTTAGTTAACTCATTGATAAAGTATTTTATTTAAAAGTGTTCCAAAGGTAAAATGACTAATTTTCCTAGATTTTCTTCTTCTTTTTTTGCTTCCTTCTATTACTAAAAAATCTATTGATACCACTATCTTAGAATCAAAATAATTAGCCTCAACATTTTTTCTTTTTCTAAAGAAGATCCACAAAGAGCTAAGTGCCTGGATTCTATGTGAGTCAACAGTTGTTGTTATTGTTAAATGCCATTGAGTTGGTTCTGACTCATGACGTCCCTGTATAGGATTTCTGAGGCTTTTCAAGTCTGTGCAGGAGCAGAAAGCCTCATCTTTCTCCTGTGGAATCAACAGTTAGAATTAGTTATTTCCCAGAAGGTGGGAGGGCAGTGGGAGAGGTGATATTTCACCATCTAAACATTTGTATGAATAATATGTGTGTGTATTCACATACCTGTATGTATCACCCACAAACATGTACGTATATTTTCCCCTGATGTACGATCTCAGTAAAATATCAGGGAGAAAAAATGTCAGACATACATAGCATAGCAATCAAGGGCTAATGAAGATCCAGGTATTAAATCAATTAAGAAGTATCAAAAGCTACCTAATCATCAAGGAACAAAATTGGCACCACAATATGTAGTGAGTATGGGAAAGCCTAATTTACTAAACATACCCTGCAGTCACATAATTGCATGTAATTTTACCAGCATAATTAACTAATTTAATTACCACTTCTCAAGTGCATCAATTATTGACATTACAGAGTTTTCAGACAGCAGAATTACTGTGTGGTACATCCAGAGAATGCAAAATGCTTTGTACGCCTGTTTTTCCAGTCCCAGACAACTACTATGGAAGAATGCTGGGTTGGAGGGGTGAAAAAGTCGTGTGGTGAAAAACTCAGTTGGTGGGCAGGTTAAAGGATGGGGCACCCACAAACGTGTCTGTTATAAGGCAGAGAACGGGAGGAAACCCCAATAGTCTGATCTTGGAAGCAATTGCCTACCAGTCTGGAAACAAAATGTGCAAAGCTCAGTTAGGGAATGAAATAAAATACTCTAATTTTTTGAATAAACAATGCAAGAACAATTCAAAACGTGCCTATGAATACATGTAGTAAGGAGAAAAAATAAAAGTAAAAGAAGATTGAATAAACAGAAACTTGCTTTGGAGAATAAGGTTCTTCAATTTTAGATCTTCTTTTTAAAAAATTAATTATTACTTAAGAATTTCATTTGAGGACTCTTTCCAGAGAATTGCTTGAGTATGTCAAGTCTGAGAATGTTAGAGTTTACTTCCAGATGGGTCTTAGCTTCAGGGTTGTTTAAAAAAAACACATACACAAATACGCAGGCAACATCAATCACGACTGTTTTCATGTCACAAATTTTGTGAGTAAAGGTGACTGAGAATCTTGGGAACGGTGGCCTGTTTTTCTTTTATTTTTTCTTTCACATTGCTCTTCTGTACTTGACCTTTGCCCTTCTGCTTCATGGTATCTGGAGGTGGCTGAACTGTGAAATAGTGCTTACATTAGCATGGTATTTTAATGAGACAGTTTAATCTGGAGTAAGGGATGTGAGACTAACACATTTTTCTTACCTTTTGAGTCCTTGGACCATCTATATTGTCTTCAGATTTAAATTGGGATTTCCAGCCCTTTATTTACTCTGGAAATAAGAAAGTTCTTTATTACATCCATCTTTATGAATTTGCTTTTCATATCACCTTTAAGTGACTTAGTCAAGCAATTCTGAAATTAACTCAAAGAATAAAAGGAAGTTTTCATTCGTGTGGTTGAAAATGAGATTACATTTTGAAAATGTGAACCTTATATTAAGAGAAAAAAATATTTCTCAGGCTGGGAATGGATGGTTGTAAATAAGTGGGACCATGTTGTTCAAAAAGAGACTTTCTATGAATCACATGTGTACACTTTATGTAATACACTTGACAGTATCAAAAGTTGGAGACCTAAAATTATTACCTATCTTTTGTGTGGCAGTTAAGCCGGACAATGTTACCAAATGCATGAGATTTTCTTTGGACTCTCAACCCCCTACCTATACCATCTTCTCTTTGTAAGTCTCCTTTGTCCCCTCCTTACCACACTGCAAGGTCTCAGAGCTTCCTTTTGTTTTCTCCAACTGCTCTCATTTTGGCCTAGATTTCAGTCAATGTATTCCTTTCCCCAACCAGATGCCATTAAGTCTACTATTCATGTTGACCCCATGTGTGTCAGAGCAATATTATGCTCCACAGGGTTTTCAATGGCTGCTTTTTCTGGAAGTAGATAGTCAAGCCTTTCTTCTGAGGTACCTCAGCGTGGACCTGATTCTCCAAACTTTCAGTTAGCAGTCAAGTGCGGTAACCATCTGCACTATCCCCAAGAACTTCCATTACCTTCTATAAAGGTATTTAATATAAACTTTCTGTATTGTTTGGTATTTAAAGTTCTATACCTCTTTAAAATCATCTCTAGTATTTATAATTAAGTAAGAAAAAGGTATTAGGGGTGGGGGCAGAGATAGTGGGTATGGTGCAGGCCTTCTACACCCTCATAAAACCATGTTAAATTAGGACAGCTCATTGTCATTATACACAGATTTCACATTTGTAAAGCACCTGCTTATTAAAATTTACTTAACCCCAAAATTAACACTCAAGGCACTTTCTCTGTCATTCATGGATATGTGCTGAGCACAAGAGCATTTGAGTCACCCAATGCTCACGATTCCAGCTAAGGTGAGCAGAATGCAACTCTTCCTTCTTGTTTCAGTCTCCATACTGTACACACATGTCCTTTTCATATTTAATCTGTGTCTCATGCTTTTCGTTGGTGATTTTGCTGTTTTACATGGCCCCCATACTTAATGCTGAGTGCTGTCTGGTGTTCCTAAATACAAGAAAGCTGTGATATACCTTTGTTGTTGTTGTTGTTGTTAAGTGCCATCGAGTCAGTTCCAACCCATAGAGAGCCTGTATAGAGTTTCCGAGAAGCAGCTGGTGGGTTTGAACCACCGACCTTGTGGTTCAGACCAAGCTTATGGTCCAGTGCATTATCCCACAGCACCACCCCAGGACACCGTGAAGTACCTTAGGCAGAAAATACTTCTGTTGGTTGGTTGTATGCTGTAGAATTGGTTCTAACTCATAACGATCCTGTACAGTGTTTCTGAGGCTATAAATATTTATGGGAGCAGAAAGCCTCATCTTTATCCCTCAGAATAGTTGGTAGTTTTGCACTGATGACCTTGAGGTTAGCAGTCTGACTCGTAACCACACTATGCTACCAGAGCTCCTTGCTTGTTGTTACGTGTCTTGGAATCAGTTCTGACTTATAACAACCCTGTACAGGGTTTCCGAGGCTGTAAATCTTTATGGGAACAGAAAGCCTCATCTTTTGGAACAGCTGGTAGTTTTGAACTGCTGACAGTGAGATTATCAGCCTGATTCGTAACCACTACGCTACCAGAACTCCTTAGATAAGCTTTATTCAGGCATGAATTATAATGCTGTTGGTCACAAGTTCAGTGTTGTTGAATCAGCAACATTCATTAAATATGGTATTTTAAAACAGAAACACACACACAACAAAGTTATGTATTGATTAATTAATGAAAATGCCATGACCAGAGAGGCTCACAGGAACCTAACCTTGTATTTCCCCTGGGAACAATGGTTCAGTATTAGCTAATTCAGTGTCTATAGGAACTTTGTACAATATTACTACTACAAACAATGAGAGCTGACTGCAGCTCTCTTCCTCTCTGGCAAAAGGTTATTTCTAGTATAGAGATACAGTCCTATGAACTGAGTCCACTGAATTCTCCAGCCATAATCCAATTCTCTATCAAATCAATTAATACCGCCCAAAAGAGTCAATAAAACACATAATGTTCTACATCAGAAAAAGCCTTTTCATTTCAAGAATGCTTTTCTCCAAGAGGTTTATTAGCTTACATCTCATCCTCTGTCTAAAGAAGGTCCCTACGTCATTTGTAATCTGTTCACTCAAGCTATTATGTTTACTCTTGACCTCCTTTAACTCTAACCACGTGCATCTTAATTTCTGGATCTATGTGAGGAAAACAATAGAAAGGAATAAGGAACTCACCTCAGTTAACTGGTGCTAAAGTCATTCAACTAGGCCCAAATCACCCCATTAGCATCATCAATGGGAAAATCAGACATTAGGAGCACATGGAAATATACAATAGCCCTATCGGAAAGCCAAATATGTATCAGTCATATTTCATTCTAATGATACTCATAGTCTTATGATACTCTTATTAAATAAGAAAAGTAGAAGAATGAGTCAATGTGCTGTAAGAGCTCAGAGAGAGAGAAACTTTCAGAAAGGGCCTTCAGGAGGACATGACATTTTAAGGACATCTATATGGAAGAATAGCAAGGAGACATAAGAGAACAGACTAGTGCAAGCAAAGAAAGCGCTCTCATCAAAACCATATAATCAGTGAGTCAATAATTATCTGCATTCTGGCTGTAGAATTTGTTTTCATCAACTTTGATAAAAGACAAATACATCATTTTTTCAACACAATCACCTTGCTTTTCAACAGACTTTATCCATTTGTCAACAAGTTTTGTATTCCCTTATTAAAATATGTTTTAGGCTTAGCTGCAAGCCACAAATGCACCACTGTCTTCACTTCTTCATCAGAGGTGACTCTCCATCCTCAAAGAGTTGCTTTCAGTGGACCAAACAGGTGAAAATCTGATGGAGCCAGATCAGGACTAAAGGAAGGATGGTTTAACACCTCAAAACAAAGTTTTTACAGATAGTCAACAGGGTGGGCATAGGTGTGTGGACATGTATTGTCATGTAAAATCACAACACCCTTGAATATGCCCATATGCAAATTCAGACTTAAGCTGAAGAAAATTAAAACAAGTCCACTAGAGCCAAAATATGACCTGGAGCATATCCCATCTGAATTTAGAGATCATCTCAAAAACAGATTTGATACATTAGACACTAATAACCAAAAACCAGAAGAGTTGTGGGATGACATCAAGAACATCATACAGAAAGAAAGCAAAAGATCATTAAGACGACAACAAAGAAGGGAAAGACCAAAATGGATGTCAGAAGAGATTCTGCAGTTTGCTCTCCAGCATAGAGATGCGAAAGCAAATGGAAGAAACAAGGAGGTAAAGGAGCAGAACACAACATTTTAAAGGGCAGCTCAAGAAGTCAAAATCAGATATATAATGAAATATGCAAAGACCTGGAGTTAGAAAGCCAAAAGCAAAGTACATGTTCAGCATTTCTCAAGCTGAGGGAACTGAAGAAAAACGTCAAGCCTCATCTTGCAATACTGAAGGATTATATGGGGAAAACACTGAATGATGCAGAAAGCATCAAAAAAACATGGAAAGAATATACAGAGTCACTGTACCAAACAGAAATTGGTTGATGTTCAACCATTTCAAGAGGAAGTATATAATCTAGAGTCAATGATACTCTCCCGTTGACCTGGAAATGAGAGAGAAAAGAGGAAGGGCTGGCTGGTCCAAAGTGTGGTGGGACCTGAAGACACTTGAGCCCATGGACAAGGACATAGCCACAGAGGGCTAGAGCTGAGAGTGAAGCATCTAGCTGATATGAAGTGAGGGGAGATGCACAAGCACACCCAAAGTTGCAGATAGTACCCATTTGACCTAGCCTCAATGGCTTGGTAATCAGAACTTGACTAAAGGAAGATTAAAAAAAATATATATATATAAAGGAAATAAGGGTAAATTGCTACAATTTGATGAACTTGACCTATACTCATGGAGGTAGTAGCTCAAAATACCAACAGAGAGGGAAGGAGTCTTCATATCAAGTATCAATGCTATCCCCTTGGTACACAGGGTAGATAGGGACAGGCCACTTAGACACTGGCTATCTAAAATGAGGGCGCGATAAAGTTTCAAGAGGGAGTTTAGTTTAAGAGTGTGTGGGGGAAGATAAGAGTACCCACTGAATAGTTTTCATCTTATCTATATGGGTCTGGTAAGAAGAGATGGGATAAGATTCTTATAATTCATTAGTGAATGATTGTTATCATGACTAATTGTGACTGTCTCAATTGTAAAGGTAGAAGTTTTGTTAAAAAAAACATGGGAGTAGTTGATCTTGCAGACAGAAACAGAGGACCCTAGGATCATCAAGGGATAAGAGCACAAGCGGAATGTGAGACCTTATCCAGAGAAGCAGCCACACCAGAGATGGAGGCAGAGATGGGGACATGGAGAGAGGGAGCAGCTAAGGACTCTAAATTCATGGAAAGAGAGGGATTGAGAGCTTGTGGCCAGGAGGTAGGCTTGCAGAATGTGCCCTTTAGTGGTTTAAATTATTATATATTCCTGAGTGTTAAAAAAACAAACAAACAAAAAAAAGAGCTAAAATGAATAGAGAGAAATACTGTTAACTTATGGTACAGGGAGGGGATTATAACAATTGTAATGAAACAAAGTATATGATTTGTTGAATGTAAAACTGGTGATCTGCCCTGTAAACTTTCACTCAATTCACAATAAAAACTTAAAAAAAAAAGAGTCAATGATACTGAAGGAAGAAGTGCAAGGTACACTGAAAGCATTGGCAAAGAACAAGGCTCTAGGAATTGATGGAATAAAAATTGAAATCTTTCAATAAACTGATGCGACACTGGAGACACTCACTAATCTATGCCAAGAAATTTGGAAGACAGCTACCTGGCCAACCGATTGGAAGAGATCCATATTTGTGCCCATTCCAAAGAGAGGTGACCCAATGGAATGTGGAAATCATTGAACAATATCATTAATATCATATACAAGTAAAATTTTGCTAAAGATAATTCAGAAATGGCTGCAACAGTATTTTGGCAGAGAATTGCCAGAGATTTAAGCCAGTTTTCAACGAGGTGTGGATCGAGGGAAATCATGAAATGTCAGATGGATCTTGGCTGAAAGCAGATAATACCAGAAAGATGTTTATCTGTGCTTTAATGACTACACAAAGTTTTTTGATTGTGTAGATCATGATAAACTATGGACAACACTGAAGACAATGTGTATTTCAGAACACTTAATTGTGCTCATGAGAAGCACACTGAGTCAGTAAAAACTCATAGTGACCGTATGCACATCAGAATAGAGGCAACACATAGACCAGAGGCAGTTCATCACTGGACCGATAAATAACATCAAGATCAATAGAGAAAAGATTGAAGTTGTCAAAGACTTCATTTTGCTCAAATCAACCATCAACACTCATGGAAGCAGTAGTCAAGAAATCAAACAAAATATTGCATTGGGTAAATCTGCTGCACAAGACCTCTTTAAAGTGCTGAAGAGCAAAGATATCAGTTTGAGGACTAAGATGCACCAGACCCGAACCAAGTATTTTCAATGATCTTATATGCACGTGACATGTGGAAAATTAATAAAGAAGATCATAGAATAGTTGATGCGTTTGCACTATGGTGTTGGAGATGATATTAATGGTACCACGGGCTGCCAAAAGAACAAACAATGTTGGAAGAAGTATAGTCAGAATGCTCCTTAGAAGCCAGGATGGCCAGACTTTGTCTCTCAAACTTCAGGTATATTATCAGAAGGGACCAGTCTGTGGAGAAGGACATCATGCTTGGTAAAGCAGCGAGTCAGTGAAAAAGAGGAAGAACCCCCACCCCCACCCCAACAAGATGGCTTGGTATAGTGGCAGCAGCAATGGCCTCAAGTGTAGCAAAGATTGTGAGGTTGGCAAAGGACCGGGCAGCATTTCATTCTGTTGTGCATAAGGTCACTATGAGTTTTTACTGACTTGATGGCACCTAACAACAACAATATATATTTCATTTAGTGTCTTTTTATTTCTAAGCATCTGAAATATTTAATTGTATAGAAACATAATCACCTCTTATACAAGTGATCATAAGCTTCTTTATTTACTTATTTTGAAATAAATCCATTTATCAAAATGTATATGAATTGTTGAATGGAAAATTAATATGCTCTGTAAACTTTCAGCCAATTCACAATGAACAGAAAAGAAAGAAGGAATCCATTTGGAAGGGATCAATGACAAAACATTCAAGTAAGCAGTTCCTTGGTGCTTTAGGTCAGTGAGAAGAGGAGAAAAACCTCTGATCTTGGAGAAGAAAATAAGTCACAATCTATCTCCCATCTCACAAACTGAAAATTTCTTCCCTTGCAATGAACTTCTGCAATTTGAACTTTTTACCACCAACATAACCCATCTTCCAAGAGAGGCAGAGCAATTTAACAGTCTTGCGTCATTGAAGCAGCTTTTCATTTTGTTACAGTTGAGTCTGAGAGAAGCCAAAGAGTTAATTTTAATAAGACTAAATCAGCTCAGTCTTGACAATAGAGGGGAAGGCAGGGGGACAGGTAGATGACTGCATGTTTTGACATTAGGCCATTAACATGCAAATCATATGCAAAATCATATGCTAACAAGTTTGAGTCTTTGTTATATGGTTGGGCACTTTTTCCCCCAAATGGACTACAGCCCTGATTCAAAGCTATACAGAAAGCACTTAAGCAAACCATCTGATATGCACAAGAAAAATATAATATGCACTTGTTTTGACCTCTTTGGAAGAGCAGGATTCCTTTAAATTTGACTTGATTACTTGTTCAAGGGAACAGAGCACTGAAGCATGGCAGGGAACAGAAGCCCGCACTGTGCTCATGATGCCCACACATGGTACAGAACAGGAGTGAGGACACAGGATGGCCAACACAGAAAGCGTCCTTCACATCACCCACAGGCCTCCGCTGAGCTCCCAGGGACAAGCAGCATTCATTATAAACTAATGATGCCATTTGCATGCACATTTTTAAAAACAGTAGTGAACGTAGTCCTAATAATTGAGGATGAGTGAGATGAGGCTGAGTTAAAATGCTCTATTGAGTCTCTTATCTCATTTAAAAAAAAAAAAAGACCTCTGTCACCTTGGTGCTCATTGGTACACATTAATATTGGGTAACCATGCGGTATGGAACATTATGCTGGGTCTTTAGAGATTCAGTCACTTAATCAACCCCTCACTACAACCTCTTATGATCATAAACACATGACCCAGGCAGGGGTAAAAATAAAACGGAAGCCCTTTTGATATAAGTGGGAAGAAAAATATGAAATATAAGCAAATTTTGATGTAGGTGGGAAGACAAGGATGTTATGACTAGAATAAATTTAAAAGCAGGCATTATTGTGTGTGTGTGGAGACTGTGCCTTAGGAAAATCCAGCATCTGCTTGTATGGTTCAGGCAATTATAAAACAGGAAGAAAAGAGGGAGGGAAATCAAGGTATATAAGTAACATGTTTTCTATCCACAAAATCAGGACATACTGTCAAAAGGGACAAGTCGCTGAAGAAGGATATCATGTTTGGTAAGGGTCAGAGAAAAAGAGGAAGACCCCCAACAAGATGGATTGGCCAAGTGGCAGCATCAATGGACTCAATGTTTCGTTCTGCTGTGCATAAGGTCGCTATGAGTCGATACCAACTCAATGGCCCCTAACAACAACAAGAACTCATGAACGGGTATGGGGATAGGTCAGAGGAAAGCAATGGCCAGACCCGGAGCAAAAGCTTGCAGTTTAGGCGGGTCAAAGGCCATAGGTCAGAGGCCTCAGCTGCATTTTGTTTCCATAGGATTTCTCCAGCCATTGTTGGAAAAGCTGGTTGATATGAGTTGCCATGGGGTCCACTTCAACTCATACCCCTCCCACTCCCACCCAGTGTGTGTCACAGAAGAACTAGGGCTTTCAAGGCTTTTCTCAGTAAACTCAAACCTCCAATCTTTTGGTTAGCAGTCATGTGCATAAGCCATTTGCACCACCCAGGGACGTGGTGGCTAGCCAGGAAGTCTTTATGCAGAATTCACTGTGCTCTGAATTGAAGAGTCTGGTAGATTGGCAGCTTAATGAAATCCTTTCTCCTTTTCAAAGTTTTACCTTTGTAGATTTATTTTATATGGCACGTTTGATGCATACTTGTCATTTTATTCACACTTCAGCTTTGGATACAGAGCATTTAAAACAAAGCTTTAAAAGTTGCTTCTAAGCCCATTTACTCTGACTCTTGGTTCCCATAATTCTTTCATAGTATGTTTATTAAAAAAAAAAAAAATCAATTTCTCTCATGGAATAAAATTCAATTTTGTTTAGCAAAAGAAAAAAGAGGAACACCCCATTCTTCTTACAACTAATTTTAATGTATTAATGTCCACCTCATATTAATAAATCAGTTCCTGGGTGGTCCAAACTTGACTGATAACCAAAAGGTTTCCAGTTGGAGTCTACCCAGAAGTGCTTCAGAAGAAACATCTACTTCTGAAAATCCAGTTATTAAAAACGCTATGAAGCTCAGTTTTACTCAGACACACAAGGAAACTCCATGAGTAGGAATCTACTCAAAAGCAACTGGTTTGTTTTTTTGTGTTTTTTTTCTTTTTTTGGTTTAATATGAGTAAAGTCAGAACCTTAAATATCATACTGAAATCATTACAACCTAACACTTTCAATAAGCTATCTTAATAAAAGTCCTGGAATAGGCAATGAAGACCCAAGATGTGTTGGAGTTTTCACACGAGGTGCTAAACTGTTGTTTCATCATCTCTTCTGCTGTCCCAGGCTGAGGTTATAATTGTTGCTGTTTAGCGCTATCCAGTTGAATCCTACTCATGGAGACCCTGTATAGGGTTTCTAAGACAATAAATCCTTACAGGAGCGGAGATGGCTCTACCCACCAATCCATCAACTTTGTGGTTCAAAATCCAGTGCTTACCTACAGAGGCACCGACTCCCAATTTGACTAATATATATATTCAATTTCTCCCAATTGGCCCAGCGTGTTCCACTATAGTTTTGTTGGTTGTTTTCTATTAGAGATCTAATCAAGGGTTAAGCATACAGTTCACTGTCAGATTTCTGTACTCTCATTTATTTGCAAGTCTAAAAGACTTCAGACGTTTTTTCTTTCATTTTTTTTTCTTTCATTTCACTTTTTTTTTTCCTTCTGGCTGTATGGGGGTGACTGCTTTTGCAAATGTTTAGCTTTTCTAGGTTGCAAATATTTGCGTGAGCAGAAAGACTCATGTTTCTCCATCAGAGCGGCCAGTGGGCTTGAACCACTCTGACCTTGTGTTTCACAGTCCAGTGCTTATGCTCTACAGCCCAGATTAAAATGGTGCTCAATATATACAAAATCAAAGGTCCCTGATAGATTGATGCCTTAATGTATTAGAATTGCTACAGCGGAAATACCACAAGTAAGAAGCTTTACCAATACAGGTATTTGTTTTCAGAGGCAAAAAGTTCAAATCCAGAGCACAGGTTCTAGGGAATGTTTGCTGTCTGTGTGGTAGGGAGGAAGATCTTTGTCTCTTTCAGCTCCTGTCTCTCACTGGTTTGGTGATCTTCGTGTTGCATCATTTTCCCCCATCTGTGTTTGTTTGCTTCTGTGCCTCATCTGCTTCTTTTATATCTCAGAAGTGATTAGCTTAAGACACACCCTACACTGATAGAGCCTCATTAACATAAAAAAGAAAACCCTATGCCTCAATCGCTTCAACAACAAGGAGCTCTGGTAGCGTAGTGGTTACGAATTGGGCTGCGAACCTAAAGGTTAGCGGTTCGAAACTACCAGCTGCTCCGCGGGAGAAAGATGAGGCTTTCTACTCCCGTAAGGATTTACACCCTCGGAAACCCTGTACAGGGTTGCTATGGGTCGGAACCGACTCAACGGCACGTAACAACAACAACAACAATTCCTCAATCGAGTACATCCACAAAGATAGGGATTAGGATTTCCAACACATCTTTTGGGAGGACAGAATTCAGTCCATGTAACAATAAGTTAGAAGAAAATCAATGTGTCCATAGAATGTTTCCAGCTGGGAAAAGCCACCAAGATGATCTATTTCTAAGTTCTCAATCTTGAAGATGAGGGAATTGGGATCTAGAGACGATGCTTTGTAAAAGATCACCAAGTTGTTAGTGACAGAACTAGAGCTAGATTAAGAGGTCACTTGATGTGCAGTTCAGAGTTTAGGGTTGCTTTCTTACCTCCATGTGAAACGTGTTTTCACAGGACTTGAAGAACTGGGAGACAGACACCAGATAACAGTATGTGGTAGTGGCAACTCTCATGTGCTTTGCAGGACATAGCTTCTCATCCTCAAGAGATAAACGTTAGGATCTCATCTAGAAAAATACATTTAGGCTGATTGTTGTGGTCAAGTGCCGTCGAGTCGGTTTTGACTCATAGCGACCCTGTATAGGGTTTCAAAGGAGGAGCTGGTGGGTTTTGAACTGCTGAGATTGTAGTTTGCAGTCCAGTGCTGATTCTACAGTGCCACACCAGGAGTCCTTCAGGCAGATTAGTATTAGTGATTTGAACAATAGAATTTCATATTGCTACAGTTTTTTTGCTTTCTTTCTAAATATTTTCATGATCTTCATTCATTGCCTCAATCAACAACTATTAAATACAGAACACTCTGCTTCAGCCTTTTAACTTCATTCGTTTATTTCTTATATCAACCCCACAAGGTAGGTATTACTGATCTGGTTCCTTACAGATAAGGAACAGGCTAAGAAGGCAAACATTAACTGATACCAAGCGCCCTCATGTTAATTCAGATTCCTAGTGATGCTGTGGAGTCCAGCTGTGGTTCTGTGGGTTAGTGCACTAGACTGCAACGTTGCTTAGAACCACCAAGTCAGCAATTCAAACTCACCAGCCACTCCTTGGAAACCCTATACACAGTCGCTATGGATCAGAACAGACTCAAAGGCACTTAACAGTGATCCTATAGGACAGAGTAAAATTACCCCATAAGCAATTGTTATGGAAGCAGAGGAGCTGGTGGGCTCAAACTCCTGATCTTTCCATTAGTAGCCAAGTGCCTTACCCACTGTGCTACCAGGACTGAGGTAAGAAGATAAATGTTGTAATTTTTGTTAAGTGCCATTGAGTCAGTTCTGATTCATAGTGATCCTGTATACAGTTTCTGCCAAGTGACTGGTAGGTTTGAACTGGGGTTAGCAGTCGTTGCGTAATCTACAGGATCACACTAAGACTCCAACCTGTCCCGAGTCCTGTCACTGCTCAGTAACAGAATCTGATTTCAAAGCCTGGTCTCTCTGACTTCAAAGCCCAGGTTTTTAAACAATATTGCTAAGTGCCCTCTGTAATGGCTTGTGTGTGTTCCCACCTGTATTAGATTACTTGGTGTGGTGCTGTGGGATAAGCACTTGGCAACAAGGCTAGTTTCAGCTACAAGATCGGCAGTTCAAACTCACCAGCTGCTCCTCGGAAACCCTATATAGAGTCGCTATGAGTTGGAACTGACGGCACTTAACAACAACAAACATCACAAAAGTGTGTAAAAGTGTACATTATTATAACCTTTGCACAGAAAACCTATCCAACACACATGAGTGCCAGCTATGGCTAGGCACATTTCTGAACCTGGGAGTATATGGGTGAACAAGATGGATAAAGTTCTAAGTTCTATTTCTAAGTTCTCATTCTTAAAGATGAGGAAATTGGGATCTTACAAGCCAAGTGTATCAGTAAATACCAAAATTCCAGGTAAATGCTTTCCATAAAGAAGCAAAGCAGAATAAAGGATTAGACAGGAATTGGGGTGGAGATGATACTTGAAATATCAGGGACAGGGAATGCCTTTCAGAGCAGATGATATCTAAGTGGAAACATAGAGGATAAGAAAGAGTAAACTATAGGAGTCTCTGATGACATGAAGCTTTTAAAAGATTATGATGAAATCAAACCCTAGGAAAATCAAATCACCTTGCTCAAGGTCCACAGTAAATGGCAGAGCCAGACATCAAAGCTGATTCTCCGTGTCCCACCCCTTCTGATTATACCACACATGGCTTTCTACAGGTTGACCTTAAAGGCATCAGCATTTCCTTTTCCTTTGTTCTCTACAAGGGCTTTAAAAAGCAATCTTATATAGAATCAAATAAAGAAAAGATGGCTTTTCTTTTTCTTTTTTGCCAGGTAGTAAACCAGAAAGCATTTACTAAATACCTTCTAAAGGGCAGTTCTCAGAGGATGTCAGATATAAGAGCTCTCCATTTTTACTAAAAACAGAGGTATATTTTACATGTCTTCTTGAATATTATTTCTTTCTACCATTATAGCTATTAATGGTTTTATGATATGTTGTTGTTGTTACGTGCCATCGAGTCGGTACCGACCCATAGCAACCTTATGCACAGCAGAATGAAACACTGCCCGATCCTGGAACAACCTCACTACTGTTGCCACGCTTGAGTCCATCGATGCTGCCACTTGGCCAATCCATCCTGTTGGGGGTCTTCCTCTTTTTCTCTGACCTTCTACCTTACCAAACATGATATCCTTCTCCAGTGACTGGTCCTTCCTAACAATATGCCCAAAGTATGAGAGACAAAGTTTTGCCATCTTAGTCTCCAAGGAGCACTCTGGCTGCACTTCTTCCAAAATGGATCTATTGGTTCTTTTGGCAGCCCATGGCACTTTCAATATTCTCCTTCAACACCATAACTCAAAAGCTTCAATTCTTGTATGGTCTTCCTTATTCACTGTCCAGGTTTCACATGCATATAAGGTTATTGAAAATACCATGGTTTGGGTCAGGTGCACCTTAGTCCTCAAGCTGACATCTTTAATCTTTAACACTTTAAAAAGGTCTCATGCAGTAGATTTGCCTAATGAAATACATCGTTTGACTTCTTGACTGCTGCTTCCATGAGTGTTGATAGTTGATCCAAAAAGAATGAAGTTCTTGACAACTTCAATCTTTCTCCATTGACAAGAATATTGTTTATTGTT
>NW_006408558.1:6935286-6952833 GCF_000296735.1 Chrysochloris asiatica | reverse complement strand
AAACCATTCAGTGTCCCCACGTTCTGTTCAAACAACTGCTTCTTGGTCCAGGTACAGATTCTTCATGAGCACAATTAAGTGTTCCGGAATACTCATACTTCGCAATGTTTTCCATAGCTTGTCATGATCCACACAATTGAAAGACTTTTCGTAGTCAATAGAGCACAGGTAAGCATCTTTCTGATATTCTCTGCTTTCAGCCAAGATCCATCGGACATTAGCAATGATATTCCTTGTTCCACGGCCTCTTCTGAATCCAGCTTGAACCTCTGGAAGTTCTCTGTCAGTGCACGATTGTAGCCATTTCTGTATTACCTTTAGCAAAACTTTATTCACATGGGATATCAAAGAGATTGTCCAATGATTTCCACATTCTGTTGGGTCACCTCTCTTTGGAATGGGCACAAATATGGATCTCTTTCAATCAGTTGGCCAGATAGTTGTCTTCCAAATTTCTTGGCAGAGATGAGTGAGTGCCTCCTGTGCTGCCTCGCTTTTCTGAAAGTTTTCAATTTGTATTCATTCCATCAATTCCTGGTGCCTTGTTCTTTGCCAATCCCTTTAATACACCTTGGACTTCCTCCTTCAGTATCATTGGCTTTTACAATATACTTAAGTGTATATTTGATTTGTTTTTAAGTTTTAACTAAAAAAAAAAATTTCCCCCTCAAAAGTCAAAACTGGAAGAAAATCCAAGCCGAGGCCTACCCTGGGTACGTGGCCCTGTTTTCCGCAGGTTGTCTTGCTGGGTGACGGCTGCTGGCTCTCCATTCCTGAGACGTTCCACGAGAAATGCTCATGACACACCAACAGGTGGGAAGCTCTTGTTGCTGTGTCTACATTTTCCAAGTCCAAGTCACTAACTAGGGCCAAACATTTAGTAATATATCTCCAGGCATCTCCTGGGCCTGCCTTAGAGATTAGAGGTCTTGTCACCTATTGGGGCAGGGCCGGCGTTTGGCAAATGTACATCCGTTGCCTTCAACCTTTCACGTCCTACAGAATCCAACTCTATTCTCTCTTATAATCTTCTCTCTATCTCTCTGTACAATCCAGTATAATAAACTTGTTGTTATTATTACGTGCCATCGTGTTGGTTCCGACCCATAGCAACTGCGTATAGGTGGTTTCCGAGGAGCAGCTGGTAAGCTCAAACAGCCGACCTTGCAGTTCAAATGGCTTTGCAATCTGGCACATTAACCCACAGAGCCACACCAGGACTCCCTAATAGACTTAGATGCACTCAAAACTCAAAGGTTATCTCCTCTCTGCCCCTTCCTTCTCAAATTTCAGGCTTCAGAAAACTCATTTGTAAAATTTATTAAACCACTGAGTGCTGATCCCTACCTCAGAGCTTCTGATTCAGTACGCCTGAGGTTGTTTGGGGCCGTCGAATCAGTTTTGATTCATAATGATCCTACTATGTACAACAGAACGAAACACTGCCCAGTTCTATACCATTTTCACAGTTACAGTTGAGTCCAGTGCTGCCGCCACTGCAGCATCCATGTCACTGTGGCATCTCCTCTTTTTCACTGACCCGCCACTTTACCAAGCCAGCCCTGAGGTAGGGCCTCAGAATTCACATCTCTACCATGCTGTCAATCCACCTGCCATCAATTGGACTCTGACTCATGGCAACCCTATGTGTGCCAGTAGCATTGTGCTCCAAAGGGTTTTCATTGGCTGCTTTTCAGAAGTAGATCACTAGGCCTTTCTTCTGAGGCCCTTCTGGGTGGACTCGAAGGATGTCTGATATAAGCATGCAAAGTCACTTGAACTGTAATGTCGGCAGTTCAAGCTCACCAGCTGCTCCTTGGAAACCTTATACAGGGTTACCATGGGTCAGAATCGACTCGACAGCACTTAACAACAACAACATAGTATTTCTTGAAGACTCCATGGACCGTTGATATTGCCACCCCGCTTTTTTAAATAAGGTTTGGTAAAGGTGTGGTAGTGGTGGTGGCTGTGTGCCGTGGAGTCGGTTCCGACTCATATTGACCCTGCACAGGGTTCCTGAGGCTGTAAATCTTTACGGGAGCAGAAACCCTGATCTTTCTCCCGCAGAACAGCTGGTAATTTCAAACTGCTGACCTTGCAGTTCACAGCCCGATTCGTAACCACTATACTATCAAAGTTCCTTTCGGTAAAGGTGTAGGTTATGAAAAAGATCTTAAATATAAATGTGTTTCCTCCTAATATTCCAGACTAACGAATCCTACCTTTAGGTTAGCAACTGAACGCATTAACCGTTTGTACCACCTGGTAAGGTGGAGGGTCAGAGAAAAAGAGGAAGACCCTCAATGAGATGGATTGGCCAAGTGGCAGCATCAGTGGACTCAAGCGTGGCCACCGTAATGAGGTTGGCACAGGATCAGGCAGTGTTTTGTTCTGCTGTGCATAAGGTCGCTATCAGTCGGTACCGACTCGATGGCACCTACCAACAATAAGTGCAACAAGTGTCTAAAACAAGCAGCTGCCAGGGAGTCAACTCCAAATCATGAAGATCCCAGGTGCTTCAGAATACAACTCTGCTCTACAGGATTTTTGCTTCCAAGGTACCTTTTTGTTATTGCTGTTGTAGTTAAGTGCCGTCGAGTTGGTTCCAACTCATAGCAGCCTGTATATGGTTTCCCAAGAACAGCTGGTGGGTTTGAACTGCTGACCTTGTGGTTAACAGTCCTGTACTTATCCTACAGTGCCACAGCAGGACTCCTAGCTGTTCTTGTTGTTGATAAGTGCCATCGTGTTGGTTCCGACTCATAGCAACCCTATGTAGGGTTTCTAAGGAGCAGTTGGTGGCTTTAAACTGCCAACCTTGTGGTTCGCAGCCCAGTGCTAATCCCACAGTGCCTGTCCTACCAACCATGGAACCATCTTTTAAGTTGCACTGCTTGTATTCCTTTTGCTTAAAGGGAAGAAAACTTTAACTTCCATTCTTTTCATGGAAAAGTATATGGGCAACACAAAAGACAGGATCCCAATTAAGTTTTCAACAATTCACACTGTTATACTAACAAAGACAGAAGAGGAAGACAATAACAAAGGAAATTTTATTTCCTGAAACACAGTTGTGGAATGTTCTTCTGAGGGGGGCTTCACTAGCAGAACCTCCTACCATGGCTGCCCAGATCACATCTTGGCTCATAAATCCACCGTCAGGTAGACCAGCTGCAAAAGGAACAGTTGGGAAACATCTCAAAGGCAAGTCTAGACATTTTTTTTTTTTGTTACCAATTAACTATCCACAACTAGAATGTTCAACCATGGCAGTCCAGAATGCAATCCACACAAAACTCATTGTGTGGCAGATAATCTCTGGCAACATCAAGAATTTCGTATTAAAATTGCAAGGGATATAAGGGGGAGGAAGGGAAAAAAAAAAAAAATATATATATATATAATCACGTTTCCAAAATCAAGAGCTTTGTTTCTTGCCACATGTCTTTTTCACACCTTTTTCTATATTACACTGTAATCCTGTGTACATTTGCCCTCTACCTTCTACTACAATACCCTGCTGAGTCTGTGTTCTTTCTTCCTTGGTGTTCTGGTGGCTTTTGGCAAATAGCTAGCTAGCCTGGACTGTTAGGAGGAAACACATTTATATCTAATATCTCATAACTGCTTCTTTACTAAACCTTATTTATTTTTTTTTTTTTAAGTGGGCCATATTTCTGCAAGAAATGCTATAGAAGTGTGTTGTTGTTTTTATTTACTAAGTGCGATTGGGTCAGTTTGGGCTCATAGGGACCCTGTAAAGTATTTCCAAAGCTCTGAATTTTTAATGCAAGCAGAAAGCCTCATCTTTCTTCCACAGAGTGGCTAGTGGGTTGGAACCACCAACCTTGTGGTTCACAGTCCAGTGCTTATCATATAGAGCCATTGTGTTCCCTATAAAAGTATATTACAGTGCAAACAATCAAAAAGTGTAGGATGAGAGCACATCAGATTGTCTAGAACATTTTGCTTCCCATAGTCCTAGAATGGAGTCTTGGTGTGGTGCTGTGGGTTAATGCGCTAGACTGCAGAGTAGGTTTGAACGCAAGGTTGGTCGTTCAAACTCACCAGCCACTCCTTGGAAACCCTAAACAGGTTGCTATGGGTTGGACCTACTCCACAGCACTTAACAACAACAAAGGCCTGGAGTAGTGCTATAAGATAAGCAGTGGACTGCTAACCACAAGGTCAGTGATTCAAACCCACCAGTCACTCCTCAGAAACCCTACACTGTGCTGGTATGCATTGGAACCTACTGGATGGCACTTAACAACATGGTAAAATTGTATTTCCATAACAAAGCAAGACAAACCAGTATGGAGGTGTTCTGGAGGTCCTTAAATGAAACATTCTTCTACATCAATTCAGCCTCAAAGTGATGTTTTCTCTAATGTGAAATAATCTCAAATTGCTATTGAAACCATAAACCTCACTCAAAGGCTGTGTAAAGAAACAGCTTGGTAAGTTACCCCAATGCTTGTAATAGGATACCAAAATATTAAAGTGTGTTGGAATCCTAACTCCTCTACCTGTGGATATAATCCCACTTGGGGCTAGTGGCTTCTTTGTTATGTTAACGATAATATACCAGTGAAGGGTATGTCTTAAATTTACTCACTTTTGACATATACAAAGAGTGAAGTAGACACAGAGAAGAGAAAATGAAGGCATCTGGAAACTAAGAGAGATGCCTTCATTTTTGCCATAGAGCATTTAATGGGGCAGAAGGAATTTGGGGAAACATTCCACCACTATTGCCACCACCATTCGCTTGATGCAGTGCAGTCCTGGACTTCAACCTCATCCCAGGCAGAGCAGGAAAAGAGAAAGAAGGTACTGCTTGCATTTTTCCTGAGTTATGAACGAGTTAAGTATTCAGTCAGGCATACCCTGCACTTTTTGCTTCTTTAGAATTATAAGTGGGTCAGGGATCACAAAGCATTCATTCATTATTTAAACATTCTCTCTCCTGTTCAATCTGAAGCCATCCTGGTGTTAGTGAAATTCTTGAGGAGTAGAAGTCCTGGTGTGGCACTGTAGGATCAGCACTGGACTGGGATGTTGGTTTGAACCACAAGGTCAGCAGTTCAAACTCACCAGTTGCTCCTCAGAAACCATATAGGGGTCGCCATCAGTTAGAACTAACTTGACAGCACTTAACAACAACAGCGACAGGGTTTTCTGCGTGTTCCTGGGTTGTACAAATGGTTAATGCAGTTGGATACTAATTGAAAGGCTGGTATTAAAGTCTAACCAGAGCCACCTCAAAAATCAACCACTGAAGAACCAACCGTTGAAGCAAAACTCTACTCTGATACACACAAGATGTCCATAAGTCTATGACAACTTGTTGGTAGAGTTTTCTGAGTAGCCCCAAAGTAACTCAGTTTCCTTCAATAACCAAAAGGCCACAGAGTGATTCTATATTCAAATGAAAATAGAATATTTTGTGTGTTTAGGGTCAATCACCTCCAAAAATGTTAAAGTAAACATGGAAAATCTATCTTTAAAAAAAAAAAGAACAAGTAGGACCTTTTCTTCTCACAAATCAATGTTCTTTCCCTATCATGATAATCACATTTTCTTTTCTACATTAAGAAATATCTAAATCTCGTTTCTATTTTAAGAAAAGTGAGTTGCGCGTGGCAGCCATACATTTGCTAATTAATATTCTAACTGAAAAGATGGCACCATAGATACTGGAAATGAGGTTTCTCACAGGCCTGTCATATTGTTTTAAACCCAAAGCAAGGATGCTTCAGTTTACAGCTCTGAAGGTTTCATTACTGTCTGCTGTGTCTTCATTCTCCTCTGGAACTTCTCCAATTTCCCAGAAACACAGGTGGTCTTTTGAATAAACAGAACTAACATATTGCGTTCCATAAGGTCTATGATGACATGCATTTCTCTCATTCACAGCTGTTGCTTGCACAGTTGGAATAATGTGTGACTAGGAGGTGGCTAGTTAGTGAACTGAAGGTTCCTATTTAGAGTATAGATTCACAGAAAACTACCTTCAGGTAAGGAAGAGACAGAAGATAACAAGTGGCACTCCACAGGGACCTGTCCGTTTTCCATTATCAATGGGAGGGAAATGGAAACATGTGCTTAGGGGTCCATTGAAGAATTTGATGCTATTCCCTGTTCTTCAGAGACAGCTCATGCTGAGTCAATTTCAATCTATCATAAAATAATTGAAAGAGGGGCCTTCAACAGGCATGCCCTACACGTGTGACATTTAGTGGAACTCAGATGTTAGCTGGAATGAAATATTTTGCCACCTCTCATTCGTCTAAAACTGAAATATTTGAGAAAATCACAGGATAATATAAAGTACATTTCACAATGGCTCTAGTGTCTCTGTTCAGTGATTTAAATAATAAACAGACCCAACAGTCACACAAGGACAGTGGACATTATACATAAAGCTGTGATTTATCAGCACAGCAATCTTCTGATTGTATTAGTTAGGAATCTTCGTTGTAACTCCGCTCTGGATGGGAAATTAATGATAAAGGCTTTCAGTAGCTTTGTATATTGAACTGCACCTTATTGTTTCCCAACAACCCAAGAAAATGCTTTAGAAAGTGAGACAATGTTACCATGTGTCAAAAAGGTTGGAGGAGAATTCCAATCTTAAAAACAAAACAAAACTATGGCTAACACAACAGTAGATTTTTTAAATTAAAATTTCTAAAATGACATACGAAATCTAAACAGGACTTTCCATTTATGATGGTAGATTAAACATAGAAATCTTCTCCTTTCTGATAAAACTCATAGAAATTATAGAAACGGGGTAAAATAATAAATATGTATGTGTGCTTGAAAACCAAAAAAGGGTATCTCCATAGAATAGAAAAGGAACTCTGGTAGCATAGTGGTTACGAATCGGGTTGCGAACTCGAAACTACCAGCTGTTACGCGGGAGAAAGATGAGGCGTTCTACTCCCGTAAAGATTTACAGCCTCAGAAACCCTGTACAGGGTCGCTGTGAGTCGGAACCGACTCCACTCCACACAGCCACCACCATAGAATAGAAAGATATAATCCAAAATAGAAAGAAAACAGGAAGCTACAGTGGAAATAAATAAATAAACAAGTTTATACCAGTGTGTATACATATTACGAGTCCTGGTGTGGCGCTGTGTGTTAACGTGCCAGATTGCAAAGCCGTTTGAACTGCGAAGTCGACAATTCAAGCTCACCAGCTGCTCCTCGGAAACCCCTATACAGAGATGCTATGGGTTAGAACCGACTCGACGGCACTTAACAACAACAATGACATACATATTGCAGGGGAAATTTTATCAAGGCCAAAATCTAATTGCGTGCACTCTAAAGGTCATGCAAAACTTGCACTTTAAGTTCTCAAGAAATGGAGTTGATGCTGGTACAAGGTGGTCTCCTAAGGGGGAGTCACCAGAATCCATTATGTGTAAGGGAGAATTCATTCTCAGAACACAAAAACACAACTTTAAGACACCAACTTTCTGGAACTCTAACTCCACCTGAAATGGGAAAGCAGGGTCCAGCTATAGAAAAATTTAAAACCTGAAGCAACAGAAATAATGGAGGAATCTCAAAAGAATTTTTTAAATGTGCATATTTAAAAACCAGAAAGATAATGCAATAAAATAGTTATTCAATTTTACAGAATTTGGAAAATATTACATCTGACACATACTTGTATAAAGCACTTTTGTTTTGTTGTTAAGTACCAAGGAGTTGGTTCTGACTCATAGTAACCCTGTACAGGGTTTCTGAGGCTATAAATCTTTATGGGAGCAGAAAGCCTCATCTTTCTCCCGCAGAATGGCTGGTAGTTTCGAACTGCCAACCTTGAGGTTTGAAGCCCGATTCGTAACCACTATGCTACCAGAGCTACCAGAGCTCCTTGTATAAAGCACTACATCAGTATTAATGACTACTTTGTCTCACTATGATAATGGCTCCATGAGGGCAGGGCATTTTGTCTGTTTATAATCACTGCTAGAGTCTCTAGCACCTAGAAGAATTTCTTATATGGAGTGAAAACAGCAAATAATTATTAGGTAAGTGAAACAGATCAATAATGGCATATATGAGAAATAAGAAAAAGTTATTAAACAAGAGTAGTTGTTATGAAACAAGAACAGATTCCTATAAAGGAACAGATTATAGATCTTAGACATGAGAAAAATAATGGTAAACAAATACTAAAAATAAACATGAAATATGATGGGAAAACAGTATACCACAAGAGGGAGGTTGGCCGAAGTAAGATGAAGGTAGGAGAAGACACAGAGAGGAATGCAAGACTGAAAGAGACTAGAGGTAAATAGTGAGAACTAATGGTACATGGAAAGGATTACAATTATTGAAATGAAACGAAGTATATGATTTGTTGAATATAAAACTGATGATCTATACTATAAACCTTAACTCAACTCACAATAAAAAGTTGGTTTTTGTTTTGCTTTTTTTTTTAATGAAAGAAACAATAAAAGGTTCTCAGTCAAGACTATTGTTCATTGGGACTTACCTTCTCAAAATAACGCGATCCTGCTGGTCTTACAAAAAGTGGGAGACTTATCTCTGGGGAACCACCAGAAAATTAAAGGAGCTGGAAATTCAGAGGCTGAAGGTGGGAGAGCTCAGAAGTCAGGTTAAATATATATAAAAAAAAAATGCCGTGGTGCCAGGAGCGGAGACCAGACAGTTAAGCACCCATGTAGTACAGAAAGGACTTTGAGTACTGGGGAGCTAGAGAGGAAGTCAGATAATAGACATCAGTAGTACATAAAAGTCAGCAAAAAAACAGCCAGAGATTGAAAAAAAAAAAAAAAAAATGTTCTTGAAGTTCATGTATCATTTAACATGGAGATAAAAATACTATTTAGCTTTAGATTTTGTTATGTTAAGTATATATGGCAGATTCAATGGCAATCAATAAGAGATGAAAAAAACAGAATGTATAATTTGAAATGAGGAAAAAAAGTTGAGTAAGAAATAATGAATTAAAATATTCAATCCTAAAGTAGTGAGATGCAAGAAAAGTTGAACAAGCATAAGCGCATAGAAAACGTCTGACTATATAAACAATCATGATAACCAAAGAGGCTAAATTCAGAGGTTTACAAAACAAACCATCACACTGGATTTAATAAATGTGTTAGTTCTACAGGACTCAACCTGATTAAGATCAAGTAATCAACTCACAAACAAAATTATCAAAATTACTGCTATTAGCATAAGTAAGCATACACAAGAAACAGCAGATTTAGACTCCTAAGGACTGCAGATGTTTAACTTGCTGGATATACGTATTTCATATGACATGTTTAAAATAATAAAATATTTAGCATAAAGTGAGCATTCAGCAAGAAATGATTAGGGATGAAAAGAACAGGCTTTTAGAAAGAAAAAACATATTTGTAGAAATTAAAATTTCAGTGGCCAAGTGAAAGAGGAACTGAATGCACTACAGGAAGCACTGGTAAGCACTCATTAACATGCTTATTATACAGCAAACAGAACCAAGGTTATGAGAAAATGTGAAAGAGAGGTTAAGAGACATTGGAAGATTGACTAAGAACTGCCATAAGCCTACACGTAGTCCTATGTGGAGATCCCAGAGAACTTAAGAAAAGACCAGGTTAAACCCCTTCTTTAAACCACAACGTGTCCCAAATCAGATCAATCAAAAGAAGTTGTATTCAGACATGTCTTAATAATACTAGAAATTGCCATAGAAAATATCTTGGAAGTAGTGAGAAAGGACAACTTCATGTTTTCTCTAAGACGAACATAAAGATAATAGTTTTCATCATGTGTGGCACTGTGGGCTAATGCGTCAGACAGCAGTCATTTGAACTGCAAGGTGGGTGGTTCAAGCTCACCAGTTGCTCTTTGGGAACCCTCTATGGGGTCACTATGGGTCAGAATCGACTCGACAGCACTTAACAACAACAACAACAAGTATGCATGTGCGATGCAGTGTATTACTCAACATGGCTCTTCTAGCCTACTCAGAGACTTTCCAGCACTCATTGGTCAGTGTGTCGTATTGCATTAGCTTGCATGTTGCTGTGATGCTGGAAGCTATGTCATTAATATTATAAGTTACAGCAGGATCACTCCTGGTGGACAGGTTTCAGCAGAGCTTCCAGACTAAGACAGACTAGAAAGCAGGGTGTGGAAATCTACTTGTAAAAAAGGAAAAAGATTTTTAAAAAGCCAGTGAAAGCCTTATGAAGAGCAGCAGAACATTATCTGCTGGAAGACGAGCCCCTCGTTTAGATGACACTAAAAATATGACAGGAAAAGGACTGCTTTCTCAAAGTAGAGTTGGTGTTAATGATGCGGCTGAAGTAAAGCTTTCAGGACCTTCGCTTGCTGATGCGGCATGACCCGAAATGAGAAGAAATAGCTGCAAACTTCCATTAATAATAGGAACATGGAATGTACGAAGTATGACTCGAAGAAAATTTAAAGTTGTAAAAAATTAAGTGGAACACTTGTAGAAAGAAATCCTAGGCATTAGTGACCTGAAATGCACTGATATTAGTCATTTTAAATCAGACATTCATAAAGTCTACTATGCCACGAATGAGAAATTAAAGAGTAATGGCACTGCATTCATTAACAAAAAAGAATATTTCAAAATCTATCTTGAAGTACAACACTGCCAGATAATATCTATCCATACACCTATAAGAAAAACCAGTAAATACAACTATTATTAAAATTTGCAAATCAACCACTAGTGCGGAAGATGGAGGCATTGAAGACATTTACCAATCTCTGCAGTCTGATATTGATCAAATGTTAAATCAAGATGCATTGATAATTACTAGAAAGCAAAAGAAGAATCATAGTTGGTGACAGAAACAATGCCAGAGATTACATAATAGAATTTTGTAAAACCAATGAATATTTTCCATTGCAAATACCTCTCAACAACATAAATGGCAACTATACACACTGACCTCAACATCCCAATATCATCAGGATACTGATCAAGCCAACATCAATTACTTATGTGCAAGTTCAAGTTGAAGCTGAAGAAAATTAAAACTTGTCTATAAAAGTCAAAGTATAACCTTGAGTATATCTCACCTGGATTTAGAGACCATCTCAAGAATAAATTTAATATTCTGAATACTTATGACCAAAATCAGAGGCGTTATGGGATAACATCAAGGACATCACACACCAAGAAAGCAAAAGCTTATGAAAAATACGGAAAAGAAGAAAACAAAAAAGGCCAAAATGGATGTCAGAAGAGACTCTCTAACTTGCTCTTGAACATAGAGAAGCTAAAGTGACTAAAATAAATGATGAAACAAATGGGCTGAACAGGTGATTTCAAAAGGTCGCTTAAGAAAACAAAGTAAAGTATTATGATTAAATGTATAAAAACCTGGAGTCAAAAGCCAAAAGAAAAGAGCACACTATGCATTTCTCAAGCTGTAAGAATTTAAGAAAAATTCAAGTCTTGAGTTGGATTCTATAGGCTAATTACTGAGTGACACAAGAAACAACCAAAGAAAATGGAAGGAATGGTGCTGTGGGTTAATGTGCGAGATTGCAAAGCTGTTTCAACTGTAAGGTCGGTGGTTCAAACTCACCGGCTGCTCCTTGGAAACCCTCTACAGGTTATGAGTCGAAACCAACTCAATGGCACTTAACAACAACATACCAAAAAGAACTGATCAACATTCAACCATGCCAGGAGATAGTATATGATTAATATAACCAATGGTTTTTGTTGTTGTTGTTAAGTGCTGTCAAATGTGTTCTGACTCATGGTAACCCTGTATAGGGTTTTTGAGGAGCAGCTGGTGAGTTTGAACTGCTGACCTTGTGGTCCAGTGATTATCCTACAGCATCACAGCAAGTGTTAGAGGAATAAATAAAGCTCCACTGAGGTATTGACAAAAAACAAGGCTCCAAGAAATGACACAAAACCTATCGAGATGTTTCAACAAATGAATGCAACATTGGAAACACTCACTTGTCTATGCCAAGAAATTTGGGGTACAGCTACCTGGCCAACTGGAAGAGATCCATGTTTGGATCTAAAGCAAGATGATCCAGCAGAATGTGGAAATTAGCAAACAATATCATTAATACCATACATAAGTAAAATTTTACTGAAGAGAATTCACAAGTGGTTGCAGGAGTAAAATGATAGAGAATTGCCAGAAATTCAAGCCAGATTTAGAAGAAGATATATAACAAGGGACATCATTGCTAATGAGGTGGATCGTATCTGAAAGCAAATACTACTGGAAGAATATTTACCTGTTTTATTGGCTATACAAAGACATCCAACTATGCGGACCATCACAAATTATTATGGTTCAAACATTTAAAAGAATGGGAATTCCAGAACACTTAATTTGTTCAAATGGGGAAGCTGTGTATAGACCAATAGACGGTTGTTTGAATAGAACAAGGGGAGAAGGCGTAGTTTAAAATCAGAAAAGATGTGCATCAGGGTTGTGTCCTTTCACCATACTAATTCAATCTGTATGCTGAACAAATTATCCAGGAAAAGGTACTATATGATGAAGAAAGCAGCCTCAGAATTGGAGGAAGTTTCGTTAACAACCTGCATCTATATGCAGATGGCACAACCTTACTCTAAGTCAAGAGAACTTGCAGCACTTACTGATGAAGATCAAAGATTTCAGCCTCAGCATAAAGAAAACAAAATATCCTCACAACTGGGCCAATAAGCACATCAGAGTAAATGGTGAAAACAGTAAAATTGTCACGGATTTCATTGTACCTGGATTCACAATCAATGTTCATGGAAACCAAAGTCAAGAAATCAAAGGACACATTACATTTTGACAAGTCTGCTGCAAAATACCTCTTTTAAAATGTTAAAGAGCAAAAATGTCACCTTGAGCACTAAGGTGCTCCTGACCCAAGTCATGATATTTTCAGTCACTTCATATGCATGTGAGCTGAAAAATGAAAAAGAAAGAGCAAAAAGCATTGATGGATTGAATTATGATGTTGGTGAAGAATACTGAATATGCCAGAAAAATGAAAACATCTGTCTTGGATTGGAAGAGTACTATCAGTATATTCCTTTAATGTGAGGATGCTGAGACTTCATCTTAAAAACTTTGGACATGATGTCAGGAGGGACCAGTCTCTGAGAACTACATTATGCTTGTTAAACTAGAGAGTTAATGAAAAAGAGGAAGATTCTCAAAAAGATGAATTAACACCATGACTGTAAACAAGGGGTCAGGCATAGCGATGACTGTGCAGGTGGCTCTAGATTAGACAGTGTTTCATTCTGTTGTCAGAGGATACCTGGTTGGAACTGACCCAAAACACCTGATAAAGGCAATAAAGCCATAGTCTGTGGGACTCCCATGCAATGATTGGGTATAACCACACAGATCAGTCTTACGGAACCTATGATTATTGGGGTTATGTGTCAACTTGGCTAGGTCATGATCACTAGCATTGCGCCCTCCATTTGTGATTTGTAATGAGGGAACCATGGTGGTGCTGTGGGTTAGGAACTGGGCTGCTAACACCAAGGTCAGCAATTCAAATCAGCTGCTCCGACTGAGAACGGAGAGACTGTCTGCTCCCATAAAGATTTATAGTCTAGGAAAGAGCATTGCTATGTGTCTGACTTGATTTGATTGCAGTGTGTGTTTTTTTGTTTGTTTTTTTTGGCGGGGGGGTTGTTAAATTCTAATGAAGTAGGATTCGATTATGTTCATGACGACTAGGTCATTATCACCAAGAAAGGAGAGTTGAGAATACAACATGTCATTTAGACCCAGATTCCCTGAGCTCAGAAATGCCTAGAACCAGGAGACAGAAAAAAGTTGTTAACACCGGAGACTGCAAGAGACAGCAAGAAGCAGCAGAAGAGATGTACTGGCAGCAAAGACAGTAGATCCTGGAGATTGGCAGGAGATAGGGCAGTGAGCAAGGAGAAGTGAGAAAACTGTTTTCTGGTAGGAGGCTTCTTGGCAGAGTCAGGGTGTAAGACCCACGTGGAGTAAGAGAGAACTGAGTCCCCTCCTTCAGGATTATACCTAAAGCCACTCGCAGTAGAGCTAAGCTTACCAACTAAGAAAGCACTATAAATGAGTGCCTTTGGGTCAAGGCTTCCTGGCAGAGTGTGGTGCCTGGGAGCACTTACTAGTAGAGCTGAAAGAACTTTATAACACTTGCCTGTGAAGGGCAGAGGCCGGACTGAGAGGTGGAGAAGTCAGAGAGAGGTCTGTCTGCAGGTACAGCTGAGGAGACATTGTCGTGACTGAAAAACTATCCCCTGAGTCATTCTGAATCCTGAATTGTAATCGTTTACTGCACTAATTAGTTGTATAACCCAGAATATTGTTTGAATTCTGTGTGACTATTGTAACAATTCTTGAACCTAACAGAGAGGTAGAGAATGCTGTGGCAGATGTCAGAATTGGTAAACAGGCTGGAAAGAGGAGGTAAGTCGAACCGCAGCTTCATCAGGATCAGCCTTGGGTTAGTGCTGCAGATGGGGATTCTCCCCACCTCATGAAGTTAAAGAAGGTCAGACACTTCTGCCAGGCCATTGTTTCACAGCATGATAAATTTTCAAAGGTAATCAATAAGAGAATAAAAGTAGATTGTATACAAGTACATTTACATAACTTGCATGCAGTCTTTCTTTAAATATAAGTACAAGTATTTAAACGTACTTGTATACAATCTTTCTTAAAGAAAAATTTTAAGAAAAATGACAGAAAATATACGATCCAAGAATAGTAAAAGAGAAGTTGGACAAGTAGAAATAAACAGAGAAAAGTCCAATTACATCAGAATAAACAAATGAACTGTATCCAGAGGTTTTAAAACAAAAATAGTCACATTGGATTAATAAATGTGCTTGTGTTTCCATAGCTAAAGAAAATGGCAGATGGGTTATAACAATAAGTTGCAAGTTAGTTTCAACTTATGGCAGCTCCATGTGTTTCAGAGGAGAACTGTGCTTCATGTTTTGTGATCTTTTGAAAGTAGAGCTCCAAGAATTCTTACAAGGTACCTTTGGGTAATTTGAATCAACAGCCTTTTTTTTTTACTATCTGTATCTGAACACTTAACCGATTGTGCCACCCAAGGATTTGGTGTAGTAATCAACTTTCCCACATTCCCTTTCCCCAAAATAACAGAACGACTAAATAATTAGGAAAATTCAACACAGAACCATGTCCTCACCATTACCTGAAGGCAGAGAATGATGAAAGAGCAAAACAACAAAAATTCACCAAATCCCAGTGTGTGCTCTTTCACACTCTCTCCCCACTGCCCACCCCCACCCCCAGCCACAAGGTAAGCAAGGCAGACAACCAAAAAAGCAAAAGACAAAATGAAAAATCAAAACAAACAAACACATAAACAAAACAGCAACAAAACTTTAGATCACATACATGGTAGAAACAGAGAAAATGATAGAACCACACCAAGTATCTGGTGTGGCAATATAGGATAAGCACTAGACTGCTAACCGCAAGGTTGGTGGTTTACACCCACCGGCTGTGCCATGGAAACCAAAGACACGGTCACTATGAGTCAGAACTGACTAGAAGGTATTTAGCAACGACACCAACAAAAAGCATTTCATTCTTTCTTAAAAGAAATTATACAAAATAAGAAACAAAAAAGGCCCAATAAGGGCTGTGCAAAAAGAAATCCCAAGAAACTGCCATACACCCAACAATTGTAACCCTAGGTATTTACCCAGAAAAGTGACCACAGGAAGGCAAACAGAAACCTCTAGGCCAATGTTCAATGTCGTACTTGTCGTAAAAGTCAAAAGGTATTCAGTAACCCAAATATCTATCAACAGATGAATGGATAGCTAAAATGGGATATATACATACGTGGAATATTGGTGTTGTTGTTGTTAGGTGACATAGACTTGGTTCCCACTCATGGAGACTCTAAGGACAACAGAATGAAACACTGCCTGGTCCCTGCACTAGTCTCAAAACTGCTGCTATGTTTCAGTCTGTTGTTGCTGCCACTGGGTCAGTCCATCTCATTGGGCATCTTCCTCTTTTTTGCTGACCCTCCATTTTACCAAGCATGGTGTCCTTCTCCAGGGACTGGCCCCTCCGGACAACATGCCCAAAATACAAGAGATAAAGTCTTGCCATCTTAACTTCTAAGGAGCTTTCTGGCTGCATTTCTTCTAAGACAAATTTGTTTGTTCTTCTGGCAGTCCACGGTACTTTCAATATTTATGGAATATTAGGTAACTGTAAGAAAGAAATGAAGTTCAGATACATGCCACAACATGGATGAATCTTGAATACATTATGTTGAGTGAAATTTCAGTTGCAAAATGCCAAATACTGTATGAGCATAATTATAAAATGCAAATATATAGAAATAAAAGATAATCAACCAATGGTAAGAGGAAAGGGAAAATCACATTGTTTGTGGGGAGAGGGAGTTGTTGTTGTTGTTGTTGCTGTTAGGTTCCATAGAGTCAGTTCCGAGTCAAAGTGGCCCCATGCACAGCAAAACAAAACAAAAAACAAAACACCACCTGGTCCGGCACCATCCTCACCATTGTTGTCATGATTGAGCCCACTGCTGCTGCTGATGTACCAGTCATCTCATTGGCGGTCTACCTCTTTTTCATTGACCCTCCACTTTACCAAGCATGATGTTATTCTCCAGAGACTAATCTTTCCTGATAATACGTCCAATGTATGATAAACAAAGACCCTCTAGCCTGGCTTGTAAGGAGCATTCTGGTTGTACTTCCAACACAGATTGGTTTGTTTTTCTGGCAGTCCGTGGTACTTTTAACATTCTTCTCCAGCACCCCAACTCAAGTGCATCAATTCTTCTATGGTCTTCAATATTCATCATCCAATATTCACATGCATATGAGGCTATTGAAAATACCATGGCTTGGGCCAGGTGCACCCTAGTCCTCAAATGGGTATCTTTGTTCTTGAACACTAAATAAGTCTTGTGCATCAGATTTGCCTAATGGAATACATCCTTTGAGCTCTTTAGTGCTGCTTCCACTAGTTTGTGGATCCAAGCAAAATGAAGTCTTTGACAACTTCAATCTTCTCTGTTTATCATGATGTTATTTACTGATCCAGTGGTAAGGATTGCTGTTTTCTTTACATTGAGGTGCAACCCATACTGAAAAATTTGTGGCCTTTGATCTTAATCAGCAAGTACTTTAAGACTTTTTCACTTTCAGCAAGCAAGGTTGTATCATCTGCATATCGCAGTGTTAATGAGTCTTCCTCCAATCATGATACCATGTTCTTCTTCATATAGTCCAGTTTCTCAGATTATTTGCTCAGGATACAGACTGAATAAGTATGGTGAAAGAATACAGCCCTGGAGCATACCCTTCCTGATTTAAAACTATTCAGTATTTTCTAGTTTCTGTTAAATAGTGGTGAAATATTTTGGAAAATATTAACAACAATAGGAGCTCTGGTAGCATAGTGGTTACAAATCGGGCTGCGAGCCACAAGGTCAGCAGTTCGAAACTACCAGCGGTTCCGC
>NW_006408558.1:6923859-6934511 GCF_000296735.1 Chrysochloris asiatica | reverse complement strand
TCCTCGGAAACCCTATACAGGGTCACTAAGGGTCAGAACAGACTCGACGGCACTTAACAACAACAAGCCTTCCCCAAAGAACTCTGCAATCTTCAATTTACACCACATCAAAATGACAAATGTAGCATCTTCAAATGATTTAAATTGTGTTCCTTTTAAATGTTCATTGAGTTTAGGGAACCAAAAAACGTCTGAAGGGGCCAGATTAGGGCTGTAGGGTGAATGGAATAAAGTTTCTCAATGAAATTCTGGTAGTACAGCTCTTGCTGCTCTCAGAGACAGAGAGGGTACATTGTTGTAATGGAAAAAATCCTCCACACTACTTTCCTAGCCTTTTTTCTTAAAACTTCTTCCTAATAAGTCCAGTGATCATCCTGTGTCCGTCAAGAAAATCTATGAAGATGATGCCTTTGAATACATGAATCAGTTGCCATAATTTTCTGAGCCTGGAATTTAACTAGCCCAGCACATCCCCTCAGAAACTACTGTTTTGATTGGACCTTTTATTTTGAAAGTACCCTAACAAGACTAAGACAAGTGTATTACTGAGAGAAGTTATCTGTTGCCATCCACTGATCATTGAGATGTTTAATTGGGAATAAACACAGGCATGTATGAACTGAAACCCCAGTAGCAGTACCTTTTGACTTACCGTATACACGAAAACTCCAAGAATAAAAGTAAATATTCAAGAGCAACTGTAAAATAAGAATATGTTAATATATTCAAACAAAACTGAACCAAATCCATTGTGATCAAGTGGATTCAGACTCATGGCGAATGTGTTGGGCAGAGTAGAGTTTCCCCGTAGAGTTTGCAAAGCTGTAAACAATTACAGTGATGAACCGCTCCATCTTTCTACTGAGGAGGGGCTGATGGATTTGAGCAATCGAGAGTGCTTAACCGTTGTGCCAACAGGGCTACTTTTAATAGGTTGATATATGTGAAAACACTCTAAAATTGTACTATATACAGTAAAATCACACTGTGGTAAACTTCTACAAGATGCATTCTAAAAAGATGCAATCTAAAAACAAAACAAAAGGAAAAATCTGGATGAAAAATACAATGGTAAGCCAAACATAAGCAGTAGACTTTACTGTTAATATCTGAATTGTATTGCTCATAAAGAAAAATGTTTTAGCAATGAGTTGAAAGCAAAATTCCAAATGCTAGCATGGGCATTCCACCACTCATCTGTTCAGTTTATAGCACCGTGGAGACCTGTGTTGCTGTGATTTTGAAAGCTGTGCCACTTGTCTTTTCAATATCAGCAGGGTCATCCAGGTTGGACAGGTTTTAGTGGAACTTCCAGATTATGACAGACTAGCAAGAATGATTAATCAATGAAAGCCTTATCAATAGCAGCAGAACATTGTCAGATATAGTGCCAGAGATGAGCCCCTCAAGTTGTAAGAGACATAAAATATGACTGGGGAAGAGCTGCCTCCTCCAAGCACAGTTGATCATAATGATGTGAATGGAGCAAAGCTTTCAGGCTGTCATTTGCTGATGGGACACAATTCATAATGAGAACAGCTGCAAACATGTATTAATAATCAGAATGTGGAATGTACAAAGTGTGAATCAAGGAAAACCAGAAGTTGTCAAAAATGAAATGGAACACATAAAGATCAATATCCTAGGTGTTAGTGAGCTAAAATGGACTGGGATTGGCCATTTGGGATCTGACAATCATATGGTTTCCTGTGAGTCAAATTGAAGAGAAATGGCATCACATTCATTGTCAAAAAAGCATTTCAAGTACATTGCTGTCTGTGATATGATAATATCAATATGTCTATAAGGGAGAGAAGCTAATACCATTACTATTCAAGTTTACTCAATGACTACTAAAGTCAATGATCATGCAATTGAAGAATTCTACCAAAATCTCAAGTCTAAAATTAATCAAACACAATCAAGATTCATTGATAATTACTGGTGACTAGAGACCTCAGTGATAGAAAAATGCTGGAGATGGCATGGTGAATTTTTTTAAGAATAACAACATATTCATGTCAAATACTATTTAAAAAAAAAACAAACATAAAAGGAAACTATAACATGGACCTCATCAGATGGAATACACAGGGATAAAATTGACTACATCTGTTGGAAGAGACAATGGGGAAGCTCAATATCATAAGCCAAAACAAGATCGGGGCAGACAGTGGAACAGATCATCAATTGTTCATGTACAAGTTCAGGCTGAAGCTGAAAACAATGAGAAAAAAAAAAAAAAAAGTCCAAGAGAGCCAAAATATGATCTTTAATAGATTTCACCTCAACTTAGAGGCCTGCTCAAGAACAGGTTTGATGTATCAGGTACTAATGAACCAGAAGAGTTGTGAGATGACATCAAGAACATCATACAGAAAGAAAGTAAAAGGCCATTAAAAAGACAGGGAAGAAAGAAAAGACAAAAATGGATTTCAGAAGAAACACCAAAACTTGCTCTTGAGAGAAGATCCAGTGAATGGAAGAAATGATAATGTGAAAGAGCAGAACAGAACATTTCAAAGAACAGCTTAACAAAGCCAAGTACTATAATGAAATGTGGAAAGACCTGGAGTTAGAAAACCAAACGTGAAGAATGTGCTCAGCATTTCTCAAGCTGAATGAGTTGAAGAAAAAAGTCAAGTTTCAATTTGCAGTATTGAAGGACTCCATGGGCAAACTATTGAATGACGCAGAAAGCATCAAAAGAAGATAGAAGGAATACATACAAACAACAAGAAGCTGGGTTACTTGTTGGATTTGAAGGCAGGGCATGGGGGGAAAGCAAGGATGAATGAAACCCATTAATAAAATTCTAACATTCTTATCTTCCTTGAAGGGATAAAAAGTAACTCAAGTAACACCAGACTTCATGAGAAAACTCTAAGTGCTTTAGTTTTATAAGAAAGATCAGGAAAGGAGCATGAAGGATTCATTCATATCCATCTAAGATTTAATGTATCTATCAGATTGCACAAAATGAATTAAATTCATCAACATTTTTCTTCAGAGAAACTTCTATTGGGCAGCACATTGATGATTGTCACTGTAAGTATCTTTATTCACAAAGGGTATTATTTTTTCTTGACCCAATGTCTTAACCTTGTTCAATTATAAACTGTAAAGGATGTCTGTGAACATATTGATTAATCCTTGTTGGTATATGAGGGAACTGATGTTTAGAAAGGTTTTGATGACAGGAAGCTCACTTAGGGTTTTCCCCTAGATTCTGAGGCCCATCTTACATTGAAATCTGTAGTCTTCTATTCCTCAATGTTGTTGTTGTTGTAATTAAGTACTGTCAAGTTGGTTAAACTCATAGCAACCCTGTATAGGGTTTCTAAGGAGCTGCTGGTAGGCTTGAACTGCCAACCCTGTGGTTAGCTGTCCAATGTGTAGCCAACAGAGCCACATCAGGACTCCTATTCCCTGATGTTGTTGTTAAGTGCCATCGAGTTGGTTCCAACTCATATAAACCCTGTACATGGTCTCCAAGGAGTGGCTGATGAGATTGAACTACAGACCTTGTGGTTCGCAGTCCAGTGCTCCCAAGCATTAAATAGCAATTAATAACACACACATACAGAGGAGTCCTGGTGTGGTGCTGTGGGTTAACGTGCTAGACTGCAAAGTCAGTTTGAAATGCAAGGTTGGCAGTTCAAGCTCACCAGCCGCTCCTTGGAAATAGGGTCACTGTTGAGTCAGAACCAACTTGATGGCACTTAACAACAACAAACACACACTGCAGCAAGATGCACATGCAGAAGAAGTAAAACAGTTTTGAAGGAGTCTGTGGTCTGTTTCATATTCCCTGGAGCACTTGAAAAATCATCCCTCAGTCTTGGCTGTGCAATCTGAGAAGGCTATGGAGAGAATTCTGATGGTAAAAGAAAACATTAACTTTCTTACACATTTCCCCAATCCTGAAATCACAGCCTACCTTGTCTCCCATCTTTTATAAAAGTAATGAGTCTTATCTGGATGTAGAAAAATCGCTTTGGATGGGTCTGAGATATAAACTATAAATAGAATCCTTGAGAGAGTCATTATGACAAGAATACAATGCTACCTGACTTAATAGTAAAATAAAAACCCTGTGCAGTTGATTTCAACTCATACCACCTGACTTACAATGGTTTAAAGACGTTTTACTCCAAATCAGAATACACATAGAATGACTTTTTAGACCTCATGGCTCTGCAGTAGTCTCTAGAGGGATTTATTAAATATAATCTCTCATTATTGCCTGTCCTTTGCATAAATTCCTAGTGCACTCTGTCCCTAGAAATAGAATATGCTCTGTGGGAAAAAGATGAAGCTTTCTGCTCCCTCAAAGACTTACAGTCTTGGAAATACTATACAGGGTTGCTATGAGTCGGAACCAACTCATAGCAATCCTGTATAGCATTTCTGAGGAGCTGGTGGGTTTGGACATTTTAAAAACTTAATTACAGCAAATTTTTCCAATCAAACTGCTATTGTTGGTTTCAAGTCATAGGGAACCTGCATAGGATTTCCATGAAGCAACTGGTGGGTTTGAATTACCAGTCTCACAGTTAGCAGTTCAGTGCTGATCCTACAGAGCCACACCAGACTATTAAATCAGCAGTTACTAATGCATGGCCATGTAGCTGCTGGAGAAGGGATTTCTGGAATTTTTTAAATATATGCACAAGTTATGAAAAAAGAATAGGAATGGTGTAATGGTCAGCCTGTCTATCAATAAAAAAGATAACACTTTAAAATTCAAAATGCAAAAACATACTAGAAAAAAATGTAGGGTTTTCAAAATAATCTTGAATGCAAAAATTAGCAAAGGACATTGGCAAAAAGTTGTAATATATTCATTCTATGCAATCTGATAAATACATACACACACGTGATTTATATATAAACTGATGAATATTTATTAAGACTATGTGTAATAACATGATATTTTAATGTTTTAATTAATAACATTTCCCCCAAAATTATATATCAAATGGAAGAAATTGGAAATGTAAATTATTATTGCTGTTGTTGTTAAGTGCCTCCCAGTCGGTTCTGACTCAGAGTGACCCTGTATAGGGTTTCTGAGGTTGTAGCTCTTTGCAGGAGCTGAAAGCCTCATCTCTCTCCCGCAGGGCAACTGGTGGACTTGAACCACCAACCTTATAGTTCACAGTCCTGGACTTATCGCACAGAGAAATTGCTCTACCATAGATGCAAATAGAATGTGTGATATTTAATAACATTTCTTGAGTGCTTACTGTGTGGCAGATACTACAGTAAATCCTTTATATGTATTTGTCGTTTAATCCTTACAAATCTGTGAGTAAGGTACAATTAATAAATAAATTTCATATATGAGAATACTGAAGATCCATAGTGACTGGTCAACTTGTTAAAGCCACACAACTAATAAATGCCAAAGTGGATGCCAGATCTGACCCTGAATTCTCTTTTTTGATAAAAAGTTGAGAATTTTTTTATATTAGGCTATCAAAGCACCAGCATCTAAGGACTGATTTCTGCTCACTCAGTTACAGTCATTAGATACATAGCTAATTTCCAAAATGCTTGAAAATAATCACTGAATTTTAGGAAATCAATGCACATTGAATGCTGAGTTTGTAGTAAACACTATGATAGGCCATCAGAAAAATAAAGAAAAGAAAAAAATGAATAAGATTGTCCAGCTCCTCATCCAGGAGAGGAGAAAAACAAGTAAACATATTTTTGACACACCAGGTAGATTCCTGGTGTGTTGATGTAGGATAAGCATTGGATCACAAGGTCGGTTTGAACAGCAAAGTCGACAGTTCAAACTCACCAACAGCTCCTCGGAAACCCTGTACAGGGTTGCTGAGTCGGAACTGACTCGACAGCACTTAACAATAACAACACCATGGTGAAGTGACACAGTGGCAGCAACAATGGGTTTAAACACAACATTTGTAAGGACGGCACAGGACTGGGTAGTGTTCTGCATACGGGCATTATTCCATTGTGCATAGGGTTGCTATGAGTTGGAACTGACTTGATGGCATCTAGCGTCATGTTATGGGTTAATGTGCTGGACTGAAAAGTCTGTTTGAACAGTAAGGTCAGAGGTTCAAACTCACCAGTCACTCCTTGGAAACCCTATACAGGGCCGCTATGGGTCAGAACCGACTCAGCGGTACTTAACAACAACAAGAACAAACAACAAAATGGTAAGTATCCTGTAGTTAAGGCACAAAGTGCTTTGGCAGAAAGGCCTATTACTTGGAGCTTACAGAATTAATTTACATAAAAAGCCTTTTACCTACATATCATTTGAAACATAATTTTAATATAAATGTTTATAAATTCCCAAATACTTGTAGTATATTTTAAATATTAGAAGTGTTATTGTGATTGCAGACTAACATCACTAATGGTAGTTCACAAATATCCTAACACACCTCTGGGTATTCTAGAAGGACATGAGACAAGTTCATACAGTATAACCCACTGCCTCGGCCATCAAATTGATTCTGACTCATAACGATCATATTTAGTGTTTCTCAGACTGTAAACCTTTAGGGGAGCAGACAGCCTCAGCTTTCTCCCAAGAAGCGGCTGGTAGGTTTGAACCAGACTTTTGGTTCGCAGCTGAGCACTGTAACCATTGTACCACCAGGGTTCCTAAATGGAAATCGAATCAGGATCATCAAAAATCTTTGTTTTACAGGGTTTGATCCAACCATCTCCAGAAAGCTGAAAAGTATTATCTATCCATCTTGCTAAGATAAGTGGTAATATTTTGGATAGTTAAATATAAATTATAGCATATTGAAATATTTTATTAATGATGTGAGGAATATTTAAGGTTATAATTAGCTCCACAGTACACATATTTTCTTTATTTTATTAATATTTTACATTAGATGAGAATGTATAGAGAATATTAGTTTTCCAGGGAGTCCTGGTATGTACTGGACCGGAAGGTTAGTTTAAAATGCAGGCCGGTGATTCAAATTCACCAGCCACTCTTCGGAAACCCTATTCAGGTGTCGCTATGAGTCAGAACCAACTCGATGGCACTTAACAACAACAACATTAGTTTTCCACAATACACATATTTTCAAATTTTCTTTAAAATGAATCTTGATGAAGTCAATATCTTCCTAAGGCAATTTTTCATGAAATTTGTTTTTTATCTTCTTATTCCAAATAAAGTGATAACTAAAAAATTGGCTTCATCATAAGAAATCTTTGATTAGTTCTTTTGTAATCTTCTTAAAGGGATTGTCTATAACAGTACTATAAAAACATACTGCCTTGGGCTCGAGTGGGTATTACACACCAACGTTCACTGAAGCATTTTCACAATAAGCAAAAAGTGGAAAGTTCCCAAGTGTCCATCAACAGGTAAATGAAAAAACAAAATGTGGTATAGACAACACAATGGCTTATTGAACTATGAAAAGGAATGAAGTCCTAAAGCATGTTACAACATGGGTGAATCTTGAAAACAGCATGTGAAATAAAAGAAAACAGAAACATAAGAAAAACTGTTGTGTGATCCCACTTATATGAAACATCAAGAAAAGGCAAAGTCCTAGAGACTCAAGTATATTAGTAGTTACCAGGGCCTGGGCGGAAGGGAAGAATAGGAAATTATTGTTTAATGGATACAGAGTTTCTCTTTGGTGTGATAAAGTCTAAGAAGTTAATAGTGGGGAAGTTTGAACAACACTGGGAATGTTATTAATATTATTGAATTTCACAGAAAAATATCTAAAAATGGAAAATCTTATGTTATATCTATTTTGCCATGATAAAACTTTTTCTCAAACAACAATAAACACTGGCTTACTATCAAGAGACGAGACAGGAGATAAGAGATTGCTCGTGCCGTGGTGCAGAATCAGGTAGCATTTCTTTCTGTTGTACGTAGGGTCACAATGAGTTGGAAGTGACTCAACAGCACCTAAAAACAAGATGTTTATACTGAGGGGAACTGGGGGTTCAGTGGTAGGTCTCCATGGCGGAGACCCAGGTTCAGTTTCCAGCCAATGCACCTTAACCATAATCACTACCTGTCAGTCAGTAGAGGTTTACATGTTGCTTCCAGACTAGGACAGACCAGGAAGAAAGGTCTGGTGATCTACTTCTAAACATCAGCCAGTGAAACCCTATGCTTACAATAGTAGGATACCAATGTGAATGGGGTTACTAAGAATTAGAGGCTAACTCAACAGCAGCCAACAAGTTTGTCTCTCTGAAATGCCGAAACTGTCTTTCTTGTTGAAGGCTTTAATGAGCAGAGTAGATAACTAACTCTGTCCTACGTGTCTCTGTTCCTGTTTATTTTGTTCCTAACTCAATGCCACTTTGTCCCTACTTCAGTGTCCCCATAGCTGAAGTCAAGCAAACTGAGAAAAGATAAGTCAATTGCCATGGAAATGAATGCATTACTTTATAAGTCCACCCGCCCCCCACACCACCACCAAGCCCACACACACACTTTTTTTTTTTTTGCATTGATGGAAATGTTTTCATGTTTTTCTCCTCCAGTTAATCTATTAGATACATCTTTGTAGAGTTATTTTGTTTGTTGTCATTGTTAAGTGCCATCGAGTTGGCTCCAACTCATAGTGACTCTATGAACAGCGGAACAAAACATTGCCTGATCTTGTACCATCCTCACAATTGTTGTTACATGTGAGCACACTGCTGCTGCCACAGTGTCAGTCCATCTCATTGGTGACCCTCCATTTTTCCAAACATGATGTCCTTCTCCAGGGACTAATCCCATAAAATGTCTGAAGTATGAATAACTAAGTCTCACCAACTTGATTTTAAGGAGCATTCTGTCTGCACTTCTTCTAAGGCAAATTTGTTTATTTTGGCAGCCCATGTACTTTGAACATTCTTCTTTAACACCGTAATTCAATTGCAAGGGTTCTTCTCCAGACTTCCTTATTCATTGTTCAGCTGTCACATGCATATGAGACAACAGAAAATATTATGGCTTTAGTCAGGGGCACCTTAGTCCTCAAACTAACATCTTTGCTTTTTAACACTTTAAAGCACTCTTTTGCAGCAGATGTGCCTAATGCAATGCGTCCCCATTTGATTTCTTGACTGCTGCTTCCATGACTGTTGATTGTGGATCCAAGCAAAATGAAAACTTTGACAACTTCAATCTTTTCTCCTTTTATCATGAGCTACTATTGTTACCATTATGATTAACTTCATAAAATAGAGGATTTCACAAGCATTCTTTTACTGTAATTTATGTTTGGGATTTGAGTCAGGAGTTATTAGGAAGTTACTGGAGCCACAAGAATTCAAAGTAAACTTTCACGTGGAGCCATAATCAACACCCATGGAAGCAGCTGTCAGGAATCAAATGCAGCCAAGCGACTGGGAAAATCTGCTGCAAAAATGGCTTAAAAGTGCTAAAAAGAAACTATGTCACATTGAACACTAAAGTGTACCTGATACAAACCATGGTATTTTCAATTACCTCATATGCATTTAAGGAGCTCTGGTAGCATAGTGTTTATGAATCAGGCTGCTAATCTCACGGTCGGCAGTTCAAAACTACCAGCTGTTCCATGGGAGAAAGATAAGGCTTTCTGCTCTGGTAAAGATTTACAGCCTCGGAAAACTTATGCAGGGTCGCTATGAGTCCGAACCGACTCCACGGCACATAACAACAACAACAACATATGCATGTGAATCCAGGACAATGAATAATGAAGACGAATTTATGTACATGAATTACGGTATTGGGAAATAATGTTAAATATGAGCTGCCAGAAGAACACACAAATATGTACTGATAGAACTACAATCAGAACTCTCCTCAGAAGCATGAATGGTAACACTGAAGCTCCAACAACGGGTTTCAACATAGTGACTATAAGGATGGGACAGGATGGGGCAGTGTTCTGTTCCATTGTACATAGGTAACTATGAATCACAACTGAGTCCATAGGACCTAGCAACAACAATTTTAACTGTAAAATGGGAAAGATGAACTTGATCAACTTGAAGTTCCAGCTATTAAATTTTGTGAGGTGTGGCCACTATAGGATATAGCACTAGACCACAAGATCAGCTTGAACCCCAAGGTTGGTGGTTCAAACCTACTAGCTACTCTTTAGAACCCCTATAAATTGGATCTGACTCAACAGCACTTAAAAACAACAACAAAGATGTTAACAGTTATGTAAATGATTTGTCTGTCTGTATAAGGGAATCATGGTATAATGCTACAGGATAAGCTATACTGCTAACCACAAGATCTGTGGTTCAAACCCACCAGCAGCTCCTCAGAAACCTAATACAGGGTCTCTATGAGTCAGAACCAGTTCTAAGGCACTTAACAACAACAATAATTTTGGTAAAAGAATTAAATATATGAACTATCAACACAGCAGATGATTTAAAAGAAAATTGCTAGATTCATTTCTATAATTTTCTAAGCCCCTGGTAAACAAACTAGCAAAATAAATAAAATTATTTAAAGCCCAATATTTTTTCCTAATTAAAGAACTGGAGTTCTTTAATTAGGAAAACATAGAGCAACATACGCTTTTTAGCTTGAGAAAAAACAACACAGACCCTCTTCCGACCATTATCTTCATATATAAGTAAGTACAAGAGCATAAATACATCCATATATCATATATATA
>NW_006408558.1:6894775-6923117 GCF_000296735.1 Chrysochloris asiatica | reverse complement strand
AAGTTTGGCCATCCTGACCTCCAAGGAGCACTCTGGCTGCACTTCTTCTAACGCAGATCTGTTGGTTCTATGGGCAGCCCATGACACTTTTTATATTCTCCTCCAACACCATAATTCAAAAGCATCAATTCTTCTACAGTCTTCCTTATTCACTGTCCAGCTTTCGCGTGCATATACTTGTAATTTTTAGCAAGAAATAATTTAAAATAATTTTAGCATATAAGCGTATCCATGTCCTAAGTGCCTATGAGTAAGCACTATGGAAAGTCTGATCTAAATATAGAAAAACTAAATGCATAAGCCACAAATGACACACTTGGAACAAAAGAAAATGTATTCATGGTCAAAAACAATGACTAGTAGATACAACTGATGTTTCATAGATTGAGTGTCGTCAATTTCACAAAACCTATTCATTGCATAAAGAACCCTGGTGATGCAGTGGTTAAGCACTCAACAGCTAACCAGAAGGTCCACAGTTTGAATTCATTAGTTGCTCTGCAAAAGCAAGCTGTGGCTAACTGCTCCTGTAAAAACTGCAGCCTTGGAAACCCTGTGGGGTCGTTCTACTCTGTCCTAGGAGTTGGAATTGACTCAAGGGCAATGAATTTTGTTTTGTTTCCATTCATAACATGATGTGATGAACAAAGACAAAAAAAACTCTGAGTTATCTATTGACAATTTATAGGAGATTTAAAAGAAACTAAATTAAAGTATGGTTGTTTATCTTATTTTAATATATTCAGACACTGATATTATGAAAATGTGTAGAAGAAATTTACTAAACTTCCCGAGATGACATTTTTTTACATTCATGATTTTGGAGTCTTTAGAAATACAATTTTTTAGACTTTTATTGTACTGAAAAAAAAGGGATAAAACTTATGATTTGACAAGGCATCTAAACATGATGAAACTGCTATTGTTAGGGAACATAGAACACATGGTTGGATTTCCCAAAGACTGAAGGTGTTTAAACTCACCAGGAACACATGGATTGAGTAGGTATCTGTTCCTTCATCCTCTCATTATTGTATTTGAGATAAGCAGAACCACAGATTTGGGGAAATTGCAGACCAACGTTATATAAATTAATTCACACTTTCAGAAGAGTTACTGGAGAAAGAAAACAAGTCAACTGCTTCCCTGTTGTTGTTGTTAAGTGCTGTTGAGTCGGTTCCGACCCATAGCGACCCTGTACAGGGTTTCCGAAGCTATAAATCTTTACGGGAGCAGAAAGCCTCATCTTTCTCCAGTGGAGCAGCTGGTAGTTTTGAACTGCTGACCTTGTGGTTCATGGCCCAATTCGTAACCACTACGCTACCAGAGCTCCTTCCCTAGCCCTCCATAAATTATGAGTGCTTGGTTGGAAAAGTAGGAGTTCTGAGAAGGAGAAAGACAGAGAATGGAGAGTCTATGGATGATCAGTCCAGAAAGCTGAGATGCCCTAAGGTCAGGAGGATGTCATGAATCCCAAATGAACAGAGTATAGCATAGTCTGTGAGAATTTATATCTTTTCTTTGGGATCCATATGAATGGCAATGAAGAATTGACTTTCTGTTGTGTTGTGTGTTATGTAAAATCTGTAACTCTCAAAGGGAGGAAGTACCCACAATACTGGAATATATGGAGGAAAACTGTGAATGTTTATTTCATTAAACTATGTGTTCAGATGTTTTCTCATTTGGGTTCTCTCTCTCAGTGTTTGGGAAGATCGATCTCCAGGATAGATGATTTAAAAAAAAAAATTTTTTTTTAAGTGATCACTTATGAAATCCCAGTGTATGTCACATGCTTCATATGAATTTTGCATCATATGAATGCTTTTAAGGTAAGTACTAGGAGCCTCATTTTTCAGATGAAATATCTAAAATCCAAGAAAAAGTAGCAGCGTGCATAAAGTCTCACAGACTGCAAATAGAAAGTTAAAATGGAAATCTAGTTTTCCTGGCAGTAAATTTCTTACTCTACACACACACATACAGTGTTTCTCTCTCAGGGAAGTTCAAAATCTTACCTTTTCATTAAATCATGCAGGCTTCTTATTACCTTGAATTCTCATCAGGATCTCCCTCTATCATGTTAATAATACAGTCATTGTTCCTAATTCATAAAGACTTCTTTTAGAAGAATGGATGTAAAATGTTGTGAAATAACTTTTTTGGTACTGATAGAACTGCTTATATGGTTTTTCTCCTCTAGTTTAAAATGTGAACTATTTTAAGAGATTTCCTAATGTTGTACCATTCTTAAATAGCTGGTTTGAGTAACACATGATCAAGATGTTTTTTGTTTGCTTTTTTTAATGTGTTGCTGAATTTCATTTGTTTATATTTTATCTAGGATGTTGGCATTTATTCAGCAATTTTCTTGTGTTACATATGTCAAATTTTCTTTCCAACATTATGCTGGACTTATTTAAAATAAAATTTAAAAATACATTTTTTGTCTTTGTCCAGGTTTCCCAACACTTCAAATAGCTGTGGAATACACGTATTTCAGGAAGAATTCATCTGAAAAGAAAGAAGAAAAAGCAGAGATTCCTGTATCTGAGGAGTTTCTAGGTAGTAGACATGGTTAACCCACTTGGCTGCTCTTCAAAAACTGGAGGTTTGAGTCTTCCAACAGGCTCCTCATAAGAAAGGCTTGATGATGTTTCCCCCAAAGAATAAGCAACTGAAAACCCTAGGGAACACAGTTCTACTCAGACACACATGGGAGAGCCATGAGTCGGAATTGACTTGAGGGCAACTGATAAATGCAGATGAGGCCTACTTCCGAAGGGTATGAATCTTGCCCCTAGTTTCTGCTGTATATGGACCATGGAGCTCATAGAGTCCAAACTGAGGGATTGATTTAACTCAGAGTACCAGGACCACAGGGAAAGAATATCCCTCAACTCTTAGAAACTCAGGAGTCAGAAATCCCAGGTTAGTTTTTTCAAACTGCTTCATCCCCTCCATTAAAAACTCACTCAATGCATCCTACATATATAGCAACTCACTCTCAAAGACCCAAATGCTGTCCACATTGCTACCTTGTTCATCTCTGCATTCAAGAAAGAAGTTACAGCAGTCCCAGCAAACCTAACCATCTACAGAGAAGAAGACAGGCATTGTCCCCACGTGCTGATTTTCTCTCCCAGAAGCTCATCGGAGATACTTCCCCTGGTTCATTTGGCCAGCATTGGGTCTCATGAGCATATTATATAGATACAAAGAATCAGAGCATGTGGCATTTTCTTTATTGTAGAGTATGCTCTCCCAGAAAACAAGAGGTAAAAAAGACAAAGAAAAATAGCCATACTGGTGGCAACTAATGGTGTTGCCCCAGGAGAATAGGGGATGGAGGGTACTCGGGAAAGACACTGGGGAAGGAAGCGAGAATAGAGAAGGTATTTAGGTACAGTCTTATTCAGGGTTCCCTAGAGTAACAGAACCAGCGAGATATGTATATACAAGTGTCTATATGGTGTGGCGCTGTGGGCTAATGCATCAGACTGCAAAGTCATTTGAACTGCAAGGTCAGTGGTTCAAGCTCACCAGCTCCTCCTTGGAAACCCCATACAGGGTCGCTATAGTCCGGAATCAACTAATTGGCACTTAATAATATATAAAGAGAGAGACGTATACACATAGAGAGGGACACGCCAGACTTCTGCTTGATCACAGGACTGTGGCGGTCTGGCAGGCCTAAAATCTGTAGGTCAGACCATAGGTTAGAGGCTTAGGTAAGCCTGAACCCAAAATCTACAGATCAGGTGACAAGCAGAGTGCAGAGGCAAGAAAGAGACAGAACAACAATCCAATTCCGCTGAAGTATCTACTTCAGAGGTAGACCTCACTTGAAGGAACTCGCTCTTTCACATGGTTGATTGGTAACATTACATTAGATCATATGATAGAAAGTGATTACATTACATTGCATTGCATTGCATTAAAATACACTGTGAAACAACAACTAGTGTAGTGTTTGGCAAAATCACTGGGAACCATAGCCTAGTTACATTGATACACACAATGAATCATCACAGGTGCAAAAGACAAGATATTGTTCACTTGCTGTTGACTATGGATAATCTGGGAAAGTATGTAGGAGAACACTGGCTTCTAGTATTGTACATAGAGCCAGTTCTGAATAAATTTCATATTTTTCCAATGATGTTGGATGGGTTGAAAATGTAGGGTCATCAAGGGATGTTCTCATGGTAACCTAGGATAGCAATTATTTGGGTGCAGTTTTTTTTTTTCTTTCTCATATTGAAATCAAAGAACACAGCAGTTAGCATTTGGAATCACCCTGGTGAGAAAGACCCAATCCTAGGTCTGGACACTCTGTGGTTCAGTTATTGCCATACCCATGTGGGTGGGTGTTTTTCACACGAGACCCCTGACTGTACTTCCCTACTTTCTTTTTCATTGTATCAGTCCATTAATACTATCTTCCATTATGGGCATCAAAATGATTGGCATTTGAGAAGAATCAAATTAATTTTCACTGTAGAAGGGAAGGGGGGGGGAAGTCTCCTATATGGCAATCAAGAACCCCAAATTCCTTATCATTCTTTGTTTTAAGTGAATGTTACTTAGGCCTACCTCATCTGTATTTAATCGGTTCCCTTCATACTCTCTCCATGAAGCCAGAGATGTACATATTAAACACAGGAGTTTTTGACAGCTTTCCCTTCCCTAGGGCAAGATTGCTCAACTAACAATAACTAAGATATCTTTTGACAAGTGCAGCTAAGAGCTGGTAAAGCTTAGTCAATCTACATCAGCCTTGTTGGCACTTTCTTTCCATTTCAGACCTGCATTACCCTGAATGATGGAAACTGGAGAATGACCGTAGAAGGTAGAAAATCTAGCTAAGACAGTGGGTGAAATCAAGAGGAGGGAAAGGTGGAGTGGGAACGAATGTGAAACTAGGCTTATATTGATCAGGGGAAGAAAAAGACTTTTTCAGCTACAATTGCAGCTGAAACCCATAAATTAGATAATTGAAGTAATAAGACATGTGAAATGGCTTTTAAGTCCACTACCTGCTCTGTGTAATAAATTTCAAATGACATCGAAGCTTTTAGTGGAGGGAATGATTTATTGCCACCTGCAGGAAGGAAGCTTTCAGAAATTATCTCTAAAATGGCAAAACACTATTCCGAATTTCACAAAATTAGTGAAGCTTCGTGAAGATTGGTGACTGACCTGACAGGCAAGTGAAAAAAAAAAAAAAATTTTTTTTTTAATGGAACAAAATTACTGCAAATGTGCCCTCTCCCACACGGATACTTAGAGGCATGCTACCTCCTCAAAAATATTAAATTAGAACATTAACTGAAATTTTCTTTATTAGACAAAAAATCCTAAGAATAAGTCCATTTATTTTATTGATTATTTTTAAAACGTGTGGCACTGTAGGATAAGGGTTGGACCCCAAGGCCAGTTGGAACCGTAAGGTCACCTGTTCAAATTCACCAGCTACTCACTGGAAACCCTACACAGGGTCACTATGAGTCGAAATGTACTCAACGGCACTTAACAACAACACTTATGCATGTGTGTTTGTGTGAATCCCACAAAGATGCATGTTATCGTTGTTAAGCGCTGTCGAGTCAGTTCTGACTCATAACCACCCTGTATAGTGTTTCCAAGAAGGGGCTTGTGGGTTTGAACTGCCGACCTTATGGTTAGCAGTTCAGTGCTTATCCTACAGCGCCACATCGTTCTAAATCTATTCCAACTCACGCTTAGCATGGACTAAATCCTAGATGAATTTAACTTCCTCACCTCAGGCAACAAATACCCTCCACTTCTCCCTTTATTTAGAAAGAGCTGAACGAGTGATAGAAACCATAACCGCGTATCTAACTTTACATCTCAGACTTGTTTTTAATTTGTGATTAGGCAGTCCAGGTAAGATCTTTACAAAATGCACTATTTGCTCAACAGACAGTATGAAAGAAACTGACAGAGAAATCTGAGGATAAAGCCAAGAAGGGATGAAAATGATGCCATGACATGTGACGGTGGCAAGGTTCCCTGGACCTGACATCTATTGGATCCTATCTGGTGCTTCATTCAAATTCTTTCTTCTAGCGAGTTTACAAAGTATCTGAAAGGTGAGAACCGAGAAACACACTTTGTCAGCAAAGAACCAGGTTTTTCAGCCAGAGCTGTTGAATTGCCAATATGCAGTGTTCCCTTGAGATTTTTCCTGTCCCCTTCTAGACCCAGCGGCATCTGACTATCTATCAAGAGGGGGCAGCAACAGGCTTACATACATGGTCCCTCAAGTTCTTTGGGCTGCAACTTTTTTAACTAGCAGTCCCATTATTTTCCTGGGACATGTGTTCAATTCTAAAATATAATTGGCATGCATTAATTATCCATTTATTGCACCCCTTGTTTCTCTTTTATGTCACCTATATTCCCACCACACAGACTCAGAGTTAATTATCTTACCTGTCAAGACTAGTCTAAGAAAGGAAATGTTTTGGATATTAATACAGTCTCTTTTATTCTCCCTCTAAACTTAATGGAACTGTATTCCAATTTTTAATGATTTCTCAATTAGTGTAAGATAGAAAAATAGCACATAAAAAAGCACCTCTTTTCAATTCAGATAATTAAAAAGAGCATTAGATCGTTTTCAAGTTGCCAGTCTTAGAACTGTACATGGTTTAATTGTTAATGAGTGGCAGAACTAATGATTAAAATGGAAGAAAACTTTACAGTTTAGTATAGCATCTCTTTCCAAATGCTCTTCAGGCCAACAAATTCTTCCTATACATGATAATTAGTGATTAAAAGCCACAAAACAACATTTTATTTGAGATAGCCAGTGTCTCTGAGTATGCCAGGGCATATTCACTCACTAATCAGTTGCTAAAATGTTGTGTCTCACAGATTTATGATGTGAATATCAAATAAATCAGTTTTCTCAACATTTCCATTTGCACTAAATTTGAAGATGGAGAGAAGTAGTCCTTATCAGAAGAAATGAAATATTTCCCAAACAAGTAAAGCCATCATTTACTGCACATGGCAGAACATTATTTTAGTCAGGGATGAGATCCCAAAACTCTGTAGTCTGAATTCAAAAAATAATTAATGACTCTATTTTTCTTTTCTCAATTTCTGAGTGAACAGAAAAAAAAACAAAAAATGCATCCAGGAACACTGGAATCTTACCATGTTGTTGTTGTTGTTAAGTGCTGTTGAGTCGGTTCCGACTCATAGTGCCCCTGTATAGGGTTTCCAAGGAGCAGCTGGTGAGCTTGAACTGCCCTTGTGGTTCGCAGTCCAGTGTTGATTCTACAGTGCTACGCCAGGAATCTAACCAAAAAATAATGGCATTTCGCTTGTTGTCAGGTGCCATCGAGTCAGAACCGACTCATAGCGACCCCATGCACAGCAGAACGAAACAATGCTCGATCCTGGGCCAACCACACTACCGCTGCCACACTTGAGTCCATCAATGATGCCACCTGGCTGATCCATCTCATTGGGGGTCTTCCTCTTTTTCTCTGACCCTCCACCCTACCCAGCATGACATCCTTCTCCAGCGATTGTTTCCTCCGGACAATATGTCCAAAGTAGGAGAGACGAAGCTTAGCCATCCTGGCCTCCAAGGAGCAGTCTGGCTGCATTTCGCTTGGACACCATCTATTCTAGATATCTATTGCTGCATAAAAACCAATCCAAAGTTAGTGGTAAAAAATACTGACCCCTATACAAAGGAGCTCTGGTAGCGTAGTGGTTACGAATCGGGCTGCAAACCTTAACGTCAGCAGTTCGAAACTACCAGCTGCTTTGTGGGAGAAAGATAAGGCTTTCTGCTCCCATAAAGATTTACAGCCTCGGAAACCCTGTACAGGGTCGCTATGGGTCAGATCAGACTTGACGGCACTTAAAAACAACATACAAGGGGTAAATGCGCCAGACTGCAAAGCCGTTTGAACTGCAAGGTTGGCGGTTCAAGCTCACCAACTGCTCCTCAAAAACCCTATACAGGGTCGCTATGGGTCGGAACCGACTCGACGGCACTTAACAACAACAACAACATAATGGTGTAAGGAGCTCTGGTAGCGTAGTGGTTACGAATCGGGCTATGAACCGCAAGGTCAGTAGTTTGAAACTACCAACTGTTCTGCAGGCGAAAGATGAGGCTTTCTGCTCCTGTAAAGATTTATAGCCTTAGAAACAGGATCGCTATGAGTCGGAACCGACTCTACAGCACATAACCACCACCAATCCATATAATGGTGTGGCACTATGGGACTCCTGGCGTGGCTTTATAGGAAAAGCACTGTACTGCAAACCATGAGGTCCTCGGAAACCTTATATACAAGGTTGCTATGAGTCAGAACCCACTCCAAGGCACATAACAACAACAACTACATATCCTGGTGTGGCACTGTAGGATAAGCACTTGACTGCACGTTGGTTTGAATTGCAAGGTCTATGGTTCAAACTCATCAGCCACTCCTCAAAAACCTTGTGCAGGGTCGTTATGGGTTGGCACTTGACAACAACTTGACAAAATTGTGCTGGGATAGCTCAAATGGACTGAAGGTGAGTAACCAGTTGGGGGCAGAAATCATCTGGAACTTTGTTTATTCACAGGTTTAGTGTCCTGACATTGTTGTTGTTTGTTTCCATGTGGTCAGTTGCGGCTCATGGTAAACTTACTATACAGAAAGCAACAGTGCATTGGCCTTGCCATCTGCATGCTCCTTGGCATTTCTGAGTCTGCTCTTGTCACTGTCCTCTCAATCTATTCCTTTTAAAAAAAAAAAAAAAAAAAACTTTTTCTTTTTAATTGGGTGAAGGTTTACAGACAAGATCATCAGCTCTATATACAGCAAACCATACACCTTGTTTCCTCTCAATGATTACAATCTCCTCCCTGCAACAACATTTATCCCACTTCCTCTTTGTGATTCCCCATTCACATCTTATATTTCACAAATGAACAGGGCAAAAACATATGATGTACACTGATGAAACAATATATATATATATTCATTTCAATGTCCAAAGGACACATTCTGCAAATCAGCCTCCTGCCCGTAGGCACACAGCCACGTCTCTGCTGTTGCTGCTTTTCTAGGTAGGGATCTCACGCTTCATTCATGCTTTTCTTTCTTAATGGTCCCTCCTGTTAGTAGTACATCTTGTACAATTGCCGTTGTGTATGTCAATCATTCATTGAGGGTTTCCCTTGGGTACTGTGTTAGCCCTCTACTCTATCAAACATAATGTACTTTTTCTAGCGATTGATGGTTCCTGAGAACATGTCCAAAGTAAGTGAACCCAAGTGTCCCTAATCTCCCTTCTAAGGAATGTTCTGATTATATTTCCTCTAAGAAAGATTTGTTCATTCTTCTGGTAGTTCATGGCACATATTAAGCTGGACTCTACCAGAGAGACCGTCTCTCCATGGAGATTAGGTATCTTAACAGCACAGCAGGCTCCAGAAAAAAAAAAAAAAAACCATTCTGAGGTGGAGCATATGGAAAGTGAGTATCCCATGAGACTAAGGCTGTATGTAGTTGCTTGGCCTTTTCTGGTGTAGCCTCAGAAGTCAAGAAGCACCACTTTCACCAAATTCCATTGCATATATGTGAGTCCCCTAGGGCAACCCAATATCAAGGGAACTGCAATGAGATTCTGCCTCCTAATGGGGCAGTTACAAGATGATGTTGTTGAAAGGCATGGGGAATAGAAAATATTGCTGTATCTATCTTTACAAAGCACTACCTGTCACATCATTAAAAGAGCAATATAGAATGTGAAACACATTTTGCATCTTTCATATGCTGGTCTCTACACTAGGCAATTTACACGTAATATCATTCAGCTACTAACAGCTTCATGAGTTAGTCATAACACTTGCCACAGTCTATTGAAAATATCTGCCACTGATAAATTTCTCCAAAGAAACAACTCTGTTTTCATCTGTTCCCAGTGTCTTCCATAATATCTGGAACATAATAGATGTCTAAGTATTTGTTAATAAAACTATCTCTGCAATATAACTTAACACATAGTAGTAGTTATTCATTTATACATGTCTTCTCTGCTGAACTTTCTGCCTCTTGGTGACAGTGATTTTACCTTACTTATTTCCAAAACTTAACACTCTTCCTGGCACACAGTAGGTTCTAAATGAAGATTTATAGAATTGGTTTTTTTGTGAAGATGGTCCCACTATATGTAAATCAGTAAGACAACTAGTGTGAGGTTAAAGATTAATGAATTGCCTTCATAATCCCAAAGTCATAGAGAGCATCAGAAGCTCATCTTAATGTTTCATATCAAAATATTCCTAAAGGTAGTGGCTTAAAGCAACTCACATTTTAGTATCATATGAGATCTATGCTATGGTCAGGTAATTCTGGTCTTGGTTGGGCCGATAGTTATCTGCAGGCTCTTCTGGTCCAGACAATGGCTCACTTGTATGACTGTCAATTGATGCTGGATGTTTGGCTGGAAGCTTATGTGAAGCAGTAAACTGGGATACTGTCACTTAGCTCCTCCCTGAAGCTCGAGTTTCTCAGAGGGGCTGGGTTCTCAGAGGAAGCGTCTAAGATCAAGGATTCCAAAAGCAAAGAAATGAAAGTTGCCAGTCCTCATAAAAGCTAGACTCAGAACCGCCACAGTATCAGTGAAACATTGGTTAAGCATGCACAGAACCATTAAGATTCAAGGGTAGGCAAAATAAGGTGACTATCAAAGAGAGAGATCCAGAACAAACAGCCATCTTCGACCTACCACAGAATTGTTGTTGTTAAGTGCTGTCAAGTCTGTTCCAACTTATAGTGACCCTGTGTAGGGTTTCCAAGGAGTGGCTAGTGAGTTTGAACCACTAACATCATGGCTAGCACTCTAGTGCTTATCCTACAGCGTCACACCAGGGCTCCTACCACAGAACGTTGCTGTTGTTAAGTGCCATTAAGTTCATTCTGACCCATAGCAACCCTGTACAGGGTTTCCAAGGAACAGTTGGTGAATTTGAACCATCGACCTTGAGATGCAAACCTACTTTGCGGTCCAGCACATTAACCCACAGCACCACACCAGATACTCCAAGGCAGTCTCCCATTCAAGTCCTAACCAGGCCCGAAAGCAAATGGAGACCAGTTGGATATAAAATCTTCTGTTTGTGCATAAAAAGCCATGATGGTTCTGTAGGACTGCTTGCAGAAAGGTCAGAAGTTCAACCCCATCAGTAGCTCCATGGGAGAATGATGAGGTTTTTTTGCTCCCATGAAGATTTGCAGCTTTGGAAACCCTTTACAGGATCACTATGAGTTGGAATCGACTTGGTGGCAGTGTGTTGGGTAGTGTGTGAGTAATTAGGATAATCAGACCCCAAACCGCTGATTAAATCAAAGTTCAAGAAAAGAGTACCAAACTGATTGCTGCAGAGTCAAGAACCAGAAAACTAGACCTTTCTCAAACAGTCCAGCAGTTCTGAGGTACTTATTCTACAAAAGGGAGGCGTGTTATTCCTTTGTGAATGATTTAAATTCACCGAAATGAAGAGTATGTCAGTTGAACATATACTAGACTGGCCACCAAACTGCACATCTTCCCCCTTACTTTAACCAATAGGAAGACAGAAAGAAAAAAAAAAAATGGGGAAATAGGAATAATGTCTTCTAAAAAACTTTTTAAAGGGAAAAGAGTTAAAACCTACATTTACAGCATGATCTCAATTTGTTTTTGTTTATATGGAATAAGTTGATGTGTTGGAATTTAATGCAACAATATAAGAAAATTCCGACGAACAGCCCTCTGCTATTTTTAGAAGCTTTCCATCCATGGTTTTCCAGCTATTACATGTCAAAGCTGAAGTTTCTTAGCTCTTGAAAAGTCAGTGGTGTGTGCTGGATCCAAGAGTTTGAGATCTGGCTCTCTTAAATGCCAAGTTGTCCAGATAAGCTGTTCAACACATCGAAATAAATGAACGAGAAAAGAAAGAATGGGTATTTCCAAGACTGGAGGAGAATATGTCCATCAGTGAAAACAGTAGGATGATTTCTCAGACTTGTGTAGAAAAGACATGATGGTTGAAAGTATCTTCAGTGATTAAGTCTAAATGGCAGGTTTGAGTGCTTAAGTAACAACATAGAGGGGGTACTTGGGAGGGTCCCTAAAAGCAGGAACACTAAGCTCCAAGCTGTGGAGGCCACAGCAGGTCCCTGTGAGAAACAGGTCAAGGAGAATAGGGGCCCCAGTTTCAAAGTAACTGAAGAGTGCAGATTCTTACAGATGTTCTGGATTGCAGATACGTTGCCATTCTGCTCAAATTCAAGAAAGGAGAAAGAAGACACTGAAACTAAGATGAGAAGTCAAGCCTTCAGGGGTAAGAACTGAACCAGATGTATTTTGATTGTAACAACTATTAACAAATGTGAAGATGCTTTTATCCAAAGAACAACTACCTATGCTCTCTCCCGGTTTCTCATGCGCGCTCACACGCAAACGCACAACACACATACATGTATAGAAGAAAACACGCCATAATTGTTAGCAATTGTCGTATGTATGCTGCTAAACTATGGTTGTATTGTTTAATATTTTCTTTTAACTTTTTACAATGGAGATAGATTAACTTCAAAATCACAAAAATGAATACAGGGACTCCCCTCCTCCCAAAAAAGGCATCTGGTTAGATGACAAGTAGAATCCCAAAGTAAGTCCTATTTTATTCCCCAGCAACAGATACACGGCTGCAAGCAAACTCCAAAAAAATGAGTTTATATGGTCAAAACACAGAGCAGGAAGACCGAAGCCAAAATAGTTATTTTAAGTTGAGAAGAACTAACTGCCCAGTGTTTACAAACGCTGACACAGTTTAACAGCTATTATTTTAGCATGTTTACTATCTGTTTTCACTATTTTCAAAGATAGGAGATTACTCTAAAGCAGATTGGTGTTGTTGTTAAGTGCTGTCGAGTCTGTTCCGACCCATAGCGACCCTGTATAGAATTTCCAAGGAGCAGCTGATGAGCTTGAACAGCCAATCTTGCAGTTCAAATGGCTTTGCAGTCTGGCACATTAACCCACAGGCTGTAGGAATGCATATTTACTTTATTTCAGTGAAATCAAGCTTTCTGTTTCTATAAAATAAAGGAGACAAACAGAATTTTGAAACATGATCTATTTTATTTAGACACCTCTGGAAGTGAGGGGCTGTACAGGTAAGGTGGTGGGGGAGATGAAACAGGTAGGAGTGGGAAACGTGAAGATATCATTTCAAAGAAAAAACAAGAGCAAGAGGAGGAGGATATAGTGAGTAACAGCTGTATTTGCTGCGTTGTTGTTGTTGTTGTTGTTATGTGCCGTGGAGTTGGTTCCGACTCACAGCGACCCTGCACAGTGTTGCTGAGGCTGTAAATCTTTATGGGAGCAGAAAGCCTGCTCTTTCACCAACGGAACAACTGGTAGTTTGGAAATACTGACCATGAGATTAGCAGCCCGATTCATAACCACTACGCTATTTGATGCTTTATATACATTAAATATATAATGTATATAAAGCATCAAAGCATTAAAGAGATCAGACGATGTATTGCATTAGGCAAATCTGCTGCACAAGACCTTTTTAAAGTGTTGAAGAGCAAAGATGTGAGCTTGAGGACTAAGATGCACCTGACTCAAGCCATGGTATTTTCAATAACCTCACGTGCATGCGAAACCTGGACAGTGAATAATGAAGACCATAGAAGAATTGATGCCTTTGAGTTATGGTGATGGAGGAGAATACTAAAAGTTCCATGGGCTGCCAAAAGAACCAATAGATCCATTTTGGGAGAAGTGCAGCCAGAGTGCTCCTTAGAGGCCAAGATGGCCAAACTTTGTCTCTCATATTTTGGACATATTGTCAGGAGGGAACAGTCGCTGGAGACGGATATCATGTTTGGTAAGGTGGAGGGTCAGAGAAAAAGAGGAAGACCCCCCAACGAGATGGATTGGCCAGGTGGCAGCATCGATGGACTCAAGTGTGGCAACAGTAGTGAGGTTGGCCCAAGATTGGACATTGTTTCGTTCTGCTGTGTATAAGGTCACTATGAGTCGGTGCCAACTCGATGGCACCTAACAACAACAATATACATTAAATAGACTAGTATCTCCAAGGTATTGTTGCTAGATGCGATTGAGTCCATTCCAACTCATAGAGACCCTATTAAAACAGAACAAAACACTGCCCGGTCCTGAGCCATCCTCATAATCATTTCTATGTTTGAGCCCATTGTTGATGCCACTGTGCCAATCCATCTTGTCAAGGGTCTTCCTTTTTTCATAGACCCCCTACTTTACCAAGCAGATGTGCTTCTCCAGGGACTGATCCCTCCTGAAAATATGTCCAAAATATATGAAATGAAATCTCACCATCCTTGCTCCTCAGGAACATTCTGACTGTACTTCTACCCAGGCAGCCCCTGGAATAGTCAATCTTCTTCACCAACAGCATAATTCACATGTGTCAGTTCTTCCACATATGAAAGCTGGACAATGAATGGAGAAGACAGAAGAAGCAATGTCTGTAGGTTTTGCTAAACTAAGATGAGAATCTTTTGCAAAAGTGGTATTTCCAAACTGTATTATACTAGGGGCCACAAACAAAATTGCTTGCTCTTACGCTCCACGAGTGACAAAGAGAAAAGGTGTAGAGAAGATCAATCTCCCCTTAATCCAGCAGTTGGGGGTGAGGCAGGTATGGTAGAGGGACTGGGACCAAGGCAGGAAAATGGACTCTGTGACTTCTGAGTTTATGAGCTGGCTTTCAGAAGGATGACATCAGAGCAGATTAAGTACCAAAAAATAAAATAAAATAAAAATCCACTTGAAAGAAGGTAGAGAAAAGACAGGAGGAAGTAAAGGATGACTCAATTAGAAGATGACATGGTATCATAATATATGCAATTTTTCTAAACATATTACTCATTAACAGAAAAGTAGAGCATCAATTTGAGTGAGTTATTAAATAGTGGGTGGAAATTGAGTCTCCTGGTATCAGATTCCACCAGTTTTCTGAATCAGATGAACTTTTGTTTTTTTCCCCAAGAGAACTTTTGAATGTACCTTCTTCTCCTCAAGCTGACTGGACATTCTTCCTGTGGCTAACCTTGATATGGCAGTGTTGTTGTTGTTAAGTGCCGTTGAGTTGATTCAAACTCATAGCGACCTTGCACAAAGTTTCTGAGGAACAGCTAGTGGGTTTGAACCACTGACCTTGTGGTTCACAGTCCAGTGCTTCTTCTACAGTGCCACACCAGGAGTTCAGTAAGTCTGGATCATACCTGGGTCTCAAGCAAAAGCCTCATCCCTTGGCCACCACAGTTAACTAACCAGTTGCAGTGAGGTGAACACAATTCCAACTCAAGACAACCCTGTATGCGTCAAAAGTAGAGCTGTGCTCCGCAGGGTTTTCAATGACTGATATTTTAAAAATAGATCCCCAAGCCTTTCTTCCAAGATTCCTATGGGTGGACTTGAATCTCCATCCCTTCCGTCAACACACAAAACACATTAGCTTTTTTGTACCACCACCTAAGCTTATTTTCTTAAATTTTCTAATGGAAATTACAGTTGTAGTCAACATATCACTTCCATGGTCCACAGACACTCTGTATTATTTACTTCTATGTAGTCTTGTTGATTTTTTCCCATTTACAATGACTTGCCTTTGTTCCTGCCTATTTATCAAGCAAAGTCCTTGGATTACACTGACAGTTTATACTTAAACGTTGGTGATTCAAGTCCACCTGGAAGTGCTCATCTAAAGATTGTACCCAAGAAAACCCTGTAGATCAGTTTTACTCGGTAACACGTTGGGTTACCATGAGTCCAAATCAACTTGACAGTAATAAGTCATTCACCAAATGCTCTTCACATTCATGAATCAAGTTCTACCTAATCCATCAAATCGAGTGTCTCTAGGTTTTTCTCTGATTATCCTAACCAACAGTAAGTGCTCAGTGTTTCTTTATTAAAGGTATTGTAACATAATATATGCTAATGTAATATCAATGATCCAGTAAATCCAATTCCATTGAATTTCTCCTAAATTCTGCTGGCAGAGAAGAGCAATAAATACATCATGCAAATGAATTGCATTATTGTCAAGGGACAAATGATTTTATATGAGTCCTGGTGTGGTGCTGTAAGATCAGCACTGGACTGTGAACCACAAGGTCGGTGGTTCAAACCTACCAGCTGCTCCTTGGAAACACTATACAGGGTTGCTACGAGTCAGAAATGACTCGATGGCACTTAACAACAACGAGGGAATAATGACACTAGGAAGGTACACACACCTCAGAATGATCAATCATTTGAGACCAAAAGGCAGTATTTACCCAAGGACCAAGTTCAGAAGGCTTAGGAAAGGAGGCCCAGAAGCAGGAAACCCAGGGAGGAAGTGGGATAATTGATGTTCCATTGTGGGGACTGCAATCAATGATCTGAAACATAATGTGTATGATTATTGAATGGAAACTGACGACCCAATCACTAAACCTTCACCCAATTCACAATAAAAAGCAAAAATAAACAAATAAAAATGAGCTCACAACAGAATGTTATCTGACGACCCTAGCCTAGTTCTTGGTACATATAATATGGATGTAATAAATATTTGTTTTTTTAAACCAAAACTTTATGATTCTGTGTTTTTGTTGTTGTTAAGTGCCGTTGTATGGGTTCCAACTCATAGCAACCCTGTGTAGGGTTCCCAAGGAGTGGCTTATGAGGTTGAACTGCCGATCTTGTAGTTGAAACCAACCTTTGTAATCCTGTGCTTTATCCCACAGCATCACATCAGGATTCCCCTTATAAGCCTGTCTATTATTTGGCTGAAGATGGAGCTATGGGGCTGAGCTCATTTCCTGACCTGGAGGGTGACTGAGGGCCATAATCTCCAGGTTCCTTCAGTCTCTATCCAACCAAGGAGCCTGGCCATTTTTATGATTTTGAGTTCTGTTCCACATTTAACTTCCACTCTATCCAGGACCTTCTAATGCGATCCCTTTCAGAGCATCAAATTCACATTTAAGGTAACATGCTATGTATAATTGATACATAAGCAAAGCATTTAGAAATGATCTATTGCGGCTTCCTTAATTGAAAGGTGAAGATGCTGAGGGTCAGAAAGCAGCAGCAGCTTGTCCACAGTAATAGGCATATTTAGGTAGCAGAACCTGGGACCAGGACCTCAACACATTCATTGGTTGCTGCAATCTAGTAAAGGTCTATGGAGAAAAATTCTGCACAGAGAAAAAGTACAGCCCAATAGCATAAAAAAACAACACAGCTCTGGGTTTCCCCTGAGAGAAACCTCTTCTCAGCTCACAGGCCAGGACTTTTTTTTTTTTAGTTGTAGAGAAATGACCCAACCCGAGAGCAGTGGAGCATCAATCTCACCATTAAGGCCCTGACATGGCTGAGATCTTTAGCACCAGTGAGTAGCAATTATTTTTGTAGTAGAGGTCCATGTACAGAGAATTGATTCTCCAGCGCATATGAATCTTCCCTATTAGCCCCACTTGTTAAGTGGGGGCTGTACTTCTGCCTGCAGTGGAGAATGAGAATCGTCCAACCCAAAAGTCGCTCTTCATGCATAAACATCATTCCTGCTATCGCTTAATGGGAAAGGGTTCCACGGTGCGGTGGAAAATAGAGCCTAGCGTCTTGTGATAAATCTGTCAAATGTGACAAGCTCTGTGTGAAGAGCAGCGCTATGGCTGATTAAATGAGCAACCCGGTGTACAGAACAATCATGCGTCAAAGCTCGGTCCACAGCTCAGGAGACAAAACAGGACTTCACCCAGGAGTTATGAGGAGCCCAGTACCCTGGGCATCTGAGACCTTACTCATTAACACACCCTTCCTATCCCTCCCACTCCTTGCCTTGTTTGGTTCATTCTTCAATAACTAGACTAGGAAGTCTGGATCAGGTGTTCTATATTGTTGAGGTGACACATTGGAGAGGAAGATACAGCTCGTCTGTCATTTGGATGGGTGAAGCACAAACCTGTAACTTACCTCTAATTATCCTTCAACATTTGTGACCACAGGACATGCCAACCTTGACAAAATTAAAATTTGCACAGGCTCAAGCTTTGCTTTGACGTTTCCTTGCCTCCCTTTTTCATATATTTCTAGCACCACATGTACCCAAGGCCCCAAACCACTTCACAAGTCCATGTAACCTACTCCCAGGAGTCCCTCTAAGTTGTTTCCGCTCTGACAACTGCCTCAAGACCTTGATTTGGGCTTTTACCTAACCTGTTATTTCCTCTCTCACTATCCTAGATTTATCCTTACTCATTGTTATTGCTGCTACCGGCCATGAAGTTGGTCCCCCAACTCACGACAAGCCTACGCACAACGGACCAAGATGCTGCACAGTCTTATACTGTCCCACGTGGATTAGGGATTGGACGCTGGTGATCCATAAGATTTTCACTGACTGATTTTCCGAAGGCGATTACCAGGCATTCCTTCTTTGTCTGCGTTAGTCTGGAAGCTTCACTGAAACCTGTTCAGTGCGGAACAACGTGTAAACCTCCACAGATGGTGACTAAACATGAAGTCCATTGACTGGGAATTGAATCTGGGTCTCCCTCATGGATGAAGAGAATTCTACCGTAGAACCCCAATGCTTCACAGTCTTTTCTCAGAAGCTAGCTGATCTGATAAAAAGGAAAACGTGTTATCTCACACAAGTGTAGCCCTTCCTAGAAAAATGTACTGCAGGAATCCACCACCACCACTTGCTGCCATTGGGTAGACACCAACTCATGGCAGCCACATGTGTGTCAGAGTAGCCTTGTGTGTCAGAGTTCTCAGTGAGTGATCTTTCACAAGTTCACTGCCAGGCCTTCCTGCCAAGGCACCTCAGGATGGATGTGAACCACCAACCTTTCTGTTAGCAACTATACATGTAAAGCATTTGCACCAACCAGGGATGCAATGGTCACCTATCACAAAGGTGTTGTTGATAGGTGTCATCGAGTCAGTACCAACTCATAGGGACCCTATGCACAACAGAACAAAACAGTATGCGGTCCTGGACCAACCTCACTACTGTTGCCACACTTAAGCCCATTGATGCTGCCACTTCGCCAATCCATCTTGCTGGGGGTCTTCCTCTTTTTCTTTGACCCTCCACCTACCAAATATGATATACTTCTCCAGAAACTGATCCCTCCTGACAATATGTCCAAAGTATGAGAGACAAAGTTTGGCCATCCTAGCCTCCAAGGAGCACTCTGGCTGTACTTCTTCCAACACAGACCTGTTGGTTCTTCTGGCAGCCCATGGCATTTTCAATATTCTCCTCCAACACCATAATTCAAATGCATCAATTCTTCTACGGTCTTCCTTATTCACTGTCCAGCTTTCGCATGCATATGAGGTTATTGAAAATACCATGGCTTGGGCAAGGCGCACCTTAGTCCTCAAGCTGACATACTTGCACTTCAACATTTTTAAAAGGTCTTATGCAGCAATGAAATACGTCGTTTGAATTCTTGACTGCTGCTTCCATGAATGTTGACAGTTGATCCAAGAATGAAGTCTTTGACAACTTCAATCTTTCCTCCATTGATAAGAATGTTGTTCATTGGTCCAGTGGTGAGGATTTTTATTTTCTTTACATTGAGATGCAATCCATACCCATGGCTGTCGTCTTTGATCTTCATCAGTCAATACTTTAAGTCCTTTTCACTTTCAGCAAGCAAGATTGTATCATCTGCATATTGTAGGTTGTTAATGAGTCTTCCTCCGATCTTGATGCCACTTTTTTCTTCATACAACCAAGCTTTTCAGATTATTTTATTAAAAATTATCTACTGGTAAATGACTACAACATATACTCAAATGTTGTAGAAATGCATATATGTGTGAGGGACATTTTAGTTCTGCTGCAGATAATACTACAAGTGTACCAACTAAAGATTGGAAAATCCTACACACTTCTGGGGAGGATGTCTTTCAGATAGCTCACAAAAACTAATGAGAAAGAAAAATGTTGAGACAGCCCTTAAAAACTTTGTTTTTTTACTCATCTATTTGTTTGTTGTTTTATTCATTCATCTCATTACATAAGCTATACTTGAAGCTCATTGTGCTAGACTCCAGAGCTCCAATGTCTGTTGGAGGCACCATTTCTGTCTTCAAGGATTTTCACAATTATTGGATGCTGCTTCCACCTAATTATTTCTTTGCATTTATTCAAACAGATTGAATACATTTCTACTGTATATACTGTTCTGGACATGAAAAAGAACATGAAGATAAATGAAACAATTTCTGCATTCACAGTTTGTCATCTATTTACATTTTTTAACTATCATGGGTATAAATGTACCTTAACGTAAGGACTAGAAACTTCTAAATCTGCACCTGGCTCTGCCCATTTCCTGTTATATAAAAATAACAACAACAAAACCCAATTGTCATTGAGCCAATTTCAACTCACAGAGACTCATTACATGCTCCTGGGCTAGTCAGAGTAGGACCTACAGTCTTTTCAATGGCTGTAAGCTTCCAGGATAGATTGCCAGACCTTTCTTTCAGAGCATTACTGGGCGGATCCAAACCACCAACCTTTCTGTTAGTAGTCCAGCACTTCACCATTTGCTAATTATGTGTTGCTGCCTTATCACAGCTTAGGTATGTTTTATGCATTCTACAATTTTAGGGTTTTACAACATTCTATTCTTATTCATCCAAGCAAATGGATGAATGAATATTCTTATTTATCCATCAACACTCATGGAAGCAGCAGCCAAGAACTCAAATGACATATCGCATTAGGCAAATCTGCTACACAAGATCGCTGTAAAGTGTTCAAGAGCAAAGACGTCAGTTTGAAGACTAAGGTGCACCTGATCCAAGCTATGGTATTTTCAGTGACCTCCAATGCATGTGAAAGTTGGGCAATGAATAAGGAAGACCGCAGAATTGATGCATTTGAGTTATGGCACTGGAGAAGAATATTAAAGGTTCCATGAACCGTCAGAAGGACAAGCAAATCTACATTAGAAGAAGTACAACCAGAATGTTCCTTGGAAGGTTTCGTTTCTCATGCTTTGGACATTTCCAGAAGGGACCAGTCCCTGGAGAAGAACATCATACATGGTTTAAGTGCAGTGTCAGTGAAAAAGAGGGAGACTCCCAATGAGATGGATTGGCACAGTAGCGGCAAGTGTGACGATGGTGCATGACCAGGTGGCGTTTTGTTCTGTTGTACAGAGGGTTGCTATGGGTCACAAGTGATTGGATGGCACCTAACAACAACAATTCTTATTCATAGTAAGAAGCTTTCTGTTTCTTATCCGTGTGTGTGTCTTCTTCCTTTATGTCCATAGGAAAAACCCCTCCAAGAAATTCTTCCTGAACTCTTCTCCAATTCAGCAGTCAGAATGGAAGCACCCAGAGTGACTCCACAGTCTTTGACATCAGTACCATCACATTGCACGAGACCCCAGGATGGTGTAAATAGTCAATGTGCTCAGATGCTAACTGAAAGGTAGGAAGTACACCCAGAGGCACCTCAAAATAAAGGCCTAGCAATGTACTTCTGGAAACATCAGTCACTGAGAAGCCCCATGAAGCACAGTTCTATTCGGACACACCTGAGGTCATCATAAGTGGGAGCTGACTCGATGGCAACTAGTTAGTTAAAATTGTTGCATTAAGCACTACTAACAAGTTTAGTATTTTCACAACTGCATTGCTTCTGATGCTTCAAAGAAAAGTACGCTTCTTTCGCTTCTTTGTCATTTTACGCACGTATTTTAGCAGAATTCTTTTAAAACAAAATCAAATGGTAGTCGTTCTGTATTATAAGGGTCCTAGGTGGTGCAAAAAGTGTGTACTCTGGTAGCATAGCGGTTACGAATTGGGCTGCTAACCTCAAGGTCGGCAGTTCGAAACTACCAGCTGTTCTGCGGGAGAAAGACGAGACGTTCTGCTTCCGTAAAGATTTACAGCCTCAGAAACCCTGTGCAGGGTCGCTATGAGTCAGAAGCGACTCCACGGTACTTAACAACAATAACATCAACTGTAAGGTTGAACTCTCACAATAGAACTGTGGAAGAAGAACCTGGTTAATGTGTTTCTGTCAATGTACTAGCCAGGAAAAGCCTACGGAGCAATTCTACTCCGTAATACCTGGGTCCCCGCGAGGTAAAATCAACTCAATGGCAAAGGTTTAGGGTTTTTACTATGTATGATGCAATGGACAACTTTTGACTTCTTTTGTTATTTCACACAACTTAACACACACCTGAGACTGCAGACTACACTGCAGTATCACAGGCATGCAGGGGCCACCACAAATAGAAAATACAACAGTTCAGGGTTTGAGTAAGTTTGAGTTCCTCCTTTTTTTACCCCTGCTAACCAGATTAAGTCCTATTTAAATCATTGTCAGCCACTTGTCATATTATCTCAGATAGAATCTATATGGAGGGGAGGAGGAGGCGAAATAAAGAAAAACACAAGACAAGATGATTTCCCAAAACCCTGGGTCAACTAAAAGTATAGTTTCATTTAAAATGTGCTGGATTTGTTCTGTTTGTTATTACTCTGAATTATTCAGTAGCACTCTTGGACACAGAGGAGAATGCACAAATATTGAACTTTTCTGTTTGGGCTACTTAATGTCACAGGTTCTGTATAATGTGACAACATTGCATAATGTACATTGGAAAAGTACATGTTAGGTTCACTCTTTTTCTCATAAAACCCCATTTCAATTCTTAGAATAAAGGCATATTTTGTGGCATTGTCCCTATGGGCTCTTATTTGAACCTCTGTAGCCTTAGGCATGTGAGATATTAGTGATTAATAGCTAATCACTAATAAGACTGGTTAGCCTATGGAGCATAAGGGGTTTCTGAAATCTATTTCAAAAGAATTACTCTAGGATTTCCAGTTCTGGCAATATGGCAGACTAAGCCTGAACACACTCCCAATACAAATCCTTAGAAATAGTGGCTAAAACATAACTAAAATCTTTTGAATGCTTAGCTGAGCTTTCAGGAATTAGAAAGCAATCTCTGGAAGCCAGCAAGAAAAAGTTGCTAAAATTCAGAATGCTAAGACGGTATACTCATAGCTGCCCCGGTCACCCTGGGGCTTGGATTTTAATATCAACATGACGATAGCTGGTAAAGCCATCTGCCTATGTATAAAGGAGAGTTAGGAAAGAGCCATCTCATAAAACTAGTCTCCTTGGAGAGTCTACATATTGTGAATGAGAGGACAAAGTGGGGGGAAAAAATCCTACTAATAGGCACAGGGAGAGAGCAAGGAAGAGTAAGGAAGGTTATCTGTCTTTGGACTCTTTGGAAAAACAAAACAAAACAAAAAATAAAAATCTTCTTGAATATGCATTGTTGTTGTTGTTGTCAGGTGCCATCGAGTCGGAACCTACTCATAGCGACCCCATGCACAGCAGAACGAAACAATGTCCGATCCTGGGCCAATCTCACTACCGCTGCCACACTTGAGTCCATCAATGATGCCACCTGGCTGATCCATCTCGTTGGGGGTTTTCCTCTTTTTCTCTGACCCTCCACCCTACCCAGCATGACATCCTTCTCCAATGATTGTTTCCTCCGGACAATATGTCCAAAGTAGGAGAGATGAAGCTTAGTCATCCTGGCCTCCAAGGAGCACTCTGGCTGCACTTCTTCCAAAATAGATCTATTGGTTCTTTTGGCAGTCCATGACACTTTCAGTATTCTCCTCCAACACCACAACTCAAAGGCATCAATTCTTCTACGATCTTCCTTATTCACTGTCCAGCTTTCGTATCCATATGAGGCTATTGAAAACACCATGGCCTGGGTCAGGCGCACCTTAGTCCTCAAGCTGACATCTCTGCTCTTCAATACTTTAAAAAGTTCCTGTGCAGCAGATTTGCCCGGTGCAATACGTCGTCTGATCTCTTGACTGCTACTTCCACGAGTGTTGATAATTGATCCAAGAAGAATGAAGTCGTTGACAACTTCAATCTTTTCTCCATTGATAAGAATATGCATACCTAGATATATTTTCTTCATGGTTGGACACTACAACATGGGCTAAGAAACTCCAGGCTGATAAAACAAAGACTGGTCATGAACCATTAGCAGCCCACGGGCACCTAGACATTTTCAAAACTCAGAACTCAGAGCCAAGAGATTCTTACGCAAAGAAGGTCCAGTAAAACGATGTGACACATTAAAAAAACACAAAAGGACTTGGTCCAACATGTGAAAGACTGATTAGAATTCCAGGAATTTGTAGTAATAAATCAATGATTAGAAAGTGAAGGACAATGATGTGAAATAATTGTAAGTTTAGTACAGTTATCAACTGGTTTAGAATAAGAGATCACGGGGGGGGGGGTGAGGGGGACACAGATAAAGTTAGAAATCAGCAATGAAAACTTATCTTAAAAACATAAATATTGAAATGTAAAGCTCAATTAAATCAGAACAGATTAGAAAGAGTTGAGAGAATTTGCGAATTAGCATCTGGATCAGAGGAAACTATGGAATAAAGCAGTGAAAATCACAATGACAGAAAAATAGAAAGAACTGGTGAAGAGGTGTGATACATACAAGGAGAAATTCTAGCATCTGCCTAATGTAAGTTCCAGAAGAAAAGAATTCTCCACAATACTGAGGGGTTTCCAACTTACACTGACCTTGTAGAGCAGAGTAGAACTACCCCCATAGGATTGCCAAGGTTGTAAATCCTTACCAAAACAGACTGCTACATCTTTCTCCTGAGAATGGCTGGTGGGATGGGTTCAGCAGCCAATTGCTTTAACCACTGTGCCCTGAAAACAGAATGTTGTTGTTGTTAAGTGCCTTTGAGTCAGTTTCCACTCACAGCGACCCTGTACAGAATTTCTGATGATTTTAAATCTTTGCGGGAGCAGAAAACCTCATCTTTCTCCCAAAGAGCAGCCGTCAGGCTCGAGCTGAGGACCTTGTGGTTTGCAGTCAGTCTAGTGCTTATCCTATGGAGCCAAAAAGAATAGAGAGGTAATATTCAAAGAGAAAATGATACATAACTTTTCAGGAATAATGAAAGACATAAGCCCTCAGATTGAAGATGTGTGAGGACCCTTGAGCAACATATATAGCACACAAACATCCACATCCAGATACATTATTGTGAAACCAAAGAATACTAAAGAAAACCAAGAAATGCCAAAGCTAGGAGAGCAACAGAATATTTGCAAAGGGAAATAATTTAGCGAGACAACAAACAATAAAGGTCACATGGCAATGGACTAATAGCCTTAAAATATTTAAGCAATGAGAGTCAACAGAATTTGCATCCAAGTGAGTAAAAGATAAGACTACCGGGGTTGGTGAAGCTAAAGGGATTTGTCTCTTAAAAAGATTCATTGAAAGAGATAGGCTAAATTTCAAAGGAGACTGAACCCAAATGAAAGGAATGGGATATGAGAAATGATGGTAAATAAACTAGTAAACTCTGGTAGCGTAGTGGTCACAAATCGGGCTGCGAACCACAAAGTCAGCAGTTCGAAACTCCCAGCCACTCCGCAGGAGAAAGATGAAACTTTCTGCTCCAGTAAAGATTTACAGCCTCGGAAACCCTGTACAGGGTCGCTATGGATCGGAACTTACTCGACGGCACTTAACAACAACATACTAATAAGCAAGCACTCTCCGCATAAAATAATCACAATTAACTGTGGGGAAATAGATACAAAGTCTACATTAAAATATTGTGAAATTATGCAACTGCACATGGAGGCTCTGTAGGATAAGCACTGAACTGTGAACCACAAGGTCTGTAGTGCAAGACCACCAGTTGCTCTGAGGAAGAAAGACAAATGTTTTCTTCTCCAATCTTTAATAACCTCAGAAACCCTATACAGGGATGCTATGAGTCAAAACCAACTCAATGGCACTTAACAACTTAAATATGATGGGAGGAAAGGAAGTGCTATTAAAGAAAAGTTTTTTCTTTTATTGTCTTGAATGTGGTAGCAATATCATATAACATGAAGATTAGGTTAAATGTTTCCTGTTCATATATTGTTGATGGTGAAGTTAAGCTGCCATTGAATGAGTTCCAAATCATAGCTGTTGTTGTTGTTGTTGTTATATGCCGTGGAGTCGGAACCGACTCATAGCGACCCTGTACAGGGTTTCCGAGGGTGTAAATCTTTACGGGAGTAGAAAGCCTCATCTTTCTCCCGCGGAGCAGCTGGTAGTTTCAAACTGCTGACCTTGCGGTTCACAGCCCGAGTCGTAACCACTACGCTACCATAGCTAGCCGATACATAATAGAACAAAATACTGCCCAGTCTGGCACCAACCTCATAGTTGTCATGTTTGAGCCCCTTGTTGCGGTCACTGTGGCTATTCATCTAGTTCAGGGTCTCTGCTTTTTCGCTGATCCCTCCAATTGACCAAGCATGATGTCCTTCTCCAGGGACTGGTCTCTCCTGGTAACATTTTCAAAGTATCAGATACAAAACCTCAGCATCCTGCTTCTAAGGAGCAGTCTGGCTGTACTTCTTCCAAGAGCAACTTGCTTGTTCGACATCAATTCCTCTATGGTCTCTCTTCTTTTTTTCATCTCCAACTTTTACATGAATATGAGGCTATTGAAAATATGGTGGCTGGGATCATGCACACATTTAGTCCTTAAACTGACATCTTGATTCTAACATGCTAAAGAGGTCTTGCGCAGATTTACCTGCTGCAATACATCGTTTCATTTCTTTTGTTGTTGTTGTTAGTGATCAATTCAGCTTTTCCCTACTGTCTGTATGATCCCTTTTTTTTTTTTTTTTTTCTTTAAGTTTTTATTGTAGATTGAGTGAAAGCTTATAGGGCAGATCATCAGTTTTATATTCAATAAATCATACACCTTGTTTCATTACAATGATTACAATCCACAATCCCCTCCATATACCATCAGTTAACAGTATTTCTATTTACTTTAGCTCTTTTTTTTTTTTTAACACTCAGGCATATACAATAATTTACAGCACCAAAGGGCACATTCTGCAAGTCTGCCTTGTGGCCACTATCTCTTAGTCCCTTTATTCCCATGAATCTAGAGTCCTCAGCTGCTCCATGTCTCCATCTCTGCCTCCATCTCTGGTGTCACTGCTTCTCTGGATAAGGTCTCACATTCTGCTTGTGCGCTTCTCCTTTGATGGTCCTAGGGTACTGTTTCCAGTCTGCAAGATCAACTACTCCACCATTTTTGTTTTGTTTTTTCTGTTTCCTTACTTTTTTTTTTTTTTCTTAAGGTTTTTAGTGTGGATTGAGTGAAAGTTTACAGGGCAGATCATCAGTTTTACATTCAACAAATCATACACCTTGTTTCATTACAATGATTAAAATCCCTTCCACCATGTACCATCAGTGAACAGTATTTGTCTCTATTCACTTTACCTTTAAAAAACACACACACACACTCAGGCATATGTAATAATTTACACCTCCAAAGGGCACATTCTGCAAGTCTGCCTCCTGGCCACCAGCTCTTAGTCCCTCTATTCCAATGAATCTACAGTCCTCAGCTGCTCCCTCTCTCAATGACCCCATTTCTGCCTCCATCTCTGGCGTCCTTGCTTCTCTGGATAAGGTCCCACATTCTGCTTGTGCTCTTCTCCCTGGATGGTCCTAGGGTCCTCTGTTTCTGTACTGTAAGATTAACCTTTCCCCTGTTTTTGTTACAAAACTTCTACCTTTACAATAGTGACAGTCGCAATTAGTCATGATAACAATTATTCACTATTGAATCATACAAATCTTATCCCCATCTCTTTTAACCAGACACATCTAGACAAGATGAAAACTACTCAGTGGGGACTCTTCCCGCCCCCGCCCCCACACTCTAAACTAAACTCCCTCTTGAAACCTTGTAAGCCAATCACTTCATGCCTTTATCGCCCCCTCATTTTAGGTAGCCAATGTCAAAGTTGCCCTTCCCTATCTACCCTGTGTACAGAGGGGATAGCACTGATACTTGATGTAAAGACTCCTTCCCTCTGTTGGTATTTAGAGTTAGTACCTCCATGAGTATAGATCAGGTTCATCAAATTGTAGCAATTTACCTTTGTTTCCTTTATTAAAAAAAAATTTTTTTTTTAAAAATCTTCCTCTAGTTGAGTTCTGATTATCAAGCCATCAAGGCTAGGTCAAATGGGTACTGTCTGCAAGTATGGGTGTGCTTGTGCATCTCCCCTCACTTCATATCAGCTGGATGCTTCACTCTCAGCTCTAGCCCTCTGTGGCTATGTCCTTGTCCATGGGCTCAGGTGTCCCCAAGT
>NW_006408558.1:6885928-6893475 GCF_000296735.1 Chrysochloris asiatica | reverse complement strand
TAATGAAAACGCAAGCTACCAAATGGGAGACCTTTTATGCAAATCACATCACTTACAAAGAACTTGGATACCAATCAAATACAGAAAGAATACTCAACACTAAAAAATACAACAATAAAAGACTAAATGTTGAATGGACACATCTTCAGAGATGATGTACAGATAGTGAATCGCATGAAATACAATGAGATATCACCAAATACTTATTCCCATTGCCATCTAGTTGATTCTGACTCACAGCGACCTTGCAGGGCAGAGGCTGTGAATTGTTAAGGGAGCAGATAGTCTGACCTTTCTCTCACAGAACAACTGGTGGGTTGGAACTGCCGATCTTGCAGTTAACAGCCTAAATGCAAACCCACTATACAACTGTTGTTTTTAAATATCTATCAGAAACACTAATTTAAGGAAATTTATAAATAAGTTGTTGATGTTGTTAAGTGCCATTGAGTCAATTCTGACCCATAGCAATCCTGTTCCCAAAGAGCAGCTGGTGAGCTTGAGCCACCAACCTTGCAGTTCAAATGACTTTGCAGTCTGACACATTAGCCCACAGCGCACACCAGGACAGCCATTATGAAAAACCAATTGTCTCTTATAAAGTTAAGCATAGACTTCCACACAATCAAGTAATTCCACTTATATTTATGTAATTAGAAACAGGCTCTTGAGTATATTGGAATTTAGTATATGAAAGAGATTGTCTTACAAATCAGTAGGGGAAAGATGGACTAATCAGTAAATACTGATGGGTTGAATAGCACAGTCAGTTGAAACAAACACTGTATTATCTCACTTATATGAAATAAGCATGTTGGCGAAGAATATTTCAATTACCATGGACTGTCAGAAGAACAAACAAACTTGTTTTGGAAGAAGTACAGCCAGAACGCTCCTTAGAAGCCAGTATGTTGTTGATGTTAAGTGCCATCGAGTTGATTCTGACCCATAGCGACACGGTATAGGGTTTCCAAGGAGCAGCTGGTGAGCTTGAACCACCGAACTTGCAGTTCAAACGACTTTGCAGTCTGAGGCATTAGCCCACAGTGCCACACCAGGACTCCAGTATAGTGAGACTTTATCTCATGTACTTTTATCTGTTATCAGAAGGGACCAGTCTCTGGAGGACATCAGGCTTGGTAAAATAGTTGTTGTTGTTAAGTGTTGTCAAGTTGGTTCTGACTCATAATGACCCTGTATAGGGTTTCTGAGGAGTGAGTGGTCAGCTTGAACCTCTGACCTGGTAGTTCAAACAAATCGTGAAGTCTAGCATATTAACCCTCAGCACCACACTAGTACTCCCTTGGTAGAGAGTCAGCAAAAAAGAGCAAGACATTCAATGAGATGGACTGACAGAGTGGCAGCAACAATGCACTCAAACACAATTGGGAGGATGATGCTAGAGTAAGCAGTGCTTCCTTCTGTTGTACATGGGGTTGCTGAGTGGGAACGGACTTGAGGGAACCTAGCAACTTGCGTCTGTTTCAATTCATAGCAACTCTATGTACAACAGAATAAAATACTGTCTGATCCTGTGTCACCCTCAAAATCATTGTTCTGTCTCAGCTCATTGTTGCATCCACTGTGTCAATCTATCACATTGAGGGGCTTCCTGACTTTCTACTTTGCCAAGCTATGATGTCCTCCTCTAGGAACTGGTTCCTCCTAATAACATGTCCAAGGTACATGAGACGAAGTCTTGCCATTCTCACTTCGCAGGAATAGTCTGCCTGTACTTCTTCCCAGACAGATTCATTTGTTCTGACAGTCCTTGGGATTTTCAATATTCTTCACCAATGCTATCATTTAAAGGCACCAATTTCCACCCCACCCCACCCCCAATCTTCCTTATTCATTGCCCAACTTTTGCATGCATATGATGTGATTGAAAATACCATGGCTTAAGTCAGGATCACCTTAGTCCTCAAAGTGATATCTTTGTTCTTTAACACTTTAAAAAATAATTTCTGCCCAGTGTAATATGTTGTTTGATTTCTAGACTGCTGCTTCTTCTATATGAGTTCAGTGTTAATCCAAACACATTTTTTTGACAATTTCAATCTTTTCTCCATTTATCATGATGTTGTTTATTGATCCAATTGTGCGTCATTTTGTTTATTGAGTTATATTCCATACAGAAGGCTATTAGAGTCTTCGTTCTTCTTCAGCAAGTGTTTCAAGTCTTCTTCACTTTCAGCAAGAAAGGTTGTGCTATATTCATATGCTACTCCCTGAAATGGATAGACATTTACCAGTGCTTTTTGGTATAGTGACGGAGTATTCATCCGGTTTTCTTTATATGCTCCCATGCAATTCAATGTTTTGCTTATAGACTCCTTCACTATTACAATTCAAGGCTTAAATTTTTCCTTCAGCTCCAAGAATTGTTGAGAAATTCTTCCCCTTTGACTTTCTAATTCCAGGTCTTTGCACATTTTATTATAATGCTTTATCTTCTCAAGCTGCCATTGGAAATCTTCTGTTCAGCTCTTTTTCTTAATTATTTTTTATTTTCATTTTAGAAACGAAAAATTATTAGTGTTTAACAGAGGTGGAAGGGAGAGAGAAAGGAAACATTTTTGCTTAAGGAAGTAAGAAGTTTATGTTAAAGAGATGGAATAATCTAGAAAAGGATCATGAGAGTGTTTTCACAGCTTGAAGAACACATTCAATGTCACTTGATCTTGGGGAAAAAAGAGGAAAAAGAATACCTCTATAATATTGAATTTGCAAAGGATTTCTTAAATAAACAAAAAACTGTAAGTGATTTAAGAAGATGCTAAATCTAAATACATTACAGTAAAAGAAAGACAGAAAGAAAGAAAAACCTTCAGCATGAAAACATCACTTTAAACAAAGGAAAAATAACCAGAAAAAATAGCACACACACAAATACATGGGGCCTTCAAAAAGTTCATGGGAAATTTCATTTTCTTTTCATTCTGTTTTTCCATAAAAAGGAAACCAATGATAAGGAAGGTAATATACAGCAAGAGGGACGTTGACAGGTGAATGCTGACGGCAGGGGAAGACACAGGGAGGAGTGTAAGAGTTAAAGGGAACAGAAGTAAATACTGTTATACACACAATCCTACAATAGCAATGGTCTACGGGTAGATACAGGAACAGATATGCATACTGAGTGGATTTGAGAAGGAAAGTGGGAGTATACAACAAATACATAAAGAAAGGTTTGACAGAAAGAAAAAAACAACATTACTAACAAACATCCAGTTCAAGAGAGGTGATTGTTTTATCCATCAGATATGTTTAACGCAAGAAAAACTTACAATAAAATATTCCATATGCCTTCTAAAAAAGAGGAAATCAATGAATAACCTGTTGTGTATTAATACAGTGGAATACTATAAAGTAGTAGTCTAAAGGAGATACATGTATCAACACAAAAATCTATAAAACACTCTGTTAGTATACAAAGCAAATAATAAAAGGACACCTTTGACAGAACACCAAAATCCCAAATTCTTAAGTCACATCATAAATACTATAATATATATATATATATATATATATAAAACATTCCAATTTTATGAGAAAGACTCATGCCAATTTCTCAAAAGTGGTTTACTTTGAAGAAGAACAGAGAATAAATGCGGGTGACAATTTAGGTATGTCAGTAAAGTTCTATTTGTATAAATGAGACAGAGAAAGAGAGAGAGAGAAGATAAACCTGAACTAAATATGGCAAATGTTAACAAGTGTTTAAACTTTGTTGTAAGTATAGTTTCCATGTGTATGAAATTTTTCATAATTTTTAAACAATAGCTTTAAAGAAATAAAACATTTTGTAAATGTTTTGAGCAATGTCAAAATGACTAGAACACACATTTATCTTCCCAAATAGCTACATTAAAGAGCAACACTCATTTGGCAACATTCATTATCTGAAAAATAAGTTTTATTCCTGTTTCATACATATCTCTTGCTTAACGATTAGGATAAACCATTGAGCCTTAAATATGCAGTTAACAATTTCCCATGAGAAGAAGGGTTATGGTCTAGAACCAAACTATTTCAGTTCAATTTTCTTTCTTTGATATTTTTCAAATATATTAAATTATCATACAGTATTTTAATAAATATCAGGTTGAGATATTTATTAGAACATTTGTTCATTTTGCCAGACAGCACTAAACTACCAAAATGAGATTAGAATGGAAATTCAGTGAGACGTCAAAGCTCTAAGCGTAGGTCTTAGTCTAATTCCTCTCCTTCGTGTGTGCCCGTGGTTTTTAACAACTTGTCCATGTTGAACTCAGGAAATAGCATCCTGAAAGGTCTTCTTGTTTTCTCCAAACCCAGGAGGACACCATGAATTATTTAATTTCCTCGAATTCCTTAAGCTTCTGCTTTACCAAAAGGAAAAACAGAAAAAAGTTTTCCTTCCACTTTGACGATTATAGCTTTTTTTTTTTTTTTTTCCGTTTCGGGTCCTTTATGAAGCTCTTGATCTGAAAGCTTAGCCTTCCCAGACAACTGTTATTAGAAATGAGAAGCTGCCTGGATCTTGTCAGCCTCCATCTTACACACTATTTAATTTTCACTCTGGAGTTTACAAAATGGCTATTTCTATAATGCATTCCGTGTTTCTGGATAGAGAAGATTGCTAGCTCAGTAAATATCCATCTAAGCCTTCTTTCTCATCAACAAAACATGTCGTTTGTAGTACCCACACATCAACAGAACTTCCTGGAGACTGCCACTATTGCTTTTTCATAATTATATTTTATAATCCTGCTTTACACACGAGAGCTCAATTCACTTCCTCCTACAATGCATTAGTATCCTCTTCAAATCCATTAGTGATATCGCAAGCTCCACAGCATCGTTCCCTCTTCAAAATATTTTATTATTAAGTTACTGTATTCTGAGCTGGAGTCTATGAATATGTAAGTAAGGCATTGTATGTTTATGTACACTCTGCCAAGACAAAAAAAAAAAAAAAAAAAAAAAAGCCAGCTTATTTTCCCTAATATTTTGGCAGTGGTTTAAAAGTCGCCATGTGTTTTTAAGAGAGATGTTCAGTCAAGTTGAAAATGATTATTATATATGTATAAATAAATATAAGAATCCATTTCTTGAAATTCTTTACGACTCAATCCCTACATTTTCTTCTATCTGCAAATAAAATGCCAATGCTACTTAGCAGAGGAGGTATGGACAGACAAACAGACTCCAGTGTTCTGGGACGCTTAGACAATCCTACACAGTGTTAGCTGGTTTCAGTCTGGCACTATAGGATAAGAACTAGACCAAAAGGCTGGTTTGAACGTCAAGGTCGGTGGTTCGAACTCACCAGCCACTCCTTGGAAACCCTATACAATATCGCTATGAGTTGGAAACGACTTGAGGGCACTCAACACCAACAGTATTCCAATTCTAACATTTGAAACTCATTGGCCCTCCATCTCATTGGCATGACACTGCCATTATGGTCTGTACTTTTCAAAGCTAGAGCGTCCTCTTGTTTATCGTCTATACTGTTGTTAGCTACCATCAAGTGGATTTCAACTCATAGTAACCCCAAGTGTCACAGAGCAGAGCTGTTCCGTAGAGGTTTCTTTGTCATAATCTTTATGGAAGCCGATCATCAACACTTGCCTTCTGAGGAGTCACCATGTAGGTTTGAGCCACTAACTTTTCACTTAGCTGTTGACTGCAAACCATTTGTGCCACCTAGATTCCTGTATACACATATGTTGTTGTTGTTAAGTGCTGTGGAGTCGGTTCCGACTCATACCGACCCTGAACAGGGTTTCTGAGGCTGTAAATCTTTACGGGAGCAGAAAGCCTCATCTTTCTCCTGTGGAACAGCTGGTAGTTTCGAACTGCTGACCTTGTGGTTCACAGCCTGATCCGTAACCACTACACTACCAGAGTATACATGTATACCCAAAAGAAAAAACACCCCATTATCGTCAATTTCAACTCATAGTGATTTTGTAGAACAGAGTAGAAAATGTTCTATACGGTTTCCAAGGCTGCACTTATTTACAAAACAGACAGCCACACCTTTCTCCTGTGGAGCAGCTGGTGGGTTTGAAATGCTGACCTTTTGGTTAGCAGTCCAATGCTTAATCACCTGCACCACCAGGGCTCTTTTTATATATGCATAGGCATCAATACCCACAGCCATTTAGTCCATTCTGACTCATAGCCACCGCATATAGGATTTCTGAGGCTCTTTACGGGAACAGAAGGCCTCATCTTTCCCTCAAGGATTGGCTGGTGGTTTGAACTGCCGACCTTGTTGCTAGCAGTTCAGGGCTTACCCTACAGTGCCACCAGGAGTCCTTCAGATGTCAGTGGGTTTGAACTGCCGACTTTGCTGTTAGCAGTTCAAGGCTTATCCTGCAGGCGTCCCTTAGATATCAATAATCCATTCACTTCAGCCAAAATGAAGTTTATTACAATTTGATACATTACATATTTGAGACCCAATAACAAAACAACAAAGATACATTGTGGAAATACCCCAAATGTTCAACAGATTAATGAATAAACAAAATGTGGTCTATATTTACAATGAATAGTATTCAACCATAAAAGGGAATCAAATTACGATAAACACTAAAACATGAATTAACCTCAAATATACATGCTACAACATGAATGAAACTTGAAAATATCATGCTAAAAAATGAATGAAAGAAGACAGTCACCAAAGACCACATATTTTCTGATTTCATTTATATGAAATGTCTAAAGTTGGCACATCTATGCAAACCCTAGTGTAGTGCTACTAACTGCAAGTTCAAACTCAACCTGCTGCTCCTCGGAAACCCTATACAAGGTCATTATAAGTCTAAACCGACACAATGGCACACAACAACAACATAAAAGTAGAAAATAGACTGCTGGTTGCTTCAGCCTAAGAAGGCGAAGAGACAAGGTGATGATAGCTAAGCGGCACAGGATTTCTCTCTGAGCCAAGGAAGTGTGGTGATGGTGCACATATCTATGACATACTAAAAGCCATGGATTAACACAGTATGAGAAAACCCTATACGGGGTCACTATGGGTCAAAAGCGACTCAACGGCACTTAACAACAACTAGTGGGTGACTTGTATAGTATGCAAATTATACGTCAACAGTACTATTTTTTTTTTTAAACAATGAGCTGTGGCAAATGCACTGTGTTTTATATATACATATAGTCCTAAGGAGCTCTTTGGTAGCATAGTGGTTATGAATCAGGCTGCTAACCTCAAGGTTGGCGGTTCAAAACTACCAGCTGCTCCGCGGGAGAATGATGAGGCTTTCTGCTCCTGTAAAGATTTACGACCTCGTAAACCCTGTACAGGGTCGCTATGAGTCGGAACCAACTCCAGAGCACATAACAACAACAACATATACAGTCCTGGTGTGGTACTGTGAGCTAGTGCGCTGCACTACAAAGTTGCTTTGAACCATAAGGTTGGTGGTTCAAGCTCACCAGCTACTACTTGGAAACTCTATACAGGGTTGCTGTGGGTCAAAATTGACTCAATGGCACTTAACAACAACATATATATTTTAACTATA
>NW_006408558.1:6872371-6885653 GCF_000296735.1 Chrysochloris asiatica | reverse complement strand
TGGTAAGCTTAACTTTTCCTTTTAAAAAAAGATATATTCATTAATTTATTGTAGTCTTGAAGTTTGTGTGGAGATGGAGTAGACATGGGACGATGTTGGGGTCTGGCCTCCATCTTGCTGAGTCAATCTGGTGGGGAAATCTCTCTCCCCTGGGCCCTTTAATGGGGTTTGAGGAGACCCCCATCAGTGTGGGAACTTTCACCAGATGCTCCCTTCAGGATAGTGGTACACTGGCTCATTTATATTACTACTTTTTCTGCCCATGGGATCTTGGTAATTGATAAATTGGTAGATTCAGTTTACTGAGGTCTGTTTGCTCCTTCAGGGATAATCTGATGTTGTTGTTGTTGTTGTTGTTAAGTACCGTGGAGTCAGTTATGACTCATAGTGACCCTGCACAGGGTTTCCAAGGCTGTAAATCTTTACAGGAGCAGAAAGCCTCATCTGTCTCTCGTGGAAAACTGGTAGTTTCGAACTGCCAACCTTGAGGTTAGCAGCCTGATTCGTAACCACTACACTACCAGAGCTCCTTAATCTGATGTTGATGTTAGAATCTCCAAATATGCCAAAGTGGTATTCTTTCTCTCACTTGGCCCAAGTCTCATTCATAGGAAACGCTGACATGTCTCTACCTCAGCAAACCCTGATAATGCGGGCTGTATGAGAATGCAGCCACATCTCAGCTGTCCAATAAGAACAACCAGTCTGCCTCATGCCTGTTACATTGTTAGACCATCTACTGTGTGGCCCCTCTGCAGAAAACTTGTGTCAGCTCTCAGCATGGCTTCTCTGAAGGCCCTCTTACTGAGCTAAAGAAGCAGGCTCAATTGGCCTCTCTTGCTGAGTTGAGTGGAAAAGGAGAACTCCTGAACACGCACAGGTTTCTCAAACAATTCTGTCACTGTCTCTTTATCTTCATTCTCCTTTCTACATCCTTTTATATTCCTTACTTGGGGAAAGCAGTTCCTTTATGAGTGGTTTTTGCCACCAACTTTAGAAATTTGGGTTTCGTAACACCTCATCTTAGAATTTGGTACCTGAAACATTCATTTCATGTATGTTGTTGTTAAGTGCCAATGAGTTGGCTCTGATTCATAGCGACCCTACATATGTTTCCCAGGAGCAGATGGTAGGTTTGAACTGACAATCTTGAGGTAGGCAGTACAGTGCTTATTCTACAGCATCAACACCAGGACTCTATTTTTATGTGTAATTATATATAACGTATCTTCATGTTTATTTCTGATTCCTCTTCAGAATGATTAGCTCACTGCTAGCAGGGACTGGGGCTGGTATTTACCATGGTATACACAGTATTTATTCCAAGTATGAGCATCCCATAATAGTCACTCATACACTATTTGTATAGTGAATGCATGCATTAATATACTCTTTTTTACCTATTTATTAAAATATATTTTGGTAGCTCAGACCAGGAAGCCATATAAATTCCCAAAGCAATCGCCATGTCTTCCACAAGAAATATTTTTCTTCTTTTGAACCTTTCTGGTAGGTGCATCAGTTAAGTAATAAATATTCTTTTTCAGAGTTCTCCACAGTTCTCCCAAAATGTCAATCATGCTATACCACAAATAAGTATTTAAATAAATAAATAAAGCAATTTACAATACAGTTGCATACCAAATGCTACGAATTTTTAGTTAACTAAACAAAAATAGCTGGCTTCTCTCCTAATGAAACAAAAGGAAATATAACGGGCAGTTACAAGAATTCATTGTAATGCACAAGATCTGGTTACCGGGAGTTCTGTGCTGCACTGTTTAAAGCATTCTAATTGATTACCTTGGAGTCAGTTGATTTGGAAAATTCTGATCATAAGCTTTGATATGAATGCACTATAAATATGAAGTGCATTATCATCGGTCCTTTCCAAATACATTACATATGATCAACACAGTAAAAGCATTACACAAACCTCTATTACCATCTATGGCCAATTTGTAACAGATGTTGTGGCAATAAAAATTCCAATTTGAAACAAATGAAAAGAATCTCCAACAAATTTTCCATGGTGCCTTTACTGGACAAGTAATTTCAGAGTCTACCACTGTCTGTCAGTTATACTGTGGTGACTTGTGTGTTGCTAGGGTCCTGGAAACAACTATGTCACCAATATTTCAAATACCAGTAAGGTCACCACCCATGGTGAACAGGTTTCAGCAGAGCCTCCAGACTAATAAAGACTAGGACAATAAACCTGGTGAAAATTAGCCAATGACGACGCTGGAACACAACAGAAATAACATTGTCTGCTGTAGTGCTGGAAGATAAGCCCCCAGAGGTTGGAAGGCGCTCAAACTGCACAGTAACCACAATGAACTCAAGCATATCAGTGACTGAAGATCCCAGGACCAGGTGGAATTCTGCCCTGCTGTATGATGGGTCACCGTGCGTCACAGCCAACTCAATGACAACTAACAACACAATTCTAGATCAAACAAAGGAAAATGTCTTTCAGCCAAACACAGCCACCCCCAAATGGAAAAAGAAAAAATTAATTAAACTTTTAGGTGAAATGACTTTGTTAATTGTGTCATGAGTGGCAATTTACTTAACTTTTAATATGTGAGGGTTTCTTTGGAATTTTTTAAATGAAAGCATTATTTTTTCTGCTGGCGGTGTCTTTCCTATAAGCAACATCTTAATAAGATTTATTAACATGTACTCCAAGTGAGGACAACAGAAAGCTTAGGTAGCACCATTAACATGTGTGACCATCAAATCAATGAAGTATGAGTCTGAATATCTGTCATCTTAAGTGCTCAAAATACCTTCACTGAAAACGAAATTTTCATTCAAAGATGTAAATGAGTATTGTGAAGAACACGATCCAGATGTCTTAATAAATTGATGGGAAGAGATGTTATTGCTATGTTCAAGTTAAAAACACACACACCGTTTAACTTGAACATAGTAAGTTACGCACCTACTCACTGCCAACAAGTTGATATGAAGGTATAAAGAGGTAAAGTAACACACAAACAGTGACAAAGTTAGAGAACCAGGAAATGAGCCACTGCCTCACACCTAGGCTGGTAACATTGATAGGCATTACATTCGATGTTCCTAAGAAAACATCTTAGCTTTCCTCTCATTTTCCTCAGATTTCTCATGACCTCTAGAGATTCCAAACCAGATGATAAATATGAATTTAGATTTGCTCATCAAAAGGGTGACTTAACACAGTGATTTCCAAGCATGAAAAATTGACAGAATTACAAAGGGAACTTTTTAAAATACAAATTTCTGATCTGAACCAGGAATGAATTATCCAGAAGATAAGATAAGCACATGCTTAGTGCATCAACAAAACAGATATACCAGCTTTCCACAACAAAGTTCCACAGATGCCAAGCAGACAGGACACAAGGAAAAGTGAGCACCAGAGGAAAGGAATTAGCAAGGCACTATAGGAGTCAGGAACGACTCGATAGCACTTAACAACCACAAATGAATTAATGCAACTCCAGTATCAGGCGGAAATGAAATTCTCGCAGTCACCAGGGTGCCCACACGAAAGGTTGTTTAAGCTATGAGGCCCTTACTTCTTTAATACCATCATTGACATCTGTCCCCTCTCCATGTAATTAGAACTCCTGATCTCGGTGGGGTTTCAGGGTTATACTATTACTTTCTAATAAACTAGAAGTTGGAGTGGGCTGTTAAGTCTAGATCCTGATACATTCATCCAATATTTAACTGGAAGCAACATGAATTATTATTGGTCAAGGACAGATTCTATTACTAGATAACAGGTCTCAGATCCATTTTGAGAGAACATCTTAAACATCCACATCTATTGATCTAGCAATTCCAGCCAGAAGGGCCAGCAAGCAATGCACTTTGCCACGACACAAACATGTCCTGGTAAACAACCAATGAGAATTCCAGTAACAGATGATGCACAAAAACGAAGACACTCCAAAAAGTCAACTATTGCAATGAATTAAATCAAGTTGCTTTTTAATCATGTAACATTTACATATCGAGTTAGGTCCTAAGTTTTATAACTTTTAACTTTAAAATATGTTTGGCATACATATAGATGCAATCTGTTGTTGTTGTTGTTGTTAAGTGTCATCGAGTCTGTTCTGACCATAGAGACCCTATATACGGTTTCTGAGGAACGGATTTGTGAGCTTGAACCGCTGACCTTGTGGTTCAAACTGACTTTGCAGTCCAGCGCATTAACCCAGAGTGCCACACCAGGACACCTTAATGCAATAAAGATAATACTGTTGCTGTTGTTAACTGCCATTCAGTTGATTCTGACTCATAGGGACACTGTATGGGGCCTCCAAGGAGCGGCTAGTGAGTTTGAACTACCAACTTTTTGGTTCAAATTGACTTTATGGTTGAATGTTTATCCTACTAGCATGGGTAATAATTTAATATAATACTACCAAAGCAATCATCCAAAGTTACTGGAAATATTATTATTTATCTAACATGCTAAGTTTTCATTTATGTATCGAGAGTTTTTTTTCCTCTGTTGCATGGAACACAGTGTTTAATATTACTCGATGTATGTTAATACATAAGGTATTATGTATATTAATAAGATGCAAAATTCAGTATTTATTTATCATGCAAAATATGATTCTGCTTTACAATGAGAGTGTTTCTAAATTCATCTTTCAAGAAAGCAACAAAGAACATTTATCAAAGCATGACATTCATATTTTATCAGAATTTTCCCATATCTCCATGTAAGGAAATTAAATAATTCCAACAGGAAATATATTAAATCAATATTTAGTTAATAAAAATTAGATAAATATACTTCATTTTCCATTTTCCCTACAGACTAACTTTCTTTTAAGAAACTGATTCGTACTGTTATGACTCACAAAATAAACTTGTTCACTGAGAAGTGGAACTATTGCTACATCAGTCATTCGTGTATCTCTGGAGATGGGAGCTGAGCAACTCCACAAAGTAAGAAGAAGGTACATTTTATCAATTTTGTATACTATAAGAATTCTATTTTCCTTCTCATCTCAGACGGACCAGTAGAACCTCACAAGCAGCTCTCTCTCATTGGTCACATAAGGACAAGCTAACAGCACTATAGTCATGTGATTCGTAATGCATCTGGTCCTTTCCTGTGCAAAGTGAACCAAAATGCATCTTCCGATGGAGTCCACCTTTGTATCTGCATTATGCTCTTTGTGATCACTTTTGCACTCAATTGGGTATCAGCAGTAATCCAGTGAGCTGTGAAGATGCAGCATCGAAGGATGGAAGGGGAGCGTGTAAGTTCTTAAGTATTATTTTGTAGACAAAAAACATCCGTGAAGCCCTGCGAAGGGCCCTCCAGCAAGTATCATAGGACAAAGGAATGAAATGATTTATAACTATATCAGACTTGAATTCCTATTATTGTTAGGTGCTATCTAGTCAGTACCGACTCATAGCGACCCTATGCACAACAGAACGAAACACTGTCTGATCCTGGGTCAACCTCACAATTATTGCTACGCCTGAGCCCATCACTGCTGCCACTGTGCCAATCTGTCTCACTGGGCACTGTTCCTCTTTTTTCTCTGACCCTACACTTCACCAAAGGAGCTCTGGTAGCATAGTGGTTACAAGTTGGGCTCCCGTAAAGATTTACAGCCTTGGAAACCCTATGCAGGGCCACTATGAGTCAGAACTGACTCCATGGCATACCACCACATTTTACCAAACATGAATGATATCCTTCTCTAGCAAATGGTCCCTCCTGGCAATAAGTCCAAAGTATAAGAGATGAAGTTTGGCCATCCTGGCTTCCAAGGAGCACTCTGGTTGTACTTCTTCCAACTCAGATCTGTTTGTTCTTTTGGCAGTCCATGGTACTTTTAATATTCTCCTCTAACACCATAACTCAAATGCATCAATTCTTCTGCAGTCTTCCTCATTCACTGTCCAAATTTCACATGCATATGAGGTTACTGAAAATACTGTGGCTTGGGTCAGGTGCACCTTACTCCACCAACTGACATCTTTTCTATGCAACACTTTCAAGAAGTCTTGTGCAGCAGATTTGTCTAATGCAGTATGTCATTTGATTTCTTGACTGCTGCTTCCCTGAATGTTGATGGTTGATCCAAGCAAAATTAAATCTTTGACAACTTCAATCATATATGTATATACATGATTGCTGCTGTTGTTATGTACAGTCTAGTCAGTTCCTACTCATAGCAATCCTGTATAGGGTTTCCGAGGAGTAGCTGCTGAGCTTGAACCACTAACCTTGTGACTTAAACCGACTTTGCAGTCCAGCACATTAACCCATAGTGCCACAACAGGACTCCAGATACATATAATTTCACTAGAAAACCCAACCTATGACACCTTGCACACTTCCCTGAGTCTTCATGTATCTTCATCATTCTACCAACCTCCTTCTTCTTGTATATAGTGCCCTTCCTGTCACCCAAGTTAACAGGTGTCTACCTTTTAACCAGTGAATTACTCTCCTTTCCCTCCAACCCTTGATAACCATCAAAGAACGTTTCTTTTAGTATGAAACCTTGAGTTTTTACAATGGTGGTCTCATGCAATATTTGTCCTACTGTGATTGACCTATTTTACTCAGCACGATGTTCTCGGGGTTCATCCACGTTATGAGGTGTTTCACAGATTCATTGTTATTCTTGAACGTTTTGCATAGTATTCTATTGTTCCTGTGTACCAACGTGTGTTCATCCATTCTTCCATTAATGGGTATTTAGGCTGTTTCCATCTTTCTGGTATTGTGACTAGTGCTGTGATGAACATTGGTCTGCATATATCTACTTGTGTCTTGGTTCTTATTTCTTTTGGAAATATATCCAAGTAGAGAGATTCCTAGATCACATAGTATTTCTATTTCCAACTTATTGAGGAATTGCCATCGCACTTTCCAAACTGGATGAACCATTTTACAGTCACACTAGCAATGTAGGAGGGTCCCAGTCTCTCCACACCCTCACCAACATTTGTTGTTTTTTGATTTTTTGAACCTTGCTGTTAATGCTATTGTAAAATGGTATCTCATTGTTGTTTTGATCTGCATCTCTCTCAGTCCTGGTGTGGTGCTATGGGTTAATGCACTAGACTGCAAAGTCAGTTTGAACCACAAGGCTGATGGTCCAAGCTCACCAACTACTCCTCAGAAACTCTAAACAGGGTCACTATGGGTCAGAATCAACTCATGGCACTCAATGACAAGAACAGCAATAACTAATATAAACTTGAACATTTTTTCATAGGCTTTTTGACTGCCTGAATGTCTTCGTTGGTAAAATGTCTGTTCACATCCTGTGCCCGTTTTAAAATTGGGTTTGTCTTTTTCTTGTAGAGCTGTTGTAGTTTTCTATAAATTTTATAGATTAGTTCCTTATCTGATACGTTGTTGCAAAAAAATTTCTCCCAGTTTGTTGGCTCCCTTTTTTACTCTTCTGGTGAAATCGTTTGATGCACATAAGTATCTAGTTTTTGGGAGGTCCCAGTCATCTATTTTGTCTTCTGTTATTGTGCATTTCTAATAAGGTTTGATAGTGTAATTATGCCATATATTATAGTCACTAAGTTTGTTCTCATTTTTTCATTGATGATCTTTATAGTTCTAGGTTTTACAAGTATGTCTTTAATCCATGTTGAATTTCTTTTGGTATATGGTGTTTTAATTTTCTGCAAATGGATTTCCAGTTTTGCCAACACCATTTGTTGAAAGACTATCTCTTTCCCATTTAATGCATGTTGACACTTTGTCAAAGATCACCGAACTGGCTGTGGATGGATTTACTTCTGGATTCTCAATTCCTGTTCCATTGATCTATGTATCTTTCATGGTCCCAGTACCAGGCTATTTTGACTACTATGACTGTAAAGTAAAATTTAAAAACAGAGTGTGAGAGGCCTCGAACTTTGTCCTTCTTCTTAAGCAATGCTTTGTTTATCCAAGGTCTCTTTCCTTTCCATATAAAGTTAGTGACTATTTTTCCATCACTTTGAAGAATGATGTTGCAATCTGGATGGAGATTGTGTTATATCTAAAGATTGCTTTGGGCTATGTTGACAGTTTCACAATGTTAAGAAAATTAAAACCAATTCAAAAGAGTCAAAATATGACCTTGAACATATCTCACGTGAACTTAGAGATCATCTCAAGAAAAGATTTGATGACCGAAAACCAGTGGGATAACATCCAGAACATCATACAGGAAGAATAAGACGATAAGGAAGAAAGAAAAGACCCAAACGGATGTCACAAGAGACTGAAATTTGGTCTGAAGTGTAGAGCTGTAAAACAAATGGTAGAAATAAGGAGGTAAAAGAGCTGAACAGAAATTTTCAAAGGTCAGCTCAGGAAGTCAAAGTCAAATATTACAATGAAATCTACAAAGATCTGGAGTTAGAAAACCAAAACGAAAGGATATACTCAGCATTTCTCAAGCTGAAAGAACTGAGGAAAAAAATCAAGACTTGACTTCCTATACTGAAAGATTTTATGGGCAAAATACTGAATGATGTAGAAAGCATCAAAAGCAGATTGCAGGAACACACAGAGTCTCTGTACCAAAAAGAAATGGTAAGTGTTCAACCATTTCAAGAGGTAGCATAGGATCAAGAACCAACGGTACTGAAGGAAGAAGATCAAGCTGTGCTGAAGGCACTGGCAAAGAACAAGGCTCTGGGAGTTGTAATCTTTCAACAGACTGATACAGCACCAGAGGCACTCACTCATTTATGACAACAAATCTGCAAGACAATTACCTCGCCAACTGATTGGAAGAGGTCCATATTTATGACCATTCCAAAGAGAGGTAACCCAGCAAAATGCAGAAATCACAGAACAATATCATTAATATCACATGCAAGTAAAATTTTGATAAAGATAATCCAAAACTGGCTGCAACAGTACATTGTCAGTGAACTGCCACCAGTTCAAGACAGATTCAGACAAGGGCATGGAATGAGGGATACCACTGTTGACGTAAAATGGATCTTGGCTGAAAACAGAGAATGTCAGGAAGATGTTTATCTGTGCTTTACTGACTATGCAAAGGCTTTCGACTGTGTGGATCATGACAAACTATGGATAACATTACAAAGAATGGATATTCCAGAACACTTAATTGTGCTCCTGAAGAATCTGTACATAGACCAAGAGATAGTCATTTGAACAGAACAAGGGGAAACTGAATAGTTTAAAATCAGGAAAGGTGTGCCCAGGTTTAGATACTATCACCATACTTATTCACACTGCTTGATGAGCAAATAATTAGAGAAATTGGATTATATGAAGAAGACTGTGGCATCAGGATTAGAAAAAGATTCATTAACAATATTGCTTGCTGAAAGCTAAGAGGACTTGAAATATTTATGGATGAAGATCAAAGACCACAGCCTTCATTATGGGTTGTACCTTAATGTAAAGAAAACAAAAATCCTCAAGAATTAACATCGTTATAAATGAAGAAAAGGTTGAAATTGTCAAAGACTTCATTTTGCTTGGGTCCACTATCAATACTCATGGAAGCAGCAATCAAGAAATCAAACACCCATATTCCATTAGGCAAATCTGCTACACAAGACCTCTTTAAAATGTTGAAGAGCAAAGATATCAGTATGAGGACTAAGGTGTGCCTGACCCAAGCCATGATATTTTCAATAGCCTCAAATGCATGTGAAAGTTGGCCAATGAATAAGGAAGACCATGAAATAATTGATGCATTTGAGTTACGGTGTTGGAGGAGAACACTGAAAGTGCCACAAACTGTCAAAACAACAAACAAATCTGTGTTGGGAGAAGCATAATCAGAATGCTCTATAGAAGCCAGGATGGCAAGACATCACCTCTCATACTTAGAACATATTATCAGGAGAAGCAGTCCCTAGAGAAGGGCATTGAGCTTGGTAAAATGGAGGTTCCATGACAAAGAGGAAGAACCCCAACACGATGGATTGGCATAGTGGCATTTCAATGGTCAATCATAACAGCAATTGTGTGGATGGCACTGGACCAGATAATGCTTTGTTCTGTTGTGCATATGGTCACTATGAGTTGGAAAAACAACAGAGATGAGAGATCTGTGTAAAAATAAAAAGTAGTAATTTGTTATAATATTTATTTTCTGATCATTAAATTTTCTCTTATGACATTTTCATTTGCTTATTTATAATTACAGCTTTTTATTACAAAACAAGAATCAAAATTGTAGTATGAGTCATTTTGAAGCAAATTTGTGAAGGTAAAATTTTTGTTGTGAAATTAACATGGATTATTGAAACAATTTAATTTCATGGACTCGTTTTCTTTGCTGTTGAATATTCTTATATAGAAAACATGGTATATAGTAAAAATCATAGCATTTCACCTTGACTAAAGATTTTAAAAATTCAGTCCATCTCATTCCTCTAAAATGACATATGACACTTTAATATTCAATTACTAATTTTATAGTCACATTTAGAAAGAAGTTACATTATGGAGACTTAAGACACATACATATATAAAACTCACATATGCTATTGGAATGTGTGACTACAAAGAAGAGGGTCAACACAGATTATCAGTGTTTAGGACCCTCTTTCAGTTCTTTGGATTGTGATGGCTGTGGGTTGCTGTGAGACTGGAAGCTATACCACCAGTATTTTAAATATGAACAGACTCACTCATGGTGGTCACATTTCAATAAAGCTTCTGGAATAAAACAGATTAAGAAGAAACAGAGGCAGGCTACTTCTGAATGATTAACCACTGAAAATCTTACGAACAGCAATAGAACACTGTCAGATACAGTGCCAGAAGATGAGGCCCTCAGGGTGGAAGGCACTCAAAGTACAACTGGGGAAGAGCTGCCTCCTCAAAGTAGAGCTGACCATAATGACACGAATGGACCTTCGTTTGCTGATGGGACACAACTCAAACTGAGGAGAAATTGTTGCAAACATCCATTAATAATCAAAACATGGACTGTATGAAATACGAATCTAGGAAAATTGGAAGTCGTCAAAAATCAAATGGAACACATAAAACTAGATATCCTAGGCTTTAATGAGCTGAAATGAACTAGTATTAGTTATTTTGAATCTGACATCAGATGCTTTACTATGTTGAGAATGACAAATTGAAGAGGAATGGTGTGACATTCATCATCAAACGGAACATTTCAAGATCTATCTTGAAGTACAACACTGTCTGTGATAGGATAAATCCATATGCTTACAAGGAAGATGAGTTAATACCACTATTATTCAACTTTATGCACTAAACACTAAAGCTAGTGATGATGAAATTGAAGAATGCAACCAACTTCTTTGGTCTGAAATTGGTCAAACATATAATTGAGATCTATTGATAACTACTGGTGACTGTAATGAGAAGGTTGAAAACAAAGAGCAAGGATCAGTAGTTAGCAAACATGGCCATGTTGATAGAAATGATGCTGGAGACCACATGACAGAATTTTGGAAGACCAAGGACTTAGTCATTGTAAATGTGAAGATGAGTAAAAAATTATCTGCACTCTGGCTGTAGAATTAATTTACTTGTACAAAAGACAAATACATCATTTTTCTACATAATCTCCTGCCTTTTCAATGCACTTTGTCCATATTTAAATAAGCTTTCATATTAAAGTATTCAAGAACAAAGATGTCAGTTTGAGGTCTCAGGTGTGCCTGATTCATGCCATGGTATTTTCAATAGCCTCATATGCCTCTGAAAATTGGACAGTGTATAAAGAAAACCAGAGAAGAATTGATGCCTTTGAGTTATAGTGTTGGAAGAGAATATTAAAAGTACCATTTTGTTGTTGTTAGGTGCCATCGAGTCAGTACCTACTCATAGTGACCTTATGCACAGCAGAATGAAACTGCTGGATCCTGGGCCAACCCCCTACTGTTGTCACATTTGAGTCCATGGATGCTGCCACTTGTACCATTGTTGTTGCTAAGTACCGTGGAGTCGGTTCTGACTCATAGTGACCCTGCACAGGATTTTTTAAGCTGTAAATCTTTACAGCAGCCTCATCTTTCCCCAGCAGAACTGCTGGTAGTTTCCAACTGCTGACCTTGAGGTTGGCAGCCCAACTTGTAACCACTATGCTACCAGAACCATTTGTACTATTTGTTGTTGTTAAGTACCATGGAGTCGGCTCTGACTCATAGTGACCCTGCACAGGGTTTCCGAGGCTGTAAATCTTTACGGGAGCAGAACACCTCGTCTTTCTCCTGTGGAACTGCTGATAGTTTCGAACTGCTGACCTTGAGGTTGGCAACCAACTTGTAACCACTATGCTACGAGCTCCTTGTACCACAGACTGCCATAAAAACAAACAAATCTGTGTTAGAAGAAGTACAACCAGGATGCGGAGACTTTGTCTATCGGACATGGTATCAAAAGGGACCAGTTCCTAGAGAAAGACATCATGCTCGGTAAAATGGAGGTTCAGAGAAAAAGAGGAAGACCCCCCCAGTGAGATGGATTACCATAATAGCAGCAGCAATGGGTTCAAGTATAGCAACCATTGTGAGGTCAGAGCAGAACCAGGCAGTGTTTCCTTCTGTGGTTCAAAGGGTCACCATGAGTCGGTGCATAACACCACCACCAGAGGCCTCTGTGTAGTGCTGTAGGAAAAGCACTGGACTACTAACCTCAAGGTTAGAAGTTCAAACCCACCAGCCACTTCTTTGAAACATGCACAGGGTCATTATGAGTTGGAACCAAGTAAGTCATTGTAAATATGAAGATGGGTCAAACATTATCCGCATTCGGGCCGTAGGGTTTATTTTCATCAACATGTAGAAAAGACAAATACATCATTTTTCTACATAATCTCCTGGCTTTTCAATATAATTTTTCCATCTTTCAACAAGCTTTCATATTTCCTTATTAAAAATATGTTTTAGGCTGAGCTGTGAGCCATGAAATCACATGCCTTATCTTACCCTTATCTAAACCAAGATCTACTGATTCAGTAAAGGTTAGAGAAGAATGGGTTTAAAGTAAACGCAAAATTCCTGGGAACTATAAACATGCAGCGAGAACTTCCAGCAGCAGCGAGAACTTCCAGCAGCAGCGAGAACTTCCAGCAGCAGCGAGAACTTCCAGCAGCAGCGAGAACTTCCAGCAGCAGCGAGACGTGTAGTGTGGAGCTCCAACAACAACACGGAATACTGGGCCACAAGGCTGTTTAACTGCAAGTTGCGGAAAGCCTCATCTCTCTCACGTGGAGGGCCTGGAGGATTTGAGCTGCTGACCACGAGGTTCACAACCAGGTTTTTG
>NW_006408558.1:6833881-6870689 GCF_000296735.1 Chrysochloris asiatica | reverse complement strand
GGCATCATTGATGGACTCGGGGGTGGCAGCGGTGGTGAGGTTGGCCCAGGATTGAGCATTGTTTCGTTCTGCTGTGCATGGGGTCGCTATGAGTCGGTTCCGACTCGATGGCACCTGACAACAACAACAACAAATAAACATGTATTGCTGTTTCACTCAAATACAAAAATACAAATACCCTATATTTCTAGTATCATCCAGAATTTAAGCAACTCTGATAATGCAAACGGTTAAATGCTTGACTGTTAGCTGAAAGGTTGGTGGTTCAAATTCACCCAAAGGTACCTCGGACGACAGATCTGGTAATCTGCTTCTGAAACGTCACAGCTTTGAAAGTCCTCTGGGGTAGTTCTACTCGGCACACAAGTGGTCACAGGAGTCAGAATGGACTCAGTCACAATTAATAGCAACAGTCCAGTCTTTCTCTTTAAATGTAAATGGAGCTTCATTTGCACTGAATGGCTACCATTCTTCTCTTGAATAAACTACAACAGAAGTTAACAGTCTTGCAATTTTGAAAATCTTTTATTGTTGTCTTCTTTATGATAACTGAGACAATGCTTTTCATTCAACAACGTTTGCTTTCTCCCCTAAATTCTCACAATTATTGCCAGCAGTAATTCTGCAAGGTTCTGCAGTATTCTGGGATGAAATGCATCTAAATTCACTGCGTAGCATTCCTTTGAAAGAGGTGGATATTCTCTTCTTCTTCTTCTTGTTAAGTGCCATCGAGTCGATTCTGACCCATAGTGACCCTGTATAGGGAGGGTTTCCAAGAAGCTGCTGGTGAGCTTGAACCACTGACGTTGCAGTTCAAATGACTTTGCAGTCTGACGCATTAGCCCACAGAACCACACCAGGACTCCTCTTAGCCATGTTTATTCTGCTCTTTCAAAAGGATGGAGAATTTTCAAATGCCACTAAACTAAAAAATACTGTTTTATGTCTATCAGGATTCATATTGATTTAAAATCTCTCGCTTTTTTGTTTATGTTTTATTTTTAAACAGCTTTCTTCTTGCAAACTTACCGAGGAATTGGCAAATTCAGATAAATACACAATCAGTAGCGGGGATTTCACTTTCCTGGGATTATTACTCATGGTCAACTGTTGTTAAAAATACAGGTATGTGTTGGTTAATGTCTCTCTGGACAACATCTGACAACATACACGTCCTCAGCTTGGGCATCCAGGTGTCTGAGTGCCAGGACACCAGATCTTTGTCTTGAAGCAAGAGACCCCCACTTATGTCCAGCTACTGTATGTGACCCAGAAGTGACCTCGTCTACAGCAGTGGAGGCCCAGACCTAACCACCCAATCCTAGTTCGAACCCACTCACCATCTCTCAGTCTGGCTTCCTCAATTTGGTAGCCTAGTCCCAGTAGTGTGCTGATGGAATGGCATGTGCCCTAAGTCCCCAAGCCCTAACTTAGGTGCCCTTGACCTGCACTATCCCCTCCCATGACAGGTTCTCAAATTTGCCTTCTCTGAAACTAGTTTAGCTGTTACTGCTAAACTTAGGACCCAGCCAAGCATTCACCTGAAACTCCTGCAGCCAGAGTTGCCCAGGCCCTGAGCCACACAGCAGCTCCCATGCCAGTGCTGTGAGGAACCTCAAGGCACAACACCCAACAAACACAATGAACTGAGGTAGTTCAGCAACACATACCTGAATTTAAATTGTGAGCAGTTCTGAGTGATGAAATCTCCCACCCTCCTGCTCGGTCCCAGGGCATGTTTTGTCTACCTCCTCCCATAAGCTTGAACCTTATCCAGTTGAATGGGCAACTGCATCACACCCAGATGGTGTCCAATGGGTTAACACTGCCCTCCTCGGACACCCTATGTACCTGTCCTATGTTGTGTAAGAAAAAACATAGTACATAGGATTTGGTTTTCAGGCATCCACTGGAAAGTCTTGAAACATTCTTCCCATGGGGGAAAGATGAGGCTTTCTCCTCTCGTAAAGATTTGCAGCCTCGGAAACTCTATGTTGCTGGATGACTATGAGTCGGAACTGACTTCACAGCACATGACCACCATTGTATATGCATTTGTCGTGTATGGTCCTTGGTAGCACAGTTTGAGCTCAACTACTAACCTGGTGTGGCACTGTAGGATAAGCACTCGACCATACGGTTGGTCTGAGCTGCAAAGTCCAAACCACAAGGTCAGTGGTTCAAACTCACCAGCTACTACTCGGAAATCCTATACAGGGTCAATATGAGTCAGAACCAACTCGACAGCACTTATTAACAACAAGTAACCTAAAGGTTGGCAGTTCTAACCCACCCAAAGGCACCTTTGAAGACAGGTTTGGCAATCTGCATACAAAAGATCACAGCCTTCAAAACTATACACAGCTCTACTGGGTAACATGTAGGGTGGCTATGGGTCAGTACTAACACTGTGGCAAGAGACTCGTGGTATAGGCCACATCGTAATACTGACTTCATGCAGCTTATATGCTAAAATATTCATTAAATTCTGTTGCTTAATTTAAAAATGTAATGTCTGGACAAAAAGATATCTGTTTCACAACTAACAGTAGATCTCCCAGTTTCTAAGCGAGGACGCTCTCTAGTTTACCACATGGTTTTCAGTGCACTAAAATGCTAACGTGACACACATGTGAGTATGCCATAATAAACGCATGATAAATGTTTTAAAACCTGGGTTCAAAGCCAGAAAACGATCCTTTACTAGCTAGCTGACTGCCTTTGGAAAGATCTTGTTATCTTCTCTACAGCTCAGTTTCCACATTTAAAAATATTCCAATCTTTATACTCACAATATTTTTGTAGAATTAAATGATTTAATGCACTTGTAGAACTTAGCACAGTGCCTGAGAATATCATTACTAGTCAAATAATTTCCTCTTCACATGAGTAATAGAGTGACAAAGGCAGAAATAATTCTTGCCATAATGATCAGGTCTAAAACAATAGGATGTACGCTACTTCCTGAATTTTGCATTCCAACTGAATTTAAATATAGTGTATCTCATTTTTTACATCTCATGGAATTTTATGGTGTTAATATTTTGCATTTTGAACTAGCCCAGAGAATGATGCTTAAGGATTTATCTCAAATTAACGTTAATATTGCCACTATCATAGGGACGGTATAAAAAGTTATGATGTTACTAAAGACTCAGCTGGATTCCTGTCAGAGCTAATAATGCTTAAACTTCATCAGTTATTAGTGCAATAAAAATCTTTTCAACATCTCCTCACAAGCCACACCTCCTCCCTAGTAATTCCTCTTAATCATCCCAAAGCATGTCTTTAGCCTGCTGACTTTAGCAGCTCATCAGACTGAATAGGGCAAACACAGAAAGTCCTCTTGACCCTTCTCCCAGACACCTACCAAAATGTCCCATCCGCAAGCAGAGCTTCTGTGTTCTCCAAGAGAGTAAGCAAGATTGTTTAGGAGAAATTATTCAAAATCCTTAGATATGAGGCACCCCAGTGGGTCTCTAATTATTATAAGCAAATGAAGCTTTATTTCATTTAATTTTTTAAACCACTTCATGTTTAAAGTAAATAGATTATGTGTTATAGGATGTTTCAATGAAGAATGAACTGCACAAACATTGCACTTCAAAAGAAATAAAAACCAAGAGTTGAAGCAATGCAGTTCTGAATTTTGCCAACTGGCAGTGATGAATGTATGACAATCTGACACCTCTCTGTGAAAAGTAAGCATTAGGACTACCTTACAAACCCCGTATCTTGTCCATTTTCAAAAGAAAAGTTTGAGGGTGCTATGTCTATAACATACTTAATATAAAAGTGTTTGGCTTCAAATAAAGAGAGTTTTTGATTCAAAAGAATTCAACAATAACCCTTCACATATGATTGATCGTTAAATCTATCCAAGTCACAGCGCAAGACTTTGAAGTTTTTATCACAATGTATAAGCCTGCCTATAGACACTAGACTGAAAAGGAGGAATGAATAAAGTACTTAAGGTCTCTCTGTGGCTTATAAAACATATTGGTCAATACATTTCATTGGTCAAAAAGAAGTTAGTGCCCGTTCTAGACTTATGCAAAATGGTGCATTTCAGGTTAAAATTATTTAGATGGTACAGTAGTCATTTCCAATTTGTCCAAGCCTGAGAAAACTTTCTAATTCATCCCATAGATGCCATTTTGTACAAAGGAGTAGAGCCTTTGAAAGAAAAACATTTTTGGCTCCGTTCATGCTAGTGTATTCTTCCAGCCTGGCATTTGGTGTTCAGGACTGGACAGGCAATTACATGCAAATTTGTTGGGAGCTAGGAGGTTCATTTACTGCATTCAACCCCATAGAGGAAGATCAATAGAAGTGCAAAACCTAATCCTAGATGAAAGCACTATGATCAGGTAATGGTTATAAAGTTAAGGCCCTCGGAAGAATGTGGGGACTCAAAAGGGCATGCTAGAGAATAGCAGTGTTCACAGTGCTTTGTTTTTTGTTTTTTGTTTTTTTTGAACCATATGGGAAAGACAACAAAGTAAAGCAAAGAGTTGGAACACAAGAAGGTAGACATGCAGTTCACCACAGATCGTTAGAGTTTTTCAAAAGATATGAATGAGGATTGGACCAATTAAACATGGCTGCCTATAAAGCCTTTTGTTGGCTGTTTAAAGAATAGTGATGGCAAACCATTGCACAAACTTTAACCACGCAAGCCATGCTTGCATTTAATTCAGGCTAAAGAGGAGCGCTTTACTCTTAGTGTGCTTATCTTTCCATTGTGGTTTTGTTTTCTGATAGTTTTCCCTACCCATGGTCACATATTTTGTTAATGTTCAGTAAGTTATTGAACATTTTATAAGGAGAATTTAGAAGAATATGCAAGCTAAGACTTCATAGAAGAAATCGGGTCAGACAGAGTGGGGAGTAGTACATGTTGTGGAGGCTGCGGGTTTTCTGATTGGCTGTTAAATCATTTGAATATCACCACAGGGTATGAATGGCTCATCAACCTGCATTATAAAGGGCAGAAGAAAAACTCTTACAACATAGTTTTCATCAGTTCTATCAGTGTCTGCAGAAAGAACTGTAAGGATACATTTCACAAATCTATCTTTGGAAACCTGGTGGCACTGTAGGATAAGCACTGAACTGCTAACCAAAAGGTTGTTGTTGTTAAGTGCCATGGAGTCAATTCCAACCCACAGCGACCCAAACTGGTGAGCTTGAACCACCGACCTTGCAGTTCAAACAGGTTTGCAGTCTGGCACATTAACCCACAGCACCAGGTTTGTTGTTGTCAGGTGCCATCGAGTCGGAACCGACTCATAGTGACCCCATGCACAGCAGAACGAAACAATGTCCGGTCCTGGGCCAACCTCACTACCGCTGTCACACTTGAGTCCATTCATGATGCCACCTGGCCAATCCATCTCGTTAGGGGTCTTCCTCTTTTTCTCTGACCCTCCACCTTATCTAGCATGACATCCTTCTCCAGCGACTGTTTCCTCTGGACAATATGTCCAAAGTATGAGAGACGAAGCCTAGCCATCCTGGCCTCCAAGGAGCACTCTGGCTGCACTTTTTCCAAAACAGATCTATTGGTTCTTTTGGCAGTCCATGGCACTTTCAGTATTCTCCTCCAACACCACAACTCAAAGGCATCAATTCTTCTACGATCTTCCTTATTCACTGTCCAGCTTTCGCATCCATATGAGGCTATTGAAAACACCATGGCCTGGGTCAGGCGCACCTTAGTCCTCAAGCTGACATCTCTGCTCTTCAATACTTTAAAAAGTTCCTGTGCAGCAGATTTGCCCAATGCAATACGTCGTCTGATCTCTTGACTGCTGCTTTCGCGAGTGTTGATAGTTGATCCAAGAAGAATGAAGTCCTTGACAACTTCAATCTTTTCTCCATTGATAAGAATGTTGTTTATTGGTCCAGTGGTGAGGATTTTTGTTTTCTTGACATTGAGATGTAATCCATATCGAAGGCTGTGCTCTTTGATCTTCATAAGTAAATGTTTCAAGTCCTCTTCACTTTCAGCAAGCAAGGTTGTATCATCTGCATATTGCAGGTTGTTAATGAGTCTTCCTCCAATCCTGACGCCACATTTTTCTTCATAGAACCCAGCTTCTCGGATTATTTGCTCAGCATACAGGTTGAATAAGTATGGTGAAAGAATACAACCCTGTCTCACACCTTTCCCAGTTTTAAAGCATTCAGTGTTCCCATGTTCTGTTCGAACAACTGCTTCTTGATCTAGGTACAGATTTCTCAGAAGTACAATTAAGTGTCCTGGAATACTCATACTTCTCAATGTTGTCCATAGCTTGTCATGATCCACACAATCAAAAGCCTTTGCGTAGTCAATAAAGCACAGGTAAACATCCTTCTGGTATTCTCTGCTTTCAGCCAAGATCCATCGGATATCAGCAATGATATCTCTCGTTCCACGGCCTCTTCTGAATCCAGCTTGAACCTCTGGAAGTTCTCTGTCAATGTATGATTGTAGCCGTTTCTGTATTACCTTTAGCAAAACTTTACTCGCTTGAGATATCAAAGAGATTGTCCAATGATTTCCTCATTCTGTTGGGTCACCTCTCTTTGGAATGGGCATAAATATTGATCTCTTCCAATCAGTTGTTGTTGTTGTTGTTAAGTGCCATCGAGTCGGGTCCGACCCATAGCGACCCTGTACAGGGTTTCCGAGGGTGTACGCAATCCAAATTCCCCAGTTGATCCATAGGAGAAAGATAAGGCTTTCTGCTCCTTGAAAATTTATAGCCTTAGAAACCCTATACAGAGACACTGCAAATCGAAACCTCCCCAATAGCACAAAGAGCTCTAGTAGCATAGTGGTTACAAGTCAGGCTGCTAACCTCAAGGTCAGCAGTTCTAAACTACCAGCCGCTCCATAAGAGAAAAATGAGGCTTTCTGCTCCTGTAAATATTTACAGTCTCAGAAACCCTATACAGGGTCACTATGAGTCAGAACTGATCACAGCACACCACCACCCCCACCACCCCCCGACAGTGCTTAACAAAAGCTACACTGTTCTATTACTTAGTTAACAGTACATATGATGCATCCTTCAAGTAAATATGCTGACTGGAAGACATTGGTTGAATGAGGTAGACCTGAGTCTGAATTAAAGGACAATAGCAGCATGTATGTGATAACGCTACTGAATGAAAACAAAGACAGTTATTTCCATGAAAAAAAACAATCTAAACTTCTTGCTTAATTCTCTATACAGAAATCTGAAGAGGGGGAAAAAAAAACAATCAAACAGCCCCAAGAACAACATAAATATACTTTAAAAAGAGATGGCAAATGGGGAAAATTACTTGTAGTATATACTGCAAATCCTAAGGCACTCTGGTAGCATAGTGGGTTAGGTGTTGTGCTGCTAAGTGGAAGTTCAAATCTGTCAGCTGCTCCATGGGAGAAAGATAAGGCTTTCTGCTTGAGTGAAGAGTTACAGCCTTAGAAACCCTATACAGGCTCGTTACGAGTTGGAACCAACTTGCCGTTACACAGCAACCACCACCACCATTGTAAATCCTCAATTTATGAAAAGTTCTCACAAATTAATAAGAAAATGAACGTGCCCATTGAAAGTAGGTCAAAAACATGAGTAGATAATACACAGAAGAAATACATATAGGGGACATGTGTGAAAGAGTCTCTCATTATTGTAAACAAGTGCTCAACTAATAACCAGAAAAGTGGGTGATTGGAACCCCTCCAGAAACAACTATGAATAATGGTGCTTCCTAAAGTTCACAACCTGGAGAACACTACGCATCGGTTCCACCCTGCAGCATACGGGGTCATTGTGAGCCGAAATCAACTTAGTAGCACTTGGCTCCATTTGGGTATATATGAAAAAAATCAACTTTGTTTATAATGAATGAAATGCAAATTAAACAAAAGAAGCTATTTTTACTGATATCATCAATTATGCATAAAATAGTAAAATTCCTTATTGGCAAGGGTATTAGAAGCAACTATCTCATGGAAATATTTTGCAATTTCTCTCAAAGTTACTGTAACTTAATACAATAGATACCTTAAGAAAAATATGCCTTCTTTGACTCAGATTTCTCTCCAGAAACATAGTCTGAGTAAATATTATACATATGTACAGAGATACTGAAGAATATTTAATAAGCATATTTATAATTACAAAAATAAAAGCTTGAACATAGTCCACAAAGACAATGTCCTGCATCCTTTTTTGGTGAGTAGCAGCTGGGATCTTAAAAGCTCATGAGTGACCATCTGAAGTGCAACTCTTGTCTCTTCCCATCCAGAGAAAAGAAAAGTGAAGAACATAAAAAATGCAAGGAAACAATTAGCTCAATGGACTAACAACTCACATGAAATATCAACTTCCACAACCCCCACTACAGGAAGAACCAGATGATACCCAGCTACCACTACTAAGGTCTTAGAGTAGGGAGATCACCTGGTGTGGCGCTATAAGATCAGTACCGGACTCTGAAATACAAGGTTAGCAGTTCAAACCCATCAGCTGCTCCTCAGAAACCCTATACATGGTTGCTATGAGTCAGCACCAACTCAACAGCACTTAACAAGAACAAGTTAGAGTGGGAGAAAAATGTGGAGTAAAATTCAAAATTAGCAAAAAACCCAGCTTTACTGGTTGCATAAAGACTGATGGAACCCCTAGACTATGTCCCTTAGCCACCATTCTGGTCTGGAAATGAGCTCACGTCCATGGTTCAGATATTCAATAGGGGAACAATAACACTACGGAGTTATGCATGCCTTAGAATAATCAACAATTTGAGAGCAGAAGGACAGCTCTACCCAAAGAAAGTAAAGAAGAGGGATGTTGTCGTTGTTAAGTGCCTTTGAGTTGGCTCTGACTCATAGCAACCCTGTATAGGATTTCCGACCTTGAAGCACTCACTGACTTTGATAAATGCTGTTATATTGTGGGAGTTGCAATCAACGATATGAAACAAAATGTGTAGGAAATGTTGAATGGAAAACTGGTTTGCTGTGTAAACCTTCACCCAAGTCACAATCAAAAGTTTTTTAAAAATTAAATAGAACATAAAGACTTGCCTGAGTATTAATGAAATGAAGTATTATATAAACATTAAAATCATGTTCAGAAAATAATGATTAACATAGGAACGTATTCGTAGTAAATATCTTAGTGGAAATGTAGGTTCCACTGTTTAAATATGTACAGGTGTGTGTGCGCTTGAGCACTATTGACTTTGTAGGATAATTCCAAGATGAGAATATTCAAATGGCAGCGGGCTTCGTTTTTTGCTTCAAAAGTCTGCTATAAGATCAATAGTTTTAGGTCTAATACTTGCATAATATGGATTGTCAAATAACAGTTTTGAGAATGCGCCTGAACTGTTTTCACTTGAGTTTAAAGAACATGTAAGCAGAAATATTATTCAAATGCTTTATTCATAACTTAATCAACATCTAACAAATGGCCCGTCTAATAGCATGAAACAGACTGTAGAGGGTGATGGAAAGCGCAGTGATATATGTCAGATCAGAGGACTTTCAGGAAGACAGTGAAGTACAATTCCTCATACTGCCCATCTCTGATATACAGTGGGGCTGGTTGTGTGCTGTGGAGTTGGTGCAGATTCACAGTGACTCTAGATACGGTCTCCAAGGCTGTAAATCTTTTTGGGAGCAATAAACCTCATCTTTCTCTTGCACAGCTACTGCAACCTTGCGGTTAGGAGCTCAGTTCATAATTCACTGTGCTTCCAGAGATTCTTTCTGGTATATAATAAATAATCCTAAAGTATTGATGATTATTCTCATAATCTATGTCATTCCACATTTAGGAGTAAGTTCTACTGAATTCCTAGTGGACTACCTGGTTGTTGGTGTTGTTGTTGTTAGGTGCCATTGAATCGGTACCAACTTATAGTGACCTTATGCACAACAGAATGAAACACTGCCCAGTCCTGGGTCAACCTCCCAATTGTTGCCACACTTGAGTCCATTGATGCTGCCACTTTGCCAATCCATCTCGCTGAGGGTCTTCCTCTTTTTCTCTGACCCTCCACCTTACCAAACATGATATCCTTCCCAGTCCCTCTTGACAATATGTCTGAAGTATAAGAGACTAAGTTTGGCCATCCTGGCCTCCAAGGAACACTCTAGCTGCACTTCTTCCAACACAGATCTGTTGGTTCTTTTGGCAGCCTATGGCACTTTCAGTATTCTCCTCCAACACCGTAACTCAAAAGCATCAATTCTTCTACGGTCTTCCTTATTCACTGTCTAGCTTTTGCATGCATATGAGATTATTGAAAATACCATGGCTTGGGTCCGGCACACCTTAGTCGTCAAGCAGACATCTTTGCTCTTCAACACTTTAAAAGGTCTTGTGCAGCAGATTTTTTTTTAAAAAAGGATTTTATTGTGGATTGAATGAAAGTTTACAGGACAGATCATCAGTTTTACATCAACAAATCATACACCTTGTTTTATTACAATGATTATAATCCCCTCCATGTACCATCAGTTAAGAATATTTCTCTGTATTCAGATTAGCTTTAAAAAAAAAAAAAAATTCAGACATGTCCAATAATTTACACCTCCAAAGGACACATTCTGCAAGTCTGTCTCCTGGCCACCAGCTCTTAGATTAGACCCTCTCTTCTCATGAATTTAGAGCCCTCAGCCGCTCCCCCTCTCGGTGACCTCATCTCTCCCTCCGTCTCTGACATCACTGCTTCTCTGGATAAGGTCCCGCATTCTGCTTGTGCTCTTCTCCCTTGATGGCCCTAGGGTCCTCTGTTTCTGGACTGTAAGATTAACCACTCCCCTGTTTTTGATACAGAACTTCTACCTTTACAATTGTGACAGTCGCAATTTGTCATGATAACAATTATTCACTACTGAATCATACAAATCTTACTTATCCCAATCTCTTTTCACCAGACCCACCTAGACAAGATGAAAACTATTCAGTGAGGACTCTTCCTTTTTCCCCATACTCTTCAACTAAACTCCCTCTTGAAACCTTGTAAGTCAGTCACTTCGTGCCTTTATCACCCCCTCATTTTAGGTAGCCAATGTCTAAGTTGCCCATCCCTATCTACTCTGTGTACAGAGGGGATAACATTGATACTTGATGTGAAGACTCCTTCCCTCTCAAATTGTATTTAGAGTTACTAACTCCTTGAGTGTAGGTTCAGGTTCATCAAATTGGAGCAATTTATCCTTGTTTCCTTTATCAAAAATTTTTTTTTTCAAAACCTTCCTCTAGTCGAGTTCTGATTATCAAGCCATTGAGGCTAGGTCAAATGGGTACTGTGTGCAAGTTTGGGTGTTCTTGTGCATCTCCCCTCACTTCATATCATCTGGATGCTTCACTCTCAGCTCTAGCCCTCTGTGGCTATGTCTTTTTGTCCATGGGCTCAAGTGTCCTCAGGTCTCACCACACTTTGAACCAACCAGCCCTTCCTCTTCTCTCTCTCATCTCCAGGTCAACGGGAGTCAATGGACCAGTTGAATTCAGCCCATTTCTTCATTGTTGCCTTTCCCCCTCTTCCACTCACCAGTAGACCAATGTGGTCACCAGCAAGCTTACATACCTATTCGTGTGCTCCCTTTGAGTTTCAGTCTTAGAGGGGAGTTTATCTTGAAGAACTTGATTGATCACCTTGATGGCTTCCTGGTGAACAGCTTGCTTATTCTTGTAGTAGCCAGTCATGCTGACATTTTTGATGATCTTTCTTTGAAGATGTATCTTCTGTCACTCTAGCTGTTCCAGTCTGCTTGTCCTTTCTAGTGGGCATGTCCCACCTCATAAGGTTCTGGATGGGACTCAGGATTCCACCTAAGGTCCTATACTCCGCAAAGGCTCCCAAGAGGCCTATTTCACTGAGCAAGTTCTAGAACATCTTTTAGGTATTCCAATCAGTTATAGGCTGAAGACAGGCTTACAAGTTTTCTGTAATAATGTTTCCCAACATTCCTTTCTATCCCACTCAAGTGTCTATTTTACTATGGCAGGCAAGGGAAACCAATATTCATAAGACAGTCAAGCATTTTAGTATTATGTCCCCTCTTCAAGCTATGCCTATATCCCTACATAACAGAGCCCTGTTGTTCCAAGGTTGAGCATGCATCACGATTTACCTCTGTCCCATTTAGCCCATGCGAACCTGTCTCAGTGTTCCCCTATCTATCTTGTTCTTCATCTCCTCCCTCTTCCTGTATTGCCTCCCCAACACCCAAACTAAACCCCTACCAAAACCCCACTGTTGTGGTTACCTTATATTCCATTAACTCTTCCCTCCATTTAAGACCGTCTATTTTATCCTATAATCTACCTGACCTTCCCACCACATGGTGAACAGAACCAAACTGAACTGGGAGACCAAGGGGGAGTGCTGACACATTACAAGGGTTACAACCAATGTGACACAATGTGTATGAACTATTGATTGGAAAACTAATTTATGAGGTAAACTTTTGCGTAACAAACACAGAATGAAATATTTAATTCTTTTTTTAATCTAGCTACAAATTAAGTGGGTGGGTAGGGGTTCCATTCGTGGTCCTACCAAATGGACTTGGATATATCTATCATTCTTTACTTGGAATTTGATTGGAAATTCTACATACTCTGCCAACTTCAATTAGATCTGTTTATCTTCTCATTGTTCACAGAAAACAAAAGTTCCTCCAATGGCCCACCATTGCCTATGTAAAAATATTAGTAATAGAACTGCCATCATTTATTAAGCACCTTCCTAGATGGAATCCTAAGGAACTCTGGTAGCATAGTGGTTATGAATCAGGCTGTGAACCACAAGGTCAGCAGTTCGAAACTACCAGCTGTTCCACTGGAGAAAGAGAAGGCTTTCTGCTCCTGTAAAGATTTACAGCCTCGGAAACCATGAACAGGGTCGCTATGAGTGAGAAGTGACTCCATGGCACATAACCACAGGTAGAATCCTGGTGTGGCACTGTGGGTTAATGTACTGGACTGCAAAGTCACTTTGAACCACAAGGTCGGTGGTTTGAGCTCACCAGCCGCTTCTCGGAAATCCTATACAGGGTTCTTAAGGGTTGGAATTGACTCAACGGTGCTTAACAACAGCAAGTGGCAGACAACAGCCAGTTGTTGCACACAGGGTTGTCATTTGGTTAGTTTTTGGAATTAGGTCATTAGCTCTTTCCTTCTACTCTGTCATGATCCAGAAACCCCGCTGAAACCTGTGTACTCTGGATGACTTTGTTGAATGTGAAATATTGACGTCATGATTCTGAGCTTCACAGCAACATTATTGTTGTTGTTAAGTGCTGTCAAATCAGTTCTGATCCATAGCGGCCTTGTATAGCGCTTTCAAGGATCGGCTGGTGAGTTTGAGCCACCAACCTTGAGGTTCAAACCAAAGTTGCAGTTGAGTGCTTATCCTATAGCGCCATGCCAGGACTCCACAATATAGCAAATTGCAAGGACAGTGACACTTCAACTTGTTTACTTTAGCTATACCACGAGGAAAGCAACAGTTGCTAAAACATGACATCATGTTTGGTACAGTTGGTCAGCAAACACAAGGACAACCCTTAATGAGATAAACTGACACAGTAACTAGAAGGATGAATATTAACATACCAACATTGATGAAAACAGCACAGGGCCAGGTAAGGGTTCACACCATTTATAATCCATTTGTTGTTGTTATGTGCCATGGAGTCGTTCCCTACTCATAGTGACCCTGTACAGGGTTTCCGAGGCTGTAAGTCTTTACAGGAGCAGAAAGCCTCATCTTTCTCCCACGGAGCAGCTGGTAGTTTCGAACTGCTGACCTTGAGGTTCACAGCCCGATTCATAAGCACTACACTACCAGAGCTCCAGTCAGAGCCAACTTGGGGACAATTAACAATATGTACCAACGTGGCTCTATATCATAAGCTCTGGACCTCGAACCACAAGGTCTCTGATTCAAGTTTGCCAGCTGATTTGCTAGAGAAACGTGGGGTATTCCACTTCTGCAAAGATTCAAAACTTTGTAAGTTCTATTCAGAGTCGCTATGAGGCACTCAACAACAACAACAACCAAGTCTTTAAATACACAATTTTATCCACAAAAATCCTTGTAAAATATGTGGTCTGTCCATCTAGCAGATGGAGTACTGTGTCTAAGGAATTAAAACTCTTGTCTATGATTGCTGTAGTAGCAATTCCTTAGCACGGCTCGCGAGACTCCCACAACTCTGTAATTGAACCATAATTTTGTGTGTGCTTTGAAAAAAGGCGGGAAGGTAGCAGCCTCAGGAGTGGAGAGGATAGTGATGAATGGTGATCACTGAATTGTTGTATTTGGGGAAAACTTGAAGCAGGTAAGGAAATAAATTGATTAATTAATTAGATAGGTCATTAATTACTTCAAGAGGATCCTATGTAGTGCAAATTTAGGTACACCAAAGGAGAAAGACAAGTATCCCATGTATTTTCAAGCAACTGTGGCCCAGTTGAAACAGTAAAAGTGAACTTGCTGTGGGTCAGCTCTGCCCAGCATTGGAAAATCATAAATGGTAGATTATAGTTCTAGAAGGAGTCCTGGTTTGGCACTGTGGGTTAATGCACCAGACTGCAAAGCCATTTGAAAGGCAAGGTTGGTGGTTCAAGCTCATCAGCTGCTCCTCAGAAACCCTATACAGGGTCACTATGGGTCAGAACCGACTGGGCGGCACTCAACAATAACAACATAGTTCTAGAGAAGCTCAAAATTTTTAGTACCCAAACTAAATATGTACACAAAGTGAAGAGAGAAAAGGTTTATTCAAAACGCTGACTCTCTTACCAATTCATAACGGAACTAGAAAGTTGGTAAATAACAATATTTTGAGTAAGACCTCAATAGGCTCATTTAGGGAGGATGTACGAGAGTAAGTAAAAATAATAATAATAATAATAATTTGGAATTAGGTTCTAGTTCATACATGCACAGGTTTATTCCCATCAAAACATGTTTGAACATGTCTCTGTGATCAGTGGATGGCTACAGACAAATTCTCTCAGTAATACACTTGTCTTAGTCTCTTTAGGGAGCCTGCAAAAAAGAAGGCCAACCAAAACAGTGGCTTCGAGCAATCTGCTGGCCAGTTAAATCCAAGACAGAGAGGTCTTGGAGACTGTTTCTTGGGTAAGTTTGATAGATTTTCTACAAGGACAAAAGATAACCATGGGGATATTAGGAAGAAGTTCTAAGGAAATTGAAAATAGATTGGTAAGAAAAAGACCAGAAACTATGAGCTGAGCAATTCTTTTTTCCCATCACAACAATGAATCTGTTCATTCTTTTAACGATATAAAGGACTGTCCTACAAGAATTTCAGTGGGGAAACGTACCCCTTTCACCCTACATCCCTGACCTTGATCCTTCGGACTTCTTTTGGCTCCCCAAACTCAAAGACCATTTAAAAGGAACTGGAACCAAATCCCTATGGATATAAAGACTACGATTTTGACATAGTATATATCGAAGGCCACAGGGAAAAAGACAGAAACACTGGCCTCAGAAGAATATAAATGTAGATGGAATATATGTCAAGAGACAATAGCTTCACATTTGATATTTTAAATAAAGGTTTCGATGACTTTGTATTCAAGAGTAAAGATGTTAGTTTGAAGATTACAGTGCTCCTGAATCAAGCCATGGTACTTACAATAGCCCCGCCCCATACGCATGTGAAAATTGGACAATGAATAAGGAAGATCATAGAAGAATTGATGCATTTGAGTTTTGGTGTTGGAGAAGAATATTGAAGGTACTAAGAACTGCCAGAAGAACAAACAAATTGTGTTGAAGAAGTACAACCAGAATGCATAATCCTTAGAAGCCAGGATGGGAGACTTCTTCTTTCATACTTCAGATATATTATCAGGAGGCACCAGTGCTTAGAGAAGGACATCATGCTTGGGAAAGTAGAACAACAAAGATGAAGACCCCCCAATGGGCTGGACTGGTACAGTGGCAGCAGCAATGAACTCAGGCATATGGGCAGTTGTAAGGATCGTGCAGGACCAGACAGTGTTTCGTTCTCTAGTGCATATGATCGCTATGAGTCGAAACCAACTCCAGGGCACCAAACAGCAACAACAACAATGATTTCGTAGCAATAATTTTTTTTTTTTTAATCTTCTGGTCATATTAGATTCAGGTAAAAAAATTAAATCTCGATAGCATGATTTATCATTGAAAATAGGTACTCTGTTTGCAATTTTAAAATTTGTCAAATCTGGTTGCATCTCACAGTCAACCAGGAAGCAACCTTGGCTTAGCTGTCTTTGCTTGCACATGTGCAAAACCGCTTGTTATTCTTAATGGCTTAACTAGAGAACTGCAACTTCTTAGTTTTTAGCCAACAACACATTTGAAGACAATTTGAGAAACAGCTATGCGCTCCTGGTGTTGCTTGAAATCCTTCCATTGGCATCTTCTGGGAAGGCTGACTCAACATCAGAATTAACTCAAGGATTTAGGTGGCTTGGAATTTAAAGCCAGGGACAATCACAAAATAAACTTAATGATATCCTGACTCAATGTTGTAAAGGCGTAAAGGAACATATGCTAAGGAAACACATGAATATAAGTGACTCAGAGTCCAAACATAATTCAGAAGAGTCTAATTGAATTTGAAGATGTTTTAGGAATACCTTAGACAATTTCCTTTTCATGTAATACATGATTGCAAAATCTATATTGAGTGATTCTAAAAGAGTCCTTTCAACAAGTCTGACATTAAAATTCTTAAGTAATAAGAGCTGTTGGTGTCAGGGTGAAATTAGTAGCATTTTCCTCTGGTTTGGGTACATATAGAAAGATGCATTTTACAATGAGTGGTATTCTAGAGCTCATAAAATAAAGAATATAATTTAAATGCTTTCAAAACTCTTGATCCATCTGAGGACTCTTGGTGTGGCACTGTACGATAAGCACTGGACTGTGAACCACAAGGTCAGTGGTTCAAACCCACCATCTGATCCTCAGAAACCTTGTACAGTGTAACTATGAATTGCAACTTAACTCGACATCACTTAACAACAAAAACAATCCATCTGAATATAGATAGAAACACTGTTAAGAACAGTCATCCACTGCCTGGAAAACAGAGTAAGGCAGAAATTGCACACTACAATTATGCATCATCACAACAGCAGTGGGTGAGAAAACCTATAGTGAATTAATTCCAAAATATCTAAAGCAAAGAAGCAAATCTCAAATAGAAAACTACTTGCTGCTATAAGGTAAATTAACTCTTGTAGACACCATTTAATATCAGAACATGAAATTGTACCCTGATGTTAATTTGTCACACAAGAGGATTTTTCTTTTATAAAGTATTCAATTCATTTTGTCTCACATTCATCATGTAGGGGCTAAGAAAGTCATCTAGATTCTTGCAGTATTTTAAATTTTTGTCATTTAAAACCAGTAAACACAATAAGGTTCAGAACGAAACTTAATTCAATCATTTTAATAAGCTTGGAGGTCCTAGGAGGTGCAAATGCTTTGCACTGAACAACTTACCAAAAAGTTGGTGGTTCAAACCCACCCCAAGGCACTGAAGTAGAAAGAGCTGGCAATCTACTTCCATAAATTATGGTCAAGAAAACCCTATGGAGCTCAGTTCTGCTTTGTAAATACACAGGGTTATCATGCGTTAGAGCAGACTTGATGACAACAAGTGTAGGGAGGTTGGTAAAATTTCTTCCAGACAACAATTTTAAGTTAGTTTGTTTTTTTAAGGTGGGGGAAGATTTGGGCATGTTTAGAGGTTTAAGGTTTTTTGTTTTTTGAATTCTAGTTTTCTATTGTTGTTGTTGTTAAGGCCACTGAGTAGCTTCCAACTCACAGCGACCCTGTATAGGGTTTCTGAAGAGTAGCTGGTGAATTTACCACCGACCTTGCGGTTCACACTGACTTTGCAAACCAGTGCTTTAACCTGCAGCACCACTCTAGGACTCCCTAGTTTTCTATAGGAGCTCTGTTTTAATCTATTTTGAAACCTCCCCTCTTTCTGTTGCTAAGCAGATGGGACATGTTGATACGTGACATTTTACACAGTCACTTTTAAGTAGTTTCAATGGTAGTAATGATCAGAGGTCATGAAAACAGAAACACACATTAAAAGCCAGAGCACTTGCTTTCTTTGTTCCTGGAAAACTACAGAGAATATACCAAAAAAAGTTTGATAGAATATAATAAGGATGATAACATTTATTCATGTTTTTCTATACATTATCTCATTAAATGTTCACACAAAAAACAGAGAAACATAAAGGGAAAATATCAGCAGCATCATATCTCAGGTGAGAAAACGAGACTATAAGAGGTCAGGTAAGATGATAACTATATGGTAATGTTGGGAAGTGAGTACTATTTATTTGACTTTCCGCCTAGAAAACAATATAATGTTCTCTGAGGTATATATATATATATATAGTTTCCTACACTGTCTATGGAGTCCTGGTGTGGCTCTGTGGGCTAATGCATCAAACTGCAAAGTCATTTGAACTGCAATGTCTCTGGTTCAAGCTCACCAGCTGCTCCTTGGAAACCCTATACAGGGTCGCTATGAGTCGGAATTGAGTCGATGGCACTTAACAACAACAAACACTAAGGTCATAAAGATCTTCTCCTACAGTGTCTTCTAAAGCTTCATCATTTTGTCTTTCCCAGTAGGTCTTTAAATAACTTGGAATAGATTTATGTATAAGAAGTAAAAGTTGCTTTTTTTTTTTTTTTTCTAGGTGCCACCAGTTGCTTCTGACTCATAGTAACTCTATGTGCAACAGAACAAAGCACCAGATCCAACACCACCTTCACAATTGTAGATATGCTGAGCCCATTGTTGCAGCCACTTTATCAATCCATCTTGTTGAGAGTCCTCTGCTTTTTTGTTGATTCTCTACTCTACCAAGAGTGAGGTCCTTCTCCAGGGACTGATTCATCCTGATAACACGTCCAAGATACATAGTAAGAAGTCTCACCATCCTCTCTTCTAAGAAGCATTCTGGTTGTACTTCTTCTAAGACACCTTTGTTTGTTCTGACGGCATTCCATGGTATAGTCAATATTCTTCACCAACACCGTAATTGAAAGGCATCAATTCTTCTCTAATCTTCATTATTCCTTATTCAGCTTTCACATGTTTATGTTGTTAGTACGTGCTGTCGAATCAGTTCTGGCTCATAGAGACCCTATGCACAACAGAATGAAGCATTACCCAGTTCCGTGCCATCCTTACAATTTCTGTCATATTTGAATTCATTGTTGCTATCACTGTATCAATTCATCTAGTTGGGGGGCTCTTTCCCTTTTTCATTGACCCTTCACCTTCCCAAGCATGATGTCTTTCTCCATGGATTCATCCCTCCTGACAACATATCTAAAGTATGAGAGATAAAGTCTCACCGTCCTCTCTTCTATGGAGCATTCTGGCTGCACTTTTCCCAAGACAGATTTGTTTGTTCTTCGGGTAGTACACATGCTTGTGAGGTGGTAGAAAATACCATGGCTTCGATCAGACACACCTTAATTCTCAAAGTGACATCTTTGTTTCTGAACACATTAAAGAGAATTTTTGCAGCAAATTTACCCAATGCAAACATCATTAGATTTCTTGACTTCTGATTCCATGGGTGTAGATTTTGGTTCAAAGTAAAATGGAATCCTTAACAACATCCATCTTTTCTCCATGTATCATGATGGTGCTTATTGGTACAGTTGTGAGGATTTTTGTTTTCTTTCTGTTGAGATGTAATCCACATCCAAGGCTGTGGTCTTTGATCTTTAATCAGTAAGAGCTTCAAGTCTTCTCTGCTTTCAGCAATGAACATTGTGTCATCTGCATATCTCAGGTAACCTTGAGGTTAGTAGTTCAGTACTTACCCTAGAGTGCCACAACAGAATTCCAGAAATGATATTTGATATCCCTCATTCCACCTTTTCTTGTGGAACCAGTTTGAATTTCTGGCAGATCCCTGTCAATGTACTGCTGCTTCCATTTTTAAATTATCTTCAGCAAAATTTTACTTGTTTGTGGTATTATTGATAATGTTTGATATTTCCACATTCTGTTGGGTACACATATGGATCTATTCCAATCTGTTGGCCAGGTAGCTGTCTTCAAAATGTGTTGGCATTGACATGTGAGTGCTTCCAGAGTTGCATTTGTTGGAACATGTCAACTTGGAACATTCCATCAATGCCGGGAGCCTTGTTTCTGACAATGCCTTCAGCGCAGTTCAACATCATGAGTTGTTGATCATATGATGCCTCCTGAAATGACTGAACGTCAACCAATTCATTTGGTACAGTGACTCTGTGTATTCCTGCAATCTTCTTGATGTTCTTTAAGTTCTTTCAGCTTAGGAAAGGCTGAGTATGTTCTTTCTTTTTGGCTCCCTTTGCACATTCGTTATAATACTTTCCTTTATCTTCTTGAGCTGCCTTTTGAAATTTTCTGCTTAGCTTTTTTTACGGGTGGTGGTTATGTGCCATGGAGTCATTTCCAACTCATAGCAACCCTATACAGTGTTTCTGAGGCTGTAAATCTTTATGGGAGCAGAAAGCCTCATCTCTCCTGTGGAACAGATGGTAGTTTCAAACTCCTGGCCTTGTGGTTAGCAGTCCGACTCATAACCACTATTCTACCAGAGTGCCTTATAGCTACTTACTCTATGTGCAAGGCACATTTCAGTCTTTTCTAACATCCATTTTGGTGTTTTCTTCGCTTCTTGTGTTGTAAATGACTTTTTGCTTTCTTCATATACGATCTCCTGATGGCATCTCACAGTTTGTCTGGTCTTAGGTCATTAGTGTTCAGTACATCAAATCTATTCTGAAAATTCAGGTGGGATGGCCTCAAGGTCATACTTTTCCTCTTGTGGACTTGTCATCATTTTCTTCAGCTTCAACTTAAACTTGAATATAAGCAATTGCTAGGCTTTGTTCTGATGGATGATCTTGAGCTTCTCCATTATCTCCACAGATGTAGTTGATTTGATTCCTACATATAAGATCCACTGTTAGTAGACTCACTGTTTCATGTTGTTGCAAAAAGGTATTTCCAATAAATATGTCACTGGTCTTGCAAAATTCTAACGTGTGATCTTTTCCACCCTTTCTATAACCAAGGCTATATTTCCCAGTTACTGATCCTTATTTGTTTCCAACATTTGTATTCCACTGAACAGTAATTATCAATGCATCATAATGGCATGTTTGATCAATTTCAGACTGCAGAAATTGACAGAAATTTTCAATTTGTTTATTGAGGTAAAATATGGGGTCTAATTTCATTATTTTACTATACAGATACGTCTTTGGTGTCATTGTGAGAAAATCTGTAATTTTCTTGGTGCCCGACAAAGTCAACTAGTCCCTATATGTGAGGGTCTTTTTGTGGGCTTCCTAAACAGTTTCAATATTGCCTTTATCAGTCTTTTTGCCAATATCAGATTGTTTTAATGATTATAAGTTTATATTAGTTCTTGCTATCTGGCAAGAAAGTTTCCTCACTTCCTTGGATCAGCATCTTAGCTCTTGCATTTTTGTTATTCCATTTAAATATTAGGATTAGCTTATAATCAAGTATCAGAAAGAAAATTATGCTATGAATTTTACTGGACTTGCTTTTCTTCTATGTTTTTGTTGTTAAGTGCTGTTGAGTCAATTTCAACCCATAGCGGCCCTGCACGGGGTTTCCAAGGAGCAGCTGGTGAGCTTGAACCATCGACCTTGCAGTTCAAATGACTTTGCAATCTGACTCATTGGCCCACAGCGCCACACCAGGACTCCTTTATATCTGAAGATGATTTTACATACAATTTTTATCTTCTTTATTTTGAATCTTATATTAGTCATTCATTTATTTAGATCTTTTTCTATGTAGTCTCATAAAGTTTTATTATTTTCTCTATAAAGATTATACATATCTGTTTTAGTTTTTCTCCCCAGTATGCTTTATTTCCTTAAGCTATCATAAATTGTGTTCTCTTGGAAACTATTTTCTATTTTTTAATTAAGATTAGACATGCAGTACCCCAAAAAGCAATGTTTGTACATTGCTTTCATTGCTAAATTCGCTTGCTAATTCAAACAATATTTCTCCATATTATTATTTATGTTGTTGTTAAGTGCCATCAAATCCGTTTTGACCCATAGCAACCCAAGGAGTAACTGGTCAGCTTGAACCGCTGACCTAGCAGTTAAAGGTTAACCTTGCATTAACCCACAGCACCATTACAGATAACCATACTATATGCAAATAGCACTCTTTACAATTCTTATCCTTCTGCCATTTATTTATTTGTCTTTGTCTTGTTGTGCTGCTTAGAACCACAACTATAGTGTAGAAAAATATGCGTTCTTGTCATATTCCTGAGCTTAAAGGGTTGTTGTTGTTGTTAAGTGCCGTCAAGTCGGTTCCAACCCATAGCCACCCTGTACAGGGTTTCTGAGGGTGTAAATCCTTACGGGAGTAGAAAGCCTCATCTTTCTCCCGCGGAGCAGCTTGTAGTTTCGAACCACTGACCTTAAGGTTCACAGCCCGATTCGTAACCACTACGCTACCAGAGCTCTTTGAGCTTAAAGGGTATAAGGGTATAATTCCAATATTTTCCCCATGAATTGATTTATTTCACTAAAATGCTGTGCACTTTTTTAAAATTAACTATCTACTTTTCAGTTTTCTGCCAGTTGCTATCATTTATAGATCGTAAATTTTATCAAAAGCTCTTTTCCCCATTTATTTAATTATATATTTTCTTCTTTTGCTTGTTAATACAATAAATTATAAGTTGATTTTTTTTTTCTTCATGTTAAACTAACTTTGCATTCCTAGGATAAAGCCAGTTTAGTCATGATATATTACGCTTTTTGTGCATTGCATATATATTAATATTTTGTTTAGGAAATGTTCATCTCTATTTATGAGCAAGAAGAGACTTTTTCAATTCCCTAGATTGGTTTATATAAAACTAGAATAATTTATTCCTTGAATATTATATAAATCTCACTAACTCAATCATCTGGGATTAATGTTTTGTTTTTTGTTTGTTTGTTTTCTATAAAGAGGAGTTGTAGTAACAGTTGAATCAATTTCTTTAATTGATTATCATGATTATCCATTCTTGACACATTAATTATGATCAATTATATTTAGGGAAATTTTTCCAGTTCTATTCAGACTTCAACACTGGCCTAACATTGTTCATAATGCCTTGTTTTTTATCTTTAAATTTATGCAGACTCTGCAGAAGTAGTCTCTATTATTTTTTGGTTTTGTTTTGTTGTGCGCATTCTCTTTTCTCTTGACATAGTCAGACAGTGGATTGTCTGGTTGAACAACAAATTTTAACTTTATATATTCTTTCTAATTCATATTTATTTTCCATTTCCTTATCATTTATAAATGATGTGTGTTTTGCTTTCTTTTGACATTCTGAATTTGTTTGTTTAGGAGATAAACTGAAATTTTAGCTTATAGCTGTTCTGTCATTTGTTTGTTAATGCAAGCATTTAAAACAATGAGCTTCCCTTTTAGGGTCAATTTACTACCCATTGCCATCAAGATGATTCTGACTCTTAGTGACCCTATTTAGTTAAATTTCATTATTTGTAATACACAGTACTTTTGCTATTGTTCTACGCTAAATATTTGCCAATTCTATCAACATATTTTATTTAAATCATACTTTATTTAGAAATAAATCTCTTGATTTTTCAAGTATCTATGATATTGCTAGTTATGGCTTGTTCTTGGATTCTAACTTAATTGCTCTGTATTCTAAAAAGAATGATATGAATGAGGTCAGCCTTTTGAAATTTGATGAGATGATATAATTTCCAAGAATGCTTGAGACAAACATGAGGCTCAAAGTTAACACCTTTTATTTGTACTCTTCAGATCGTCTTAGCTTTTGTTGTTGTTGCTGTTGTTAAGTGCTGTAGAGTTGGTTCCGGCTCATAGCAACCTTGTATAGGGTTTCTGAGGAGCACCTGATGGGTTTGAACCACCAACCTTGCAGTGAGCTGTCCAGACATTATATTTCACAGTTCCAGGTCAAGAAACCTTTTAATCTTTCGTTGTTGTTGTTAAGTGCCATTGAGTCAGTTCTGACTCATAGTGACCCTGTATAGGGTTTCTGAGTAGCTGGTGGGTTTGAACTACCAACCTTGTAGTTTGCAGTCCAGTGCTGAACCTATAGCACCACATCAGTAGTATTTAATCATCTGGCTCTGATAATTACTGAGAGATAAAGTGTACTTCAGGGTTGTATCCTTTCACCATACTTAATCATCTACTGAGAAAATAATCTGAGAAACTGGGTTCTATGAAGAAGATTAAAAGAAGATGTATAACCTATGATATGCAGATGACAGCATCTCGCTGGTTGAAAGTGAAACACACTTTGATGAAGATCAAAGTCTTCAGTATGGATTGTATCTCAGCAAAAAGAAAGCAAAAATCCTCACAATTGAAACAATAAGCGCCACCATTATAAATGAAGAAAAGACTGAATTTTCAAGGAGTTCCTTCTACTTGGCTTCACAATCAATGCCCACGGAAGCAGGAGTCAAGAAAGCAAATGCTATTTTGCATTAGGCAAATCTACTGCAAAAGACCTCTTTAAAATGTTCCGAAACAAAGATGTTACTTTAAGGATTAAGAAATGCCTTTCCTTAGCCAATGTATTTTCAATAGCCAAATATGCATATGTAAGTTGCACAATGAATAAGGAAGAAGAATTGATGCCTTTGAATTGGTGAAGAATATTGAATATATTGTTTCAGGAGGGATCGGTTCTTGGAGAAGGACATCATGCTCGGTAAAGTAGAGGTTGATGAAAAAGAGAAAGGCCCTCCATAGATGGAATAGTCCTAGGAGGCTTCCAAAAGTTCATAGAAAAATTCCATTGTCTTTCCATTTCATTTTTCCATGAATTTTTTGAAGGTCCCTCATACAGTGGTTATAACAACGGACTCAAACCCAACAATGGTTGTGAGGTTGGCTCAGGACCGGACAGTGTTTTTTATACGTTATAAATATCTATCACAGGGGCATTGTGAGTTGGAACTGACTCAACTGCATTTAACAACAACAACCACACATTTCCCTTGTAATTCACTCATTTTTTGCTTCACGTATTTTGAAGCTAGGTTACCCAGCAAATATTAAGTGTGAGAATGTGTATTTAACGTGTTAATTTGATTTTTTTTAATCATTTTGCAAGCACTGTCATTCTGTCTAGTTCACTACATAATGTCTATACTAATTTTCATGTCATCTTTCTTGTTTTTAGTACTTATCAGTTACGTCTATCTATGAGGAAGCTTCAAAATGTTTGTGGAAAAATAGAACGAAACGCTAATGCAGTCCCATTCAAAAGTCCCATAGACTTTTGAAAATCCTTTGTATCTAAATTGTCATTTTCTATGTCTTTTTTTTTTTCTTTTTTCGGACTGAATTTTCTTATAATTAATACTTGTTAGAAAATGATGTTTAACATTATTTACAATTCATGCCAACATTCATGGAGGCCTAAGGGTGCAATATGACCACAAGATAGCTTCATGCTTCCCAAATAGTTTCATATTTTAGCTATGAAAGTCAGTCACCAAAGCAAATTTATTCTTCAACAAGTAGAATTTTTAAGTCCATTCAACCAGTTTCCTATGTTGCTGGTTCTTCTCATTTGAGAAGGAAGGAGAAAGTTGAATGAGGTTCTTTATATTATACAGTCACATGTGATGCCAAATCGTCATATGCTATCCAGTTTCTTTAAGTAAACAAGTGAATCGCAGCAAGGCCACGAAGAACAAAGTTCCATATAAAGACAATCACACATCCTCGAGCATCTTCCGTTTCATTTCCTTGGGGCCCAACTTCGGCACTAGGGTCTCGATCCAGGACACTGGATGCGGCGGCCCTGCCTCAGTGACTTCCAGATGAGGCCTAGTTTTGTCCAGTAGCCGCCAGGCTCCTCTCCGTGTCTATTTTTATGATCTTCCATCCCGTCTTTGGTGTCCTGAATTAGCACTACCATGTTCTAGGTGTGTTATTCTTTTTAGTCATCCTGTGGAATTTGTTATGGTGTGGCGCTCTGAGTTAATGCACCAGACTACAAAGCCGTTTGAACTACAGGTTGGTGGTTCAAGTTTACCAATTGCTCCTTTGAAACCGTATACTGGGTCGCTATGGGTCAGAACTGACACGAGGACACTTAACAACAACAACAACATGGCTCTTAGGATTGGTGACTTGAAACAGTGTTAGAAAATTGTCAGTCATTTAAGAATTTCCTCTTGTCTATATTTCTCTCTCATAGAATCCCAATTTATTTTAACCTTTCTTTATTATTTCCATATACTTTTCCTCTGTCCTATGTTAGGGATAAGGAGCTCTGGTAGCGTAGTGGTTACGAATCGGGCTGCGAACCGCAAGGTCAACAGTTCGAAACTGCCAGCTGCACCACGGGAGAAAGATGAGGCTTTCTGCTCTCCTAAAGATTTACAGCCTCGGAAACCCTGTTCAGGGTGGCTACGGGTCGGAACCGACTCGACGGCACTTAACAACAACAACATGTTAGGGATACTTTAAAAAATATATCTCTATTCATCGACGTTCAGTGTTCTGTTTAAATTATTTGTTGAATATTTAATTAAGGGTTTCAAATGGCTCAAACCAGTTCAGTCATGGCCAATGACATGAAACTGAAACAGACCTGAATTTTAAAATGTATGAACAATAATACAGAGACGGGAATCATTACAGGCCTAAAGCCTAGAATGGGAGCCTTGGAAGAGGCGGAGTCAGCCCTTTCAGGAGCCTTATATGGGAGATGGGTAATTGTCAGGCCTGTAGAGAGTGACACATTCAGGGCAGTATGTTTGTCTGCCATCTTTGAGCCAGGCACCATTGTTTCTGATTCTGTACACTAAGAGAAATGGCTGCTGTGCAATCTGCATGCCGCTCTTGTTTTCTGAGATTAAGTTTCTAGCAGAACATTGACTGATTATTTTTCCTGTCTGTTTTACGTTGCAAGACATCCACATTTTATGAATTTTAGTGTGCTTCAGTGTTGCTTCAACAGCCATGCCTGAACTAGGAAGAACCAGTTTGAAGCCCTGATCTTTCATATTTTTATACCTAAAAATTGTATGTGATTAAATCTGTTTGATCAGGCATTTCTTGCACATTTTTCAATCCCCTCTTTTATCTCCTAAGTATATTAGTAATGTATAACCTATTTTATCTGATCATTTCCAGTTCCAAAAGTCATGAAAAAATTCTTTGTTTCTGCTGATATTTTTGTTCTTCTACCATCTACTCACCTTGGCAAAACCGAGGAAGACCCTTACCTGCATGAAATTCGATCACCCACAATATTTTTTTCTGCTTACCCTGGAATTTGAAAACTGGAAAGAACATTAGAGATCATCTCCTGTAATCCCTTTATGTTAAGATAAAAGAAGCTGAGGTGCATTTAAGGGAAACAATGAGGCCAATACTACACCCACCCAAAGTTAGTGACAGCAGGAAATCCAGAGATTCCGTCTCCTGGCTCATTCGGGCTGTTTCATCTCTACCATGTTAAAACTCTTGGGGTCAAGTGAGATGAGAAATACCAAGGCACTGGTAGAACATAAAGCATCAAAAGTACACAAAGTATTAAACTGAAAGGACGTAGAGCGTTAGTGTTAAAAATGATTTTGATTACTAATTCAAAATCTGGGCAGTTTATAATGTGAGATGTACTATGAAATAATATTTATGCAAGGAACCTCACAAGATTAACATATTTACACATTCTTTTCTTCTAAGAATTCTTAAATATAATGAGCATTTCCTATGAATATTTAATAAAATAAATTAATAATGTAAAAAAAAATCTGGCCAGAAATATACTGTATTAAACAAGACACTTTGACCCAGAATATAATATATTATCATTACAAATAAGACCCCCCCCAAAAAAAAGAGAACTTAATTAACAAAAGATCTCTCCTTTTTCCCTTCCTCTTTTCTTACAAAGAAATGATTTCAGAACGCTTAAGACTCTCACTATGCTCCTTCCTATGCTACAATCAGTGCATGATTGCCACTCAAATTGCTATACTGGTCCTTTTTCCTCTTGCTCTGCATAAAAAGAAGATGCAGATGAATGGATTTTCTGTGGGTTAATTTATTAGGAGTGCAAAGCAATTATCAGCAAGGTAAATCAAGGAACATGAAGTGCACTGTTACACGCTGCCTGTGGATAATGTCGGTCCCTTGGCCACAAATGCAATTAAAGTGTTACATTTTATTCCTTTTAATTTTATCTTCTGGTCTATCCTTTCCTTAACCCAGACCAGTTTGACTGAATGCCAATAGGCGATCAATAAATAGAAATGTGTAATAGCTACAACAATGTCTTTATTTTGGATGCTATAGGATAGGAACTTTCAGGATATTGTAGCATAAATCTTCAAATTGGAGCTGTAGGACTCAGTTCCCAGGGCATCGGGATGTCAGTTTCTTATGTGGCTGTAATTGGGAGATATTATATTACTGTCATGTGACCAGAGACTGATGTGTGGTGAATTAAGCAGTGCTTGCAAAATGCCTGTCACATTAATAGTATCAAATCTTGGGTTTTTACATTTTAAAGGGCAGGTCCTAAGAAAGTCATGTTTACAGGACCCATATGAGAAATCCTTGGCAATGAATGTCAGCCTTGTTTCTGTATGTTGTTGTTGTTAGCTGCTGTTGAACCAGCCCCTGATTCATAGTGACCCCATGCACAATGGAATGAAATGTTGCCCTGTCCTGCACAATCCCATTGATTGGTTCAGGATCAGGCTGTTGTTATTCATGGTCTTTCCTTTGACTGATTTTTCAGTGGAAAATTAATACAGTATGACTACTTCCCATTAGTGTGGAAAAGGTACAAACTCCAGACTGTACTGTTGTCTATATACTGATACTGTCTAGAAAAATAATACTACAATTAGTCAAGTAAGACTATAGGATTAAAATGACTGTCCTGTCAGGATACTGTCCTCCCCTGTGTATCTCTGAGTCTATTCTGCTCCTGTTACAACTCAGAAGTGATTAGGTTTAGGAACCACTTGGCCCTGGCATTGGAATCCTGGTGTGGCGTTGTAGGATGAGCACTGGACTGCACAGTTGGCAGTTCAAATTCACTAACGGCTTCTTGGAAACCCTACACAGGGTCCCTGAGAGTCAGAACCCACTCAATAGCACATAACCACCACCGCTCTGGCATTGCCTCATGAACATAACAAAAACCCAACCCAATCTATTTCCAAACACAATTATATGTACAGGTATGGGGGTCAGAACTTCAATACATATTTTTGAGGAATACAATTCAATCCACAGCCATGGGTAAGTGTTGGCCTGAGCAATGTAAAAAAAAATGAGGTCAGAGGAAAGGAGCTATTCAAAGCAGTTGAAGAAGACTGTTGATTAGTAGGTTGAGACATCAAATCTGGTCTAATGAACAATTTTAAGGCTCTGTGGATTCTGGAGCAATGCAGTAAGATAGTAACACACATGATTATATACTTTGTGTGGCACTGTGGGTTAATACACCAGACTGGAAAGCCATTTGAACTGCAAGGTTGGTGGTACAAGCTCACCAGCTGCTCCTCAGAAACCCTACACAGGGTTGTTATAGGTCAGAACCAACTCTACGGCACTTCACAACAACAAGAGGCCCAGTAAGAAGTCCTGGTGTGGTGCTGTAGGCTAAGCACTCTACTATAAGGTTGGTTTGAACACAAGGAGGGCTATGAGTCAGAACTGACTCAACAGCACTTAACAACAAGGTCCTGTTAGGGGAAAGGGCTTGAGAAAAAAAGAAGACCAACCTTACTAGGTGACTATCTCTATGACGTAAAAGAGAAAACCAACAACTGCTAAGAGTACTTCTTCCCTGAACTAGCAGGGTCCTCAAAATCCAAGGCAATGCTCTTCCTTTAACTAGAGGTTCTAATAGGCTCTATCTAATAATAGTGTGGCACTATGGGATAAGCACTGAACTGTGAGCCACAGGTCAGTGGATCAAACATACCAGCTGCTCCTTGGAAAGCCTATACAGGGTTATCAATGAGTCAGAACCAATTAGAAGGCATTTAACAACAACAACACAGTGATCATGGGAATGCCCCACTGGAAAAAGTTAAAATTAAACTTCTCACGTTTTAACACGTAAGTGTGAATACATGTGTTTGTTTTTCAGGGAGTAGATGTTTATAAGGGATTGTCAGGGAGATGGCAAAAGCTTTGAGCCCTAAGAGCGTACAAAACCTGTAGCCACCAAGTATACTCAGACTCATGGTAACCCTGTGCATGTCAGAGTAGAAGTGTGCTACAATGGGTCTCCAATGGCTGGTTGTTTGGAAGTACATGGCCAAACCTTTCTTCCAAGGAGCTTCAGGATGGACTCAAATTTCAGCCTTTAGGTTAGCAGCAGAGTGCAAAGGTGTTTACTGTTTATATCACCCAGGGATGCCAGGTGGGTGGCAAGTGCCACAAAAGCAAAGAATGAGAAAGGGGAGACTGGAAGTACAGAACATTCCTCTTCTGTGCGGTATTGCCTGGGATTACCCTTGAGGACTGGAATGATGGCATGCCAATAGTGTTCTGAATTATTCAATGAAGTAGCCTGAGATTGCATTACTGACTGGAGAATTAAAAACAAATATTTTAATGTTCATATGGCTATAAATAAACAGTGCAATAAAACAACGGCTCCTCCAATTTCTTTCCCTTTTGCTTTTTTAGGGTATTCAGTAACTGTGCAAGTCCTTATTCCTTTGTGTGAACAGATTTTAGCTTCAACCCAGTTTTGCACCGCACTTAGATTACACAAATGTCTTTTTAGCGTCATCTCCCTTCCTTCACTTGAAATAACCCATCATTACGGACTCAGCTTATCTATGGAACATGTGTTTTATGTTAACTTGCATGTACAAATTGAAGTGGGTTGTCAGTTGTACTATGGACTGATAGGTCCTAAAATAAGTAGATGGCATTGATACGGCCTCAGTGCTGTAAGAACCTCTGTGCATCTGCAGCCTTCAGGGCTCTAGTCGTAAATTGTGTTCTCTTGAATAATTTAGCACTTTTGTTATTTAAAATGGGATGTATTCATGCTTTGTGTCCCAACTCCACTGAAAGCTCTTGGAGGCTTTATTTATTGTGGTATCCCTGCCACACCCACCACTTGTCTCTTCTTTTAGGGGAAGACTGAAGAGTTTTCTGGGGTTAACAATGAACGAACTCCCAAGTTATGGGTGAAATTACCTGCTCTTTTTAAGGGACTGAGTATTTTACATTGTGTACGGCTTCTAACAATAATATTTACATTCAGTTCATGTAGGGGTGGAGGATAAGGGATGCTCGAAATCTCTTTTGAGTGCACGGTGGCCAGGGTGGTTGCATGCTATGGAGTCGTATACAATTCATAGCGACCCTGCGTAGGGTTTCTGAGGCTAGAAATATTTATGGGAGCAGTAAGCCTCATCTTTCTTCCATGGAACTACTGGTATATTCGAACTGCTGACTTTTCAGTTAGCTGCCCAACTTGTAATCCACTACACTACTTAAAGCAGATGCCACAACTGTGATGCTCATTTAAACTTGAACTTGATTCATGCCTATGGCACTTGAGCCCCGGTTAGCCAGCTTGTGGTACAAGACAAGGTTCCATTTTTTTAATGAGTTATTTTGAGTGCCCGTGCTCTCCCCACCCTGCTCAGAGCTGGATTCCATTCTACTTCTAAAATGCAGCTCCTTCCGTCATTTCTGGGGAACTCGAGGAATGCTTTCACCTTCCCCAACTCTTGCCTCATCCCTGCTTATCTGTTTCCTGCTGCCACATATTTCCAGGACATGCTACTCCTGTGGCTGCAAACACTTGTTCAGTATGGACCATTGGATCATGCGTTTAGTCTGGAAGCTTTGCTGAAACCCGTCCATCATGGATGACTCTGCTGGCATTTGAAATGCTGGTGGCATCCTAGAAACATCATAGGAATACTGAAGCCACCACAGTACAACACACTGACAGATGGGTGGTGAAGGTCCTGTTAATTCCATGTCTGTGATCAAGGCAGCAAGTAAGCCCCTTATTTCTTCTCCCACCATGCCCCACTTCAGATTCTTCAGTGTACAAAATGACTTGCATTTCCTCACATCTTTGGAACAGACTTGACAGCAATTAACCACAACCACCACCACAATATGAAGGAAACTGGGTGGTGTCAACAGTGTGTGACTGGCTGCTAACCTAAAGGCTGCCTGTTCAAACCCATCCAGTGGCTCCAAGTAAGAAAGACCCAGTGAATTATTTCCATCAAGAGAACAGCCAGGAAGATGCTATGGAACAGTTCTACCTGCAAGATAGGGTCATCACGATTACAAATCAACTTGGTGGCAACGGCAGTGGGTTTAACCATATCATTCATACATTCACCCTTGCATACATGCCTTCACTTCTTCCCTTACCTACAAGGTCCTTCCTACCCAGTACCTCCACTTGTCTGCCTAGGCAACCATTTAAATCTCAGCTAAATTGTTTTCTCCTCCATGAAAGAATCTCTTCCTCCCAGGATCTGTACACAGCTCCTTGTCAGAGCCCTAAACTGCATCTCCATTAGGACACTAACACACTGAATTGCAATTGTTTGGTTTCATTTCTTTCTCCTTACTTGGCAGATCATGAGCTCCTTGATGGTGCAGGATGTAGAGCAGTCCTGTAGGAATCTGTGGCTCACACAAATCCATTCAGATATTTTGCCAATTCATCAAGAGCCAAGCCTTTTGTTCAACAGTATATATGTATATAATTGCATGGCTCTTAATTAGAATGAGCTTTACACCATGATTTAGAACTTAACCTTGATTCAGAATTTGACCTTGACCAAACCACATTTGGAGAACAATGTGCTTGAAGTAAAGAACTACACGGCTATTAAATTAGTATACTTGGGAATGGCAGGAGGATATGACTATGGAGATTTACGGTCAGTTGCAGAAAGGATGAGAGGTAGGTAAAATTAACTTGCCTATTTAAATATTCCAGAAAATTTGAAAAAATGAGCTGCCAAAGAAAGCGAAGAATACACGCATTGCTACTCAGCATAATTCTGCTCAGAAAATAGCATTATTTCTGCTTGATTTGATTTTGTGTGGTTAAGTTTGGAGGAAATGTTATTTATTATACACACAGCTAAGCTTATGTAATTACCCACAAATGTTCTAGTGGAGTACATACAGCCAATAACAGGGATTCTTCTTGCATCCATTTGGAAAAGAGAGGAAAAAATTAGCCATGTAATAGTTAATTCAATTTATAAAATTAAATGTGTATTAAAAATATGCCTGGTAAATATTGTGCCATCTGCACATGCTCAAACAGCCAGCCTGGTTAATATTTTATAGTTTATCTGATAAAGTTAACAAAAGAATTTACTCAGAGTGGAGACATACACTGAATATTTCATCACCTTCTTAATTGCAGAATACAGACAAGACATTTTTCCCCCCTTTGGGAAAAATAAATGTTAAAAGTTATTACAGATGGAATCAGTTTGGCAATTAGGTTGAAATCCAACTGAAACCAAGCAGAAATTGATGGCTGCAAACATTGCAGTACCAAAGTATTTTCAGCCAACTCCATCAATTTACATGATGAAGCAGAAATGTTGATAGCAATGCTGTGTAAGTCGGGCGAGCAGAGGTTATATTAACACTGAAGAAAAACTGGCTTTGTGCCTTTTTTCCCAATAGTTAATTCACAGCCATCAAGAGCTGTCATTCTTATGCACAGCAGACAATATGATATACCTAAGGCTTTTCATTCTGACTTCTGATTTAAAAGTCTCCAGCTTGTGCTGTGGACCTTAACCTTGAAGCCAAGTGCAAATTAGCTTTAAATCAATGAAGCTGATTAAAGCTCCATTGTGGTCAGGCCCTTAATAGAAGAAGGGAGAGGAAGGAACCACTTGAAAACAGCAAAAGATAGGCCTCTCTGAAGTTGTAACATATGTAATGCTTTTCAGCTCTCCTCTACCCTGACAAAACCATGAATGGTTTTAAGGCTATTTACCTGCTAAGAGAATGGAACCAAATTTTCCAATTCAGTGGAAGAGGCCAAGTGAGAATGAAAGGGTTTTTTTTTGTTGTTTGGTTTGGTTTTTGGTTTTTTCCTGCAAGCATTAGAATACAAAAGGTTATTTTCAAAAGAAGGAAGAAGAGGAACATTAAAACATCTCCCCCCACCAAGAAGAGCCAAGAGAACCAACTTTCTATCCTGGGGGTGGGGGGTGGGGTGGTTCTTACATTTAAAAGGCTCTGGGATCCTTTCGCTTATTTTTGTTTTCTATGGTAAGATGTACTCTTTCTCAAAGACAAAGATTGCTGTAAACATCTGATTTTCTAAAAAATTTTCTTCTTCCTCACAAATACATACATCTGAAAAAAAATACGTCTAAAGAGAGATACACCACTTTGAAAGTGGCCAGGATAAACTTCAGCCAAAAAAGCAAGTCCATTTGTTGAACTATCTGCACCACCACTACCAAGTCACTTCAAGGCCACTGAAAAAATTTTGTAGGAGTCATTGAACACGTTTCCTGATTTCTCCCAAGTGATCAGAGTTTAGACACATGCATTTTTAAACTAAATGACAATACTTTTTTTTTTTGCATTTTATTTTATTTATTTATTAAAGTTTTAATTGTGAATTATGCGATAGTTTACATGGAAGAACATTAGCTTTACATTCATCTTATTGTCAAGACAATTCATTTTTACAACATCTTCAGAAATAATAAATGGTATAGACTAGCCAGAATAATTTAAATAGAGAAGCCTTTGTTTGTTTGCTGCCTGATTCAATTATTGAATGCAACACTTCAACCTGCCTTTCCAGGGAGGTACAGTGTCATCCCACTGTGATTTGTGGGACTATATATAGCAAGAGTGAGCTCCTCAACCCTTGGCAAAGTGTTAAAATTATTTTCGTCTTTTATTTCAGATCCAATGAGTCTGAAGTTATGGAAAAGACTATTATTTTGTCAGGAACATCGGGAGAAATAAAACAAATATTAAAAGGCAGAAATAAACCCTGGTGGTGAATGGTTAAGTGCTCAGCTGCTGACCCCAGAGTGGGAGACTAGACCTAATGATATAATCTCAAAAAGACTGTTGTTATTAAGTGTTGTTGAGTCAGTTCCAACTCAAGACTAGCATCCCTGTTTCCGAGGAGCCGCTGGTGAGTTTTAACCTCAACATTGAGATTCAAACAGACCTTGCAGTCCAGTGCTAAACCAGGACTTAAAAAGATTACAGCCTAGGGAACCTTATGGAGCAGTTCTATCCTGTCCTGTTTAGTCACTACGAATAATGATTGGCTTGGCAGCATACAACAACAAGGAGTTCACCAAATCCAAAACCAAGCCAGGTTTCACTGCATCAGTTCTGACTCACGGTAACCCCACATGTGCCACAGTAGGTCTGTGACCCTCCAGCAATTTCGACGGCTGGTTTCTCAGTAGATTACCAAGTAAAATTACCACGTACGCAAGTAAAATTCTGCTGAGGATAATTCAAAAATGGTTGCAGCAGTACATCAAGAGGGAGCTGCCAGAAATTCAAGTCAGATTCAGAAGAGAATGTGGACCATGGGTTATCATGTTGATGCCAGAGTATCTTGGCTGAAAGCAGAGAATGTCAGAAAGACTTTTACTTGTGTTTTATTGATTATGCAGAGACATCTGTTTGTATGGGTCATGTATAAAACTATCCATAACGTTTCGAAGCATGGGAATTCCAGAGCCCTTGATCATACTCATGTGGAACTTGCACGTCAACTAAGAGACAGACATTTGAGCAGAACAAGGGGATACTACATGGTTTAAAATCAGGAAAGGTATATGTTGGGGTCATATCCTTTCACCATACTTGTTCAATCTATATGCCGAGCAAATATTCTGCAAAGTCTGGCATATGTGAAGAACACAGTATCAGGAAGGCTCATTAACTACCTGTGACATGCACATGACATAATCTTGCTTGCTGAAAGTGAAGAGAACATGAAGCATTTGCTCCTGAAGCTCAAAGAATACAGCGTTCAGTATCAATTATATCGCAATGTAAACAAAAATGAAAATCCTCACAACTGGACCAATAAAGAACATCACGATAAATAGTAAAGATTGAAATTGACAAGGATTTCATTTTTTTGGATCCACAATCAATACACATAGAAGCAGCAATAATGAAATCAAACACCTATTGCACTGGGAAAATCTACTGCAAAGAAACTCTTTGAAGTATTAATGAGCAAAGGTGGTACTTTGAGGACTAAGATGTGCTTGACCCAAGCTATGGTATTTTTGATTGCCTCATATGCATGTGAAGACTGGACAGTGATAAGGAAGAATTCCATGGGATAAGTGATACATTTGAATCGTGGAGATGGCAAAGAATATTTATAGTACCATGGACTACCAGAAGATCAAACAACTGTGTCTTGGAAGCTAAGTCAGAATGTTCCTTAGAAGCCAAGACTGCCAGACTTCGTCTCTCATACTTCGGCCATATTATTGGGTGGGACTAGTCCCTTGAAAAAGGACATTATACTTGGTAAAGTGGAGGGTCACCAAAAAAGAAGAAGACCTCTAACAAGATGGATTGACGCCATGGCTACAACAATAGGTTCAAACATAGCAACAATTGTGAAGATGATGCAGGAGTTGCTATGATTGAGAATCA
>NW_006408558.1:6818089-6830655 GCF_000296735.1 Chrysochloris asiatica | reverse complement strand
TTGAACAATGATGCATGGAGGGAGATTGTAATCATGGCAATGAAACAATGGTGTAAAGTTGATGTTCTCCCATGTAAACTATCACCCCATTCACAATAAAATAAAATTTTAAAATTAGCTCTTAAAACATAGTTCTTCTTTGAAATATACAGATTCTCCACGAGTCAGAATTGACTTGATGGCGACTTTGGTTTTTAATATACGATGGTTGGTTATGTGCCATGGAGTTGGTTTCGACTCATAGCAACTCCGTATAGGGTTTCCAAGGCTGTAATCGTTATGAGAGCAGAAAGCCTCATCTTTCCCCTGTGGAATGGAACGTTGGAGGTTAGCAGTCCAACTCAACCACTATGCTACCAGAGCTACTTTTAACATACTACGACAACTTAATATACAATAAACCTAATATACTGTAACAACTCAATATATTATAATATGCTATAAAAAGACTCCTGGTGTGGCTCTGTAGGATCAGCACTGGACTGTGAACCACAAGGTCAACAGTTCAAACCCACGAGCTGCTCCTCAGAAACCCTATACAGGGTCATTATAAATCAGAACTGACTCGTCAGCACTTAACAACAACAATAAAAGGCTATAGACACCAAAGTTCATTTCAGTATTACTCATAATAGCCAACAGGTCAAAACAACCCTAATGCCCTTCAACAGATGAATGGATAAACAAAATATGATATTTATGTACAATGGAATATTATTCAGCCATAAAAAAGGAATAAAGTTCTAATACCTGCTATCACATGGGTGAACCTTGAAAACATTCTGCTGAGTGAAGTAAGTCTGACAGACTGATGTTGCTATGATCCCACTTCTATGGACTATCTAGAATAGAGAAATGCACAGAGACAGAAAGTTGATTAGTGGTTACAGTGGGTTGGGAGGAAAGGCGACTAAGACGTTATTGATTACCAGGTATAGAGTTTCTGTTTTGGGTGATGAGGAAGTTTTGGAAATAGATAGTGTTAATGATTATACTCACTGTGAAGATAATTCATGCCACTAAACTGTGTCATTTCAATATGATTAAAATGGCAAATTTTGTGTAAATTATATTTTACCATAATAAAATAGACAACTGAAGAATGTATGCCTAAGGGTTTTTGAGCATATCAAATGTACTCAGCACTATACATTTCATGGGTTACTGGAGGCACAGTGGTTAAAATGCTTTGTGGGAGAAAGATGTGGCAGTTGACTTCTGTAAAGATTGGTGTAGTTGTTAGATGCCATCACGTCAGGTCTGACTCATATAGGGCTTCTCAGGCTGTAAATCTTCACGAGCTCTGAATACCTCATGTTTTTCCTGTGGATCGACTGGTGGACTTGAACCACCGACCTGTAGTTAGCAGTCCAGTGTTTATCCTACAGTGCCTTGGAAACCCTGTCAGCAGTCCTACTCATATTACTGTCCTATATGATCATTATGAGTTGGAATCGACTGAACAGCAATGGGTTGTCGTTTTATACATTTCATGATTAAAATTCGTTTATTCAAAAATGAAAGGTATGTACACGATATACAAAGCAAGACATTTCCTTCCCCATTTTTGAAAGTTAGAGCACTGTATCCCTACATGTATCTCTAGGTCCCTAGTTTATTTTGCAAGAACTTCCCAGACAAGAAAGATTAAGGAATAATAGAAATTAGATCTGGCTGATGAAAACAGAAAAGGAGCTGAGAATAGAGATGAGGAAGCAATGGGAAGCTAGAAAAGTAGACGTAAGAGGGGGAAAACTACTGAGAGGGAAAAAAAGGAGAGAAACAACAGAGAGAGAGAGAGGATGGACTGAGCTCAGCAGAAATGGCTGTCTAAAATGAGGTGAGTGGCAATGGTGGAGGGCAGACAGCTCTGCTCAGAAGCAACATCACGTAGCTCACACTTAATGGGCTGTTGCTGCACAGCTTGAAGTGGAGAGAAAAGACAAGGAGAGAAGACTGAGGCATCCACATGATTAGACAGTCAGAAGTTAGAGAATGGCAATCATGATTTCTGAAGCCACAACTGTCCCGTCATTAACAAGATGTTGTGAGTGCAAGAGAATTATCTGTCAGACGCTGACATGGCTGGAAAGAGATGTCATTTAAAAATGCAAACTGTTATTACTGAAGATGATGGTGGTAGTGATGATGACGACGTTGTTTATTTTTATTTAGGATCTCCCTACGTACAACTGCCTGCCTTAAGGATCTGTCTAATCTGTAATCTCTTTCCAACTTCTACCTGTGTTGTAATTAATTACTAATTTAAATAACCCCGGGAGACATTTTAGAGGTTGCTGATGAAATGGAAAACCAAATTAAAAAATTAAAAGTAATTTTCATTTGACCATAGGAAAATACTAGACACTTTGGTCATACTCATTTTGCTTGCTGACTATAACTTTTTATTTAGGTATCGTCCATCAGTGACCAGTGGTGGTTGGTTGGTGGACATGTGCCGTGGAGTTGGTTCTGATTCATAGTGACCCTGTGTAGGGTTTCCAAGACCGTAAATCTTTACGGGAGCAGAATTCCTCACGTTTTTCCCATGGAACGGCTGGTAGTTTTGAATAGCTGACCTTGAGGTTAGTAATCCGACTTGTAACCACTATGATACCAGAGTCCTAACAAGTAGGAGTGCTCCAAAATGGTATGATTCAAGAAAGTTTTCCTTGCCCCTCATATATCTCTGTTGTCCACTGATGGTCTATTCCTCTTGTTTCTTAGCTTCCAGATCTCCATTTTGAAAATGCAAATGCTTCTGGGTTTTATCAAGAAATGTAGCTATCTTTACATCCTAACAGCAGATGTGGTTGTATTGTTTGATGTTTTGTACCTCTCTGAGGAGGAATCCTTGGACACATGGAATTTTAGTCACCTGAAGAATTGGGGTGACACTGAAGAGAACAAAATGCATTTTAGCAGTAAAGCATGAATAAGTAAAAAATCATTTTCTTCAAGATATTGTTCAAGATGGACCAATCCTGGGTTGTTCTAAAGACCTAGCAGTAGGATATGCAAAACTGAAGATTCAAGGAGCACTCAAAATCAAATGCTGTCTAAACCTCTAATGGTATAGCACTGTAGGATAAGCACTGGACCGGAAGGTTGGTTTGAATTGCAAAGGTGGCTGTTCAAACTCACCAGCTGCTCCTACGAAACACTATACAAGGAGCTCTGGTAGCATTGTGGTTACAAATCGGGCTGGTAACCTCAAGGTCAGCAGTTCAAAACTACCAGCTGTTCTGTGGGAGAAAGATGAGGCTTTCTGATCCCATAAAGATTTACAGCCTCGGAAACCCTATGAAGGGTCGCTGTGAGTCTGAACTGACTCCACAGCACATAACCACCACTACCACCACGAGTTGGAAGTGACTCAACAGCACTTAACTACAACAACTGGGATACATAGGGGGCAGAGGTGGTTCTGTGGTAGAATCCAGAACTTGCATACAGGAGACCTGGGTGTGAGTTCCAGCCATGCACCTGATGGGCAGCTACCACCCATGTGTCAGAGGAGGTCTGTGTGTTGCTATGATGCAGAACAGATTTCAGCAGAGCTCCTAGACTAAAACAGATGAGGAAGAAAGAACTAAGAATCTATTTCTAAAAACCAGCCAGTGAAAGCCCTACTTATCACAAGGGTCCCATCCACAACTGGGCACAGCACAGGACGAGGCAGTATTTTGCTGTCTTGTGCGTGGGGGAGCCATGAGTCAGTATGACTCAATGACAGCCACCAACAGCATTCAGTTAACTTCCATCGCCATGCCCAACTGTCTCCTGCTAGTAGTCAAAGCAAAAGGATGAATGGGTTGGGGGATTTCCTCCCCATGATTTGTTGTCAGTTCTGGAGCCAAGGAAGTGAGAGAAGGAAGTTCTAGAATTGCCAGTTGGGGACCAGCCTGTGGCAGAAGTACAAGTCACACACCTTCAATCCAGTCATCAGCAGCACCCTCTCTCCTTCACTGCCAAGTTCCTCTACAGAGTCAGGGAACTTCACAGAGGGCACAGGGAAGCTCTGCTGCCTTCAAAATAAAGGTGCCAGCAAGTTTTCCGAAACGTTTTCAAAAATCCCTGTAGGCATCATAGAAAGCAAAGAGAAACTTGTTTAGCCTTGAACTCCTGGAGGGAAAACAGGCTATTCTTCCACAAATCTGGACGGAGTTCAACATTTGGTGTTAAAACAAATGCTTATTAGTCAGCTGCATGGGCTAAAATAGGTCACAAGTTAAGCCAAGCATCTCATTTCCAATAGACCACCCAAAGCTCACTCCTAGGCTCAGAAGAGACCCTATGCCTCTGACAACGAACGTGCTGCTGCAGAAACTACCACAGCATTAGAAACAGAGTATGTGTCCTGTCCACTTCTCTTTGGCATCTTGAAAATCCCTGCATGTCTCCACAAAAAGGTATACGTGAATGCGTCTGTGTACAACTGTGTCTATATCTAACTAAATGTGGATACACATAGGTCTCTGCCCTGAGTTATCTTCATTGCTCTGGCAGCAGAAGGTGGTTGTGTTTTTCTGTGTACACTCCCTATCACCCACACCAGTGTGTACGTAACACTAAATCATGGCACAGGAGAAGGGTTAGAAAACACTCTTCTCAGTCTGTCTTCTACTTATACTATATACTCTCCTAAAACTCACCACTGTCTCCTTCCACATATAACTCTAAACCAAGCCAGTGGCTGTTGAGTGGATGCCAACTCATGAGCACCTGTAGCTGTCAGAGTAGAATCAGAACACTCTGTTCCATAGGATTATCAATGGCTAAGGGTCCTGGTGTGGTGCTGCGGGTTAATATGCTGGACTGCAAGTCAGTTTGAACCTCAAGGTTGGTGATTCAAGCTCACCAGCCACTCTGCAGAAACCCTATAGAAGGTTGTTGTGAGTCGGAACCGACTGAGTAGCACTCAGTAATAACAGCAACAATATTTTGGAAATAGATTGTCAGGCTGTTCTTCTAAGGAGCCTCTTGAGAGACTTGAACCTGCAACTGCTGGTTAGTAGCTGAGTCAAAAATTAATTTGCAGGGATTCCTATACAATTCTACATGTTCCATTATCTATTGTTAACTTTATCAAACACAAGTTTTTATTCAGATTCCAAATGTGATTCAATGAATGTTGAAATCTTCCAAGATCTTGTCCAGTGATAGATTACTACTTAACAAGGCATGGATTTACATGTGATTCCTTTACTAATCTGTAATGAACAATGTCACATTTTTCCACATCAAAGATTCTGCTTCTAGGTCTGCCTCGCATCTGTCTCTCTCCCAACCCTACAGCAACTTTCTACAGAATCAAAGCCTCTTTTCAAATATATAATCCCTGTCTACCTTGTTTACTTAGTAATCCACCCCTGATTCTTGCTTTCTTCTGTGGCCGCTGAGAATGCTTCAAATGGGTCTGTCAACATTTAGTTTCTGAGTTTGAAAACGTTTCATGAAACTGTATGAACTCCTACCTGGTCTGAGTGGCAGCTCACCTGTCTCCTCTCGACAATAAGATGTGTTTACAGTTGGCATTATTTATGGTGGCAGCTTTTCAAGAGAGACAGAAGCAGTGGGGGGTGAGGGGGTAGGCTTGCAGGGTATACCCTTTGGTTGGTTGATGATGCATGGAGGGAATTGTAACCATGGCAATGAAACGATATACAATAGGATAAATGTAAAACTAATGTTCTCCCATGTAAACTATCACATAATTCACAGTAAAACATTTTTTAAAACAGAGAGAGAGAGACAGAAGCATTGCAGGAAAAAGCATCATGTCAGCTTTGCCTCCTCTTCCACCAAGTGGTTGCAGTGTGGACTGCTGTTGGCTGACACCATAAGACTGGATGATCTTGTACTTAGAGTTCCTGGTGACCCTGACAGATGCATACATGTCTACCTATTCTCTGAAAGTATCTCTACAAATCCCCCATAGGATCATTTTTCAAGACAGTTATATCTGGTTTGAACTTACTTTAAATATTTGAAAGGTATTTAAAGAGTAATGGATAATTCCTACTCAATAGTAATAAACTCTCACACAAAAATCAAATATACATGAGAAATTTTTTACTAAAACTGATTAACTAATAAATGACAATACACCCCTTCTATTAATTTAGGCATTTTGATGTTCAATGATATCTGGTTTTGGCTCTTTCATTTATTGCCCACCCGTCAGCCAAGAACACCCACCATACCACATAGCTCTTGCCCTGTCTGAGGTTGGAGCCACAGGGGGTGTACCTCCCCTGCATCTGAGAAGCCTGAACTCTGCCTCATCAGACAAGCAGAATACACAGTGCCAGGTCCCAGTCACCCATAGGAGGTCAAAATTCCTTCCAGAACTAACCGCCCTGCCCCCAGCTGCCCACAGGACCCAAAAGAGTTCTTTCTAGAAACAAACATTCTGACTTCTACTACATTACTTCCGGATCAGCCCCCCTGACCCCAGACAACATCGAAACCTTCATCGAATCTGTCTCGATTGGGTTCCTTGGCTAGGAGAGATTGCCAAACCATACTCGTCCACAAATTTCTCCTGTCTCTTTCCTCTCTGCCCCACTTTTCTCTTTTCTTTCTTTGTTTTGTTCTTTCCTTTGTTATTTTATACTTTCTTTCTCTGCTTTTTTTCTCTTTCTTTTTGTTTCTCTTTTCTTTTATCCCTTCCATTCTTCTCTTTGTTTTTCTTTACTATTCTTTCTCTTTTTTACCCCTCCCTAGTTTCACTTACAGTAGTCTTTCTTTTTTCTCTTCCCTTGCTTTTATTTTACTTTATTATTTTTCTTTTTAGTTATTAAATAATTTTTTTCTTGCTGTTGTTTGCCTGCTTTCCCTAATTACTTTTTTCTTCATTATTACTTTTTCTTGCAGTTGTTTTTCTTCCTCTCCCTCACTTTCTTTTTTTCTTCCATATACCATCCAATGGGAGACAGAAAAGGTGCCCGTACAGCCCAGCACCACACCCTACCTTCTTCAATCTCACTTAGTGGGTAATGGGCATTATCCAATCCTATAACCGATAGTCACCAAATAGACAGCAACCAATACCAGCCAAACCTGCCTTCAAACTGTGCTATACCACCAGCGAGAAGATAACTGCACACACATTCACATTCCATATCACATCAACCAGAGAAGGGTGGTGAGTGACAAAGAACACACATACAATGATCAGCTGAATACAAATACAACACCACAGTGTCTCAGAGAAAATAAGACAATTTCAGTTTACAAAGCAGAGTTTCTCAAACAAATGCCCAAAATACAGAGCTAGAAGATCTATCTGAGGAAGAAATGGCATTGGAACTATCTGAAAAGAAATTCAAAAGAATGATAGGTACTTTAACAGACTGAGAGAAAAATCAAGAAAGCTGCAGACAAAATCAAGGAGAACACAGGCAATACTTTAGAATAATTCAGTAAAACAGTACATGAACAAACTGTCAAACTAAATAACAAAGCACTAACCATACAAAAACAGCAAAAATAAATCCAGAAAATTAATGCTAAGATTTCAGAAATAGATAATAAACAGAAGGGGCAAAGGAATAGAGTTGAATCAATGGGAGGCCCAATTAGTGAGCTTGAAGACAAATCTCTTAATACTAATCTGATAGGGGAACAATTATAAAAAAGAATTTAAAAAATCCAAAGAAAACCCAAGAATTATGTGAGACACCAGCAAGAAGGATACTTTTTGTACATATGATAAGAATTCCAAAACAGGCAGAGACAAAGAACAAAGAAAAATGTAAGAGTTGTTGGAAGAAAACTTCCCTAACATTACGAAAGATGAGGAGATATGCATTCAAGAATATAAACAAACCTCCGCTGGGATAGACTCCAAAAGAAAATCTCCTAGACACGTTATAATCAAACTCTCCAAAACCAAAGTTTAGGAAGGAATCTTGAGGATAGCTCAGGAAAAACAAAAAGTTACCTACAAAGGAGAAACAATAAGACTATGCTCTGATTTCTCATCAGAAACTATGTAAACAAGAAGGCACTGGAATGACACATATATAAAACTCTGAAAGAAAAAAAATTGCCAACCAAGAATCATATTGCCTGCAAAATTATCCCTCAGATACACTGGCAAAATTAGGGCATTTCCAAATAAACAGAAATTGTAAAAAGCAGACCAACCTTTCAAGAAATACTAAAGGATGCTCTTTGGACAGAGAATCAACAAGAGTAGGCAACAACCTAAGATTAACATCCATAACAACACCATCCAGAGCTGAACCAATATTTGTTATTGCTGTTGTTATCGTTAAGTGTTGTCGAGTAGTTTCCGACCCATAATGACCCTGTTTAGGGTTTCCCAAGGAGCAGCTGGTGAGCTTCAACCACCAAACTTGCAGTTCAAACCGACTTGGCAGTCCAGCGCATTAACCCACAGCCCCACACCAGTGCTCCAAACCCAGACGTAGAATTATCCAAAGTAAAACAAACCTACAAGATGGAAAATAGTGAAACAGCTGTTACTTTGAAATGAAGACAACTATAAAGTAGAAACAAGGGAACAGTGTAGTACAGTACTTCCAAGTGGACAGGAAGTCAAGTAGATTTCACAATAGAACTTGGGAAGAAATTAATAAACATGTTACTTGGATGAAGTAGAAGGCAATATATAACTGAATAGACATGCAGGCTGAACAGGTGTAGGAGGGAGGATAGAAGTATACCCACAGATATATGGGTTTGAGAGAGGACATTTGTACATGGGTATTTACTTTCGTTGCAAATATATCCAAGAATGTGGAGGAGTATGCAGGGGACACAGAGATTGAGTCACTGAGCCTGCGGGCTCAGGACCACAGTCTCAGGGACACCAACATCAACTGGCATAACATAATCCACAAAGACAATGGTCTACATCCTACTTTGAGGAGTGATTACTGAGACAATAAAGGCTTGTGAGCAGCCATCTAAAGTTTACCTATTGGAGTCTCCCTGTCTGGAGGAAAGAAGAGTGAAGAAAATCAAAGATACATGGAAACAATTAGTCCAGTGGGAAAACCAGTTTCCATGACCCAGAGACCAGAAGATCTAGATGGTGTTCAGTTCCCACTACCAGCTGCTCTGAAAGGGATTACATTAGATGGTCCTGGATGAAGTGAAAGAAACTGTGGAATAAAACTCAAAAGCATAAAAAAATACCACAGGCTTACTGGTCAGACAGAGTCTAGTAGAACCCCTAAGGCTGTGGCCCTCAGTCACCCTTCAGGTCTGGAAATGAACTCACCCCCTGTGGCTCAATTTTCCACCAAACAATATTATTGTTGTTAAGTGCCATTGAGTCAGTGCTGGCTCATAGTGATCCTATATAGGGGTTTTGAGGTGTTGCTGGTGAATCTGAACCATCGAACTTGTGGTTAACAGTCCAGTGCTTATTCTACAGTGCTACACCAGGTTTATAAGGGGAATGATAACACAGTAACGTATGAACACTTTCGAATTATCAACCAGTGGGATCAACAGGGCAGTATTTACTCTAGGGCAAAGTTAGGAAAGTTAAGAAAGAAAAAGGAATTGGTCCAGGAAACATCAGGAAAAGTGGGATAAGTGATGTTACATTGAAGGGATATACTCAGTGAGATGTAATAAAACATGTATGAATTGTCAATTGTAAAACAGATGATCTGCTCTGTAAAATGTCATCCAAGTCATAATAAAAAGTTTTTAAAAATCAGAAATTTGTTCTCATAAAATTCTGGGGTATCTGCAGGGTCGTGTTCTTTTTAGGGCATAGGGGAGAACCTGTTTTATGACTGTAGCTTCTAACGTTGCCAGCAACCCTTGGTGTTTCATGACTTGTAATGAATCATTCCAATCTCTGTCTTCTCCATCATAACTCTTTGTCCCTATGTGTCTGTGTCTCTTCTCTTAAGAACATAAATTACGTTAGACTAGGGTGCATTTTAATGATTTTGTCTTAATGACATCTGCAAAGACTTACCTTCAAATGAGGCCACACTAGGGGTAGAGACTTCAGCATATCTTTTGAGGGAGAAACTTAACTCATAACAAGTTCTATAATTGCTCCAATTTGGAAGACTATTCATTGATTTCCTTACTCCATTCCACCCCTGGCTCAAAACAGCTCTTAAGGTGAGCCATAACAGAATAAACTCTAGCCTGGAAATTATCTGCCAATATGTTTTGCTTAGAGATTCTTAAAAGTAAAGGTCAGCTTTCATCATCTCTCTTTTTCTAGTTCCCAAAATTAAGAAATTTTTTTAAATTGACAAGAACCTGAATCTACTCTATTGCCATTTGATAGCTCTAACTCCTGGTGTGGCACTGTAGGATCAGCACTGGGCTGTGAATCACATGTTGGCAGTTCAAAACCACCAGCAGCTCCTTGGAAACCCTATACTACATCACTATGAGTCAGAACCGAATGGATGGCACTTAATACAACACACACATACAACAAGCAACACTCTCAGATCTGTGCACACCTGAAAAATTAAGAACTACTTGCTATTTTAAAAAAAAACTAAAACTAGAGAAAAATCTATATTTACAAAATATGTAAGCAATAACTTTATTTGAAACTTAAGGACAATTTTTAAATGGTGAATTTTTTTCACCCTAGGAATTAGTGAACACTTACTATACAAAGAATACCAGAAGTTTTTCTTTTATTTTCTAAAGCAGACATTCTTAAGATTCACAGACAAGTCAGTCAAAAACTCGTATGTTGACAATATGAGAAATGTAAAAGAACTGACCTTTCTGTTGCTATAAAATTCCACCCCCATGGAAGAAGTAAAAAAGAATGTGTGTGCTGGGGAAGACAGGGGTAAAAAAGCCCCAGTGAGTTTAATAAGTGCCATTACTGCTGAGAAATCTAAAAGGGTGATAATATGAATCACAAGAGAAGTGCAATAGGGCAGCTATTTGAAATTTGTTTTTCACACATTTAGTGCAAAAACAACAGCTCTTGCAAGAAAGGTCAATCCACCCACATGTTAATCTCCAATCAAGCAGCACTTTGAGAATCCAAATGTGATTGCAAATCTCTCACATGTCAAAATGAAGGGATTTTTCATTTCAATCTCTCTATTACCACTAGCATTTTACATTCATTATGGCTTTAGGGGTGGAAGTGTACACTAGGTAGTTGGCTAGTGCTGGATTCCAGAACTTTACTCATTACACTAGAATAGAATCAGCATATGAACACACACACAACTATTCTAAATTAATATGCAGCATCTGACTTAAGATCCCCCAAGTAGAGATTCTAACTGAAATCTTTCTCTCCAACCTCAATTCACTCCCCTGAAACAATTTCAAAGGTTTGCTCAGCATGCCGCAGCTCACTGCATGTGCTGTAGTAAGGCACAGCAGGATGTATTAAAAGCAAAATACAAGCAGCTGAGGCTGTCCAACTTTTGGAAATTTAAGTTAGCCCATGATCTCCGTGACTGTGTCTTAATTTTCAGTTTAAAACAGTTCAAGCACACCCACTCCTCACTTACCAAAATGGGTAGGTTCCAAATACCAGGTCATTACATGTCAATGGAAGATGACTACATCAGATCAGAAAATGAAGGATGATTGTACCACTGCCATACCACTGAGACCACAGCCCAGATGCACTGAAACATAATTTTAATCATCACAGCCAATGCTACTGTCAGCTCACACCTCTGCATAAATGACTGCCAGGCATAAATTGTTAATATGCAAAAGAATTGGATAATAGATTTCATACAATTGTCATAAATTTGAAATGTCTGAGAATGAGACAGTCAGTTAGTGAATAGTTGTCATCATTGTTGTTAAGAGCCATAGAGTTGGTTCCAACTCATAGCAACCCTGTATAGGAATCCAAAGAGCAACTGTTGGGTTTGAACTGCTGACCTTATAGTTCCCAGTCTGGTGCTTATCCTACAGGGCCACACGAGGAGTCCAAGTGAAGAGTTGTGTTTGTTGTTGTTGTTAAGTGCTGTTGAATCAGTTCCAACTCACAGCAACTCTATATAGAGTTTCCAAGGACCAGCTGGTGAGTTTGAACTGCTGACCTTGTAGCTCTAACCGCCCTGAAGGTCCAGTGCTTTATTCCACAGCGCCACACCAGATGTAAAGAGTAGGTGTGCTTTACTTTAAATTATCAAATGTAATACAAAAAGAGATGTGCAAAACACAAAGGTACACCTTAATGAACTATAAAAACGAACAGCCACAAAACCCAATCTTATTGCAAGACATAATATGACATAACTCCTTGACTATAGATGTCTACTCCTCATCACTGTAACCAGTATCCCTTGCCTTTCTTTACGATTTCATTTTATATAATTATGCATACCTAAACGTATCCCACAAACACATGAAGAAATGCTCATGATCATTAGCCATTGTTGTTGTTGTTAAGTGCCATCGAGTCAGTTCCGACCCATAGCAACCCTGTATAGGATTTCCAAAGAGATGCTGATGAGCTTGAACTGCCAACTTTGCAGTTCAAATGGCTTTGCAGTCTGGCGCATGCAAATCAAAACAGCAATTAGATATCATCTCACCACAACATTAATAGCAAAGTT
>NW_006408558.1:6816338-6817989 GCF_000296735.1 Chrysochloris asiatica | reverse complement strand
ACAACAACAACAAATGATTCAGAATACATTCCTGGTGTGGTGCTGTAGGCTAATGCGCTGGACTGCAAAGTCGGTTTGAACTGCAAGATCAGTGGATCCAGCCCACCAGTCGCTCCTTGGAAACCCTATACAGGGTTGCTATGGGTGGGAACTGACTCAATGGTACTTAACAACAACAACAATGATCCAATATGGAGTCCTGGTGTGATCCTGTGGGTTAAAACGCTGGACTGCAAAGTTGGTTTGAACCACAAGGTCGATGGTTCAAGCTCACCAGCTGCTCCTTATAGAAACCCTATACAAAGTCACTATGAGTTGGAACTGACTCAATGGCACTTATCAATAACAACAACATGATTCAGAATAAACTTGACAGCAAACAACATTAAGGTAGTCCCCAACTTACGACACGGTTTCATTCCAATGACTTGTCCAAAGACTCTTTTGTAAGTTGACTCTGACACAATTCAAATACCTCATTTCAAATGAATAACTGATGCTTCTTACTCAAAACATTGAATAAGATCATGCTATAGTAAGGAGCTCTGGTAGCGTAGTGGTTATGAATCAGGAACTATCAGCTGTTCCGCGGGAGAAAGATGAAGCTTTCTACTCCTGTAAAGATTTACATCCTCGGAAACCCTGTACAGGGTTGCTATGAGTCGGAACCGACTCCACGGCGCATAACAACAACAATAGTGTGGTGCTGTGAGTTAATCTGCGAGACTGCAAAGCCGTTTGAACTGCAAGGTCAGCAGTTCAAGCTCACCAGCTGCTCCTCGGAAACCCTATACAGGGTCGCTATGGGTCGAAACCGACTCGATGGCACTTCACAACAACAACAACATAGTCTACAATCAGGAAACATGGTGACTCTGTAGGATAAAGCACTGGACTTGGAGCCACACAGTCAGCAATTCAAGTCCACCAGTTGCTTCGCAGGAGAAAGATGAGGCTTTCTTCTCCAGGTAAGATTTACAGTCTCGGAAACACTATACAAGGTCACTATGAGTCAGAACCGACTTGAAGGCACTTAATAACAGCAACAATAACATAGGTCTACAATGAAGTTGACTTCAGTGTTGTAATAATGACGTAGGCACCATAACAGCTATCGGACATATGCATGGTTGTTAAAGCTGAACATTTCCAACTTTCTATTAAGGCTTTCACCATGACTATAAACCAGTAAATCATATACCTGAACATCTGCAAGTAAGCATCTGAGAATGATAATATCAGCAAATTACATGCTGCAACATTTTATGTAGTACATATTACTAATGATAAGAGGTATAAAAAAAAACAGTCCTAAGTACAGTTAATCATAACTCAAAAATGTCATAAATTATGAGTTACTTGTACCATAAAAGGGAATACTGGGTAGTGCAAACAACTAGTGCAAAATTGGGAGGTTCATGCCCATCCACAGGCACCTCAGAAAAAAGATCTGGCAATCTACTTGCAAAAACATTAGTTCTTGACAGGCCCCTTGCATAGCCTTTGCAGCATATAGGACCTTAAGTGGAATCCTGAGCCCCATCCAGAACATTCTGAGGTGGGACATTCCTACTAGAAAAGACAAGCAGACCAGCCTGAACAGCTAAAGCAACAGAAGATACATCTTCAAAGAAAGATCAGCAAGAAAAAC
>NW_006408558.1:6807382-6811498 GCF_000296735.1 Chrysochloris asiatica | reverse complement strand
TAACCACTACGCTTCCAGAGCTCCTTAGAAATACCATAGGAGCCAGCAACCACCTACTTGATACACATCTAGAGAAGTAAGAGTTGTGAGACAAATAGATGAATACACACCCATGTTCATCACAGCACTATTCACAGTGGCAAAAACATGAGAGCAACCTAAATGGCAAAAAATAAACAAACTATGGTACAGACACACAGTGGAGTACTACAAAATGCTAAAGAATAACAATGAATCTGAACTCACTATTGCTGCCACTACATCAATCCCTCTCATTTGGGGTCTACCTCTTTTTCATTAACTCTCCACTTTATCAAGTATGATGTCCTTCTCTAAGGACTGGTCCCTCCTGACAACATGTCTGAAGTATGATAGACAAAGTCTCACCATCCTTGCTTCTTTTCTTAATGTTTTATTGTGAATTAAGTGAACGTTTACAGACAATATCATTTGTTTTACATTCAACAAATCATAATGTTTCATCTCAGTGATTACAAACCCCTCCATGCAACAACAGGTATCCTGCTTCCGTCCTGTGCTTCCTATTCCCATTCCACCCATCTTCCCACCCCTTCTCAACTCTGTCCTTAGATAAATGTTGCCTTTTTGATTTCGAATGATTGACCATACCATGGTGAGCATACATTACTTGTATTGTTGTTCCCCCTATAAAACTATAAACCTACTGCATGGCTGAAAATTGGGCCACGAGAGTGAGACCCTTTCCAGACCTGAAGAGTAGTTGAGGACCATAACCTCAGGTTCCTTTAGTCTGAAGACCAGTAAACCTGGTCTTTTTTTCTTCTTTTTTAAGTAATTTTGAGTTTGAGTCCCCATTTTCTCCCACTCTATCTGGAACCTTCTAATGGGATCCCTTTCGGAGAAGTTGATAGTGGTAGCCAGGAACCATCAAGTTCTTCAAGTCTGAGTCATGTTCACATGACTGATGTTCACATGTTTCATTAGTCCACTGAACTAACTGACTCCAAATATCTTTAATTCTCATCACTCTTCTTTCTTCCACACATGGAGCGACTAATAGTTCCACCTGAGATGGCCACTCATGAGCTTTTAAGATCGCACACACTACTCACCAAAGTAGGATGTAGAACATTGTCTTTGTGGACTACGCTGTGCCAATTGAATATGGTGTCCCCTGAGACTATGTTCCTGAGCCCCCAAGCCCAGCAACTCATGGCTTCAAAATGTTTGATAATATGTAATAAGTTTTCACCACTTTCCCTGTTGTACGCTCCAACATGGAGTCCTGGTGTGGCACTATGGGCTAATGCACTGGACTGCACAGTCAGTTAGAACCACAACATCGCCAGTTCAAACTCACCAGCTGCTACTTGGAAACCCTACACAGGGTAACTATGTGTTGGAACCAACTTGTTGGCACTTAACAACAACAACAACAATGCTCCAACATATTCATAGCTGTGTTTGGAGGAAAGATAAATATTCATGTACAAATATCCTCTTTCAAACTTGTATAAATTTGTGGGTACATTACAACTCGTCATCCCATGCTATGGATAAGGAGACTTAACAAAGTGGAAATGTCAACACTACCCAGAGCAATCTACAGATACAACAAAATCCCAATCAAGATTTCAACATCATTCTTTAAAAGGAGGTGGAAAACTGATCACTAACTATATGGAAAGGCAAGAGACCTCAGATATAAGCAAAGCATTGCTTAAAACGGAGATCTCTCACTCCCTGATCTCAAATTTTACTATAGAGCCAGTGTTCAAAACAGCCTAGTACTGGTACAATGGAAGACACATAGATCGAAGGAATAGAACTGAGACCCCAGAAATAAATGCATCCATATACAGTAAGCTGACCTCTGACAATTTTTTTTTATTAATGTGCCAAAACTCATTAAATGGAGAAGAGAATCTATTCAACAAATGATGCTGGCAAAGCTAGAAATCCATTTGCGGAAAAATGAAATAAGACAGATTGTCTCACACCATATACAAAAACAAACTTTAATCCAAACATGGATTAAAGAAATAAATGTAAAACCTAGAATTATAAACATCATCCATGAAAAAATAGGGACAAACTTAGGGGTTCTAACTAATGGCATAAATACATTGTCAAACATTACTAAAAACATACAAACATTAGAAAACAAAATTGGTGACTGGGACCTCCTGAAAAGTAGACACTTATGCACATCAAAAGATTTCACTAAAATACTAAAAAGAGGTTTCACAGACTGAGAAAAAGAAATCTGTAATGGCATATAAGACAAGGGACTGATCTCTAAAATTTATAGAAAACTACACCACCTCTACAGGAAAAGGACAAATGACGCAATTTAAAAATGGGCTGGTTGGTCTGAAGTATGATGAGACCTGGGGACTCCTGAGCCCATGGACAAGGACATAGCCATGGAGGGCTAGAGCAAAGAGCAACCCGTCCAGCTGATATGAAGTGAGGGGAGACACACAAGAATGCCCAAACTTGCAGATAGTGTCCATTTGACTTAGCTTCAATGGCTTAATGATCAGAACTCGACTAGAGGAAGATTTTTTTTTTTTTTAATTTGATAAAGGAAACTTGTAAAAATCACTTACATTTGTTGAATTTGACCTATACTTACAGATGAGGTAGCTTAAAATACCAACTGGGAGGGAAGGAGTCTTCACATTAAGGATCATTCCCATCTCCTCTGTACACAGAGTTGACAGGGATGGGCAACTTAGACACTGGCTACCTAAAAGGGGGGGGGGGCGCTATAAAGGCATAAAGTGACATAAAAAAAAAAAAAAATGGGCACAGGACATCAACAAACACTTCACCAAGGAAGACATTCAGGCACCAACAAACACATGGAAAAATGTTCACCATCATTAGCCATTGTGTCTGTCATTAAGTGCTGTTGAGTTGGATCTGACTCATAGCGTCCCTATATAAGGTTTCTGAGGAGCAGCTGGTGAGCTTGCCATTCAACCTACCTTTCCACTCAAACCGACGTTTATCCGCCAGCACCACACCAAGACTCCTCAACAGCTAATGTTGTTGTTAAGTTGGTTCCTATAGCAACTCTGCTTAGTGTTTATGAGTAGCAGCTGGTGAACTTGAGCCATCAGCCTTGCGGTTCAAACTGATTTTGCCGTCCAGCACAGTAACCCACAGTGCCACACCAGGACTCCCAATATCCACTGTTGTTGTTGTTAAGTGCCATCGAGTCGATTCCAACCCATAGTGACCCTGTATAGGGTTTCCAAGGAGCAGCTGGTGAGCTTGAACCACCGACCTTGCAGTTCAGGCAACTTTGCAGTCTGAAGCATTAGTCCACAGCGCCATTGTTGTTGTTGCTGTTAAGTACTGTGGAGTCGGTTCCGACTCATAGTGAGCCTGCACAGGGTTTCTGAGGCTGTAAATCTTTACGGGAGCAGAACGCTTCATCTTTGATGAAAATCAAAACAACAATGAGATACCATCTCACACCAGAAAAAATAACAACGTTCAGAAATACAAAAAAACAACAAATGCTGGTGGGGCTGTGGAGAGACTGGGACCCTCCTACATTGCAGATGAGACTGTAATATGGTTCAATCACTGTGGAAAATGATGTGGTACTTCCTCAGAAAGTTGGAAATAGTAATATCTATGACCCAGCAATCCCTCTACTTGGTATATATCCACAAAATATAAGATCCAGGACACAAGCAGATATATGCACACCCATATTCATCATAGCACTTAGTCACAATAGCAAAAAGATGGAGACAGTTTAAATGCCCATCAATGGAAGAATACACTTTGGTACATACACACAGTGGAATACTATGCAATGGTGAAGAATAACAACGAATCTGCCAAACACCTCATAACATGGATGAAATTGGAGGATATTATGCTGAGTGACATTAGTCTTCTGGTAGTATTTTACATCTTTGTTTGTATAGGTCTTTTGTTTCTCTGCTTAGATTGATTTTTTTATCTTTTAAGAAGCTACTGTAAATGATACTGTTTTCCTAATTTCCTTTTCAAAGCTGTCTTTCAAGGATCCAGCTGATTTTTGTATATTGATCTTGTACCTTACCACTTTTCTGAATCTTTCAATTGTTGTTGTTAAGTGCTGTCGAGTCA
>NW_006408558.1:6801693-6806121 GCF_000296735.1 Chrysochloris asiatica | reverse complement strand
TGCTGTTTTCTTTGTTTCATATATTTTTCAGTGCTGAGTTCATTTTGCTTGCACGTTTTCTTATCAATTTCTTCATTAGTGTCATTTTAATGTTTAAAAAATCACCATGCTTTTCCCTTTTCTTGATCTTATGTGATGGTGTATTAATTTTCTTTGAGGTTACCCTGTAATTTATTAATTTAGTCCCCATTTTAAAACAGTCTGCTTAACCTTGAAATTCACTAGACTTCCTCTCCATTTGAAGTTCTGTAAGTATACCTTCCCTCTTTTTACTTTGTACTTGTCTTCATTATAAATTGATAACTTTGGTTCCCTATTTTCAGGTTTGTCATCTGCTGTGGTTGGTTCTCAGTGCAAAGGACTCCCTTCAGTATTTTTTGTAAAGTCGGCTTGGTTATTGAAAATTCCTTTAATTTCTGTTTATCTGGAAATGTTCTAATTTTGCATAGGTGAGGTAAAATTTTGCTGGGTATATAATTCTTGGTTGGCAATGTTTTTCTTTGGGAATTTTGTAAATGAATCCCCGTTGCTTTCTTGCCTGCATGGTTACTGATGAGAAATCAGAGCTTAATCTTATTGATTTATCTTTGTAGCTGACATTTTGTTTTTCCTGAGCTGCTGTCAGGATTCTTTCCTTATCTTTTATTTGGGAAATTTGATTATGATATGTCTTGATGATTTTCTTTTGGAATCTATCCTTTTTTAGTTTCATTCATCTTCTTCAATACATATCTTCACATCTTTCATGATGTTAAGGAAATTTTCTTCCAACACCTCTTCAACTATCTTTTCTGCTTTTCTTTGTCTCTTCCTGTTCTGAAATTCTGATCACCTCTAAGTTGTTCCTCTTCATGGTGTCCCACATGAATCTTAGGCTTTCTTCAGATTGTTTCATTTTTTTTCTGATTGTTCTTCTAGCTTACTAGTATTAAGAGATTTATTTTCAAGCTAATTCTTGCTTTCATTGATTCAAATTTACTCCTTTGCCCTTTCTATGTATTGTCCATTTCTGAAATTTTAGCATTAAGCTTCTGGATTTCTATTTGCAGATGTTGTGTTATCTCTAATCCTGTACACAGTTTGCATATATCTCTTCCTCCCCCTTGAACAGTTTTCCTATAATTAATACCTTTTATTCAAGTGACATATTTGTTACAACCAATACTGATACTTTATTATTAACTTCAGTTCATCGATTACAATGCTGTTGTTAAATTCCATTGAATCACCTGACAAGTGACAGTATATAGGGTTTCCAGTAGGTTTGAACTGCTGACATTGTGGTTGGGTGTCCAGGGTTTATCCTATAGCATCACACCAAGACCCCAAAGTTTACATTAGTGTTCACTTATCTTGTAGCATCCTATGGGTTTTAACATATACATAGTGTCCTCAGTCCACCATTACAGTATCATACAGAATAGTTTCATTCCCCTAAAACTCCCCTGTGTCTATCTAGCCAGTTCTCCCTCCCTATTGTGGGAATGAGTGTCTTTTCTTTAAAATTATTATAATCCTGTTTATTGTATTCAGGTAACCTTTCTTTTTCACTTTTCTCCTGAAGCGAGTACAGACTTTATGATTTTTCTTTTACTTTTTACTACTTCCTGAAGTGAGTAGGGCCTTTATGACCTTTTCTTTACTTTTTGCTCCATCCTGAAGTGAGTAAGAAGAATACACACCTTAGAAATTTGAATTAGCCAACTGGGTAAGGGAAAAGACTGTACAGTCAAAGCCCTAGCCAATGGGGTGAGACACAGCCTTAAGATTTGTATCAGGATTAAAAACCCTAGTGGACTGCCCACTCAGTGTGCTCACTGGCCTGTTCCTATACAGCTACGTGCATGCACCCTTCTGCAGAACTAAATTTTGCCTTGCTGAGGTAATTTAGTCTCACCGAGTGTCTTTTTGTGTGACATTGGGATTCATTTCTAACACTTTGAACTCCTGGCCATCACTGATCCTTTTTACTGCCCCTCTAGTTTTACCTTTCCCAGAATGTCACATAATTGGAATCATAGAGTATTCTGATTTCTCTCACCAATATGCATTTCGGCTTCCTTGAAGTCTTTCTCGTGGCTCAATAGCTCATTTCTTTTCATCACTAAATAATATTTTATTGTATTTATACACTGTAGCATGTTTATCCTTCACCTATTGAAGGACATCTTGGTTGCTTTTAATTTGCAGCAATTATGAATAAAGCTGCTATAAATATTTATGTGCAGGGTTTTTGGGGACATATGCTTCCCACCTATTTGGGTCAACACCTAGGAACCTGACTGCTGGATCATATGGTAAGCTGATGTTTAACTTTGTAAGAAACTGCCAGGCAGTCTTAGTTCCCATTGCTTTTTAAACAGAATAGTTTGATGGGGAATCGCTCATTGGACTGTCTGAACATCTTATAATCTGTAATAACTGACTCATCATTAAGATCCAATACTGCATCTATCTTGTAAGAGTTTACTGTGAAAAAAAACAAACCAAACCCAAAGCCACAGAGCCAATCCCAACTCATAGTGACCCTATGTTGTTATTGTTAAGTGCCGTTGAGTTGGTTCCAATCCATAGCGACCCTGTATAGGGTTTCCAAGGAGCGGCTGGTGAGTTTGAAACGCTGACTTTGCAGTCCAGCACATTAACCCAGAGGGCCACACCAGGACTCCATAGTGACCAGGACAGAATAAAACTGTCCCGTAGAGTTTCCAAGACTGTAATCTTTAGGGAAGCAGACAGCCAATCTTTCTTCTGTGGAGCAGCTGGTGGATTCAAACTGCTGACGTTATCAGTCAGCCGTTGAGCACTGAACCACTGCGCCACCAGGGATCCTCTGTAGACTGAGTTGTTGTTGTTCCTGTCGGTAAGTGCTATGGAGTCAGTTCCAACTCACAGCAACCCTGTACGGGGTTTCCAAGGAGCGGCTGGTGAGTTTGAACCACCAACCTTGAGGTTCACATCAGCCTTGCAGTCAAGTGCTTATCCTACAGCACCATACCAGGACTGAGAGAGTTCCTTCATTTAAGAACTTACTGAGAAACTACATCAGCTCCAAAGGAGTGAGTGCAATTTTAAGATCTGGAGAAAAGCCCCGAGAAAAGTAACTAGATTTATCAAATTTCCAGTGGACCTATAACTAAGATGAGAGAAAAACAAATACAGCAGTTCTGATATATCTGTAAACCAAATGAGTAAGCATGAAATTCTGCAGGAAAAAATCAGAAATTACTAACATGTCAGAAAAATTTAATCACAAAGAAATATAAATCTGGGAAAAGTGGTTTTAGAGCCTGGGAATTTAATGAAGAAAAAAGTCTACTCTGATTTTCCCTTAATATCTGTCTCCTACACACACCAACACATCACTACACTCATCACTAATTGGTGAGCGACTTCTTTTCCCTGAAATGCTGACAAGTTCCCACTGAATATGCAAAAGAACAACAAGAAAATTGAAACTTCTTTGAATATGATTTAACATTTTTCCAAGAATGTATTTCTCTCATGATTGAGTTCTATATATATAAATGTACAGGTTGATCTCAATGCATAATGAGGTTCCATTCCGGTGATTTCTCTGTTGTAAATCAGTTCTGAAACAAATTGAATACCTCATATTTTATTATTGCCTTTGTTATCAGTATCCTTTGAAGTCTGACATGTGTATCGATATTTGTCTTTGGAGGTTGGGAACACTACAGCTTTCTAAATTATCAAATGTTCACAGGATTAATAGGAGTCCTGGTGGGTGCAGAGGGATAAGGTTCGGGCTGCTAACTGTAAAGTCAGTGGGTCCAACTGACTAGCCCCTCCTTGGAAGAACGATGAAGCTGTCTACTTCCATAAAGATACACAGATTCAGAAACCAAAAGGAGAAATTCTTCCATATCCTAAAAGGCTGCTATGAGTCAGAACCAACTAAATGGCAGTGGGGACTTAGAGGGTAATACGTTTTATTAGCAAGTTGAGTAAAACAAAAACACAATTTACACTTCATTTGGAGCAACAAATTCAGTGACTCATCTATCAGTTTGTCGTATTGTGGTGGCTTGTGTATCGCTGTAATGCTGAACTATGGCACTGATATTTTAAATACCAGCAGGGTCACCCATGGTGAACGTGTTCAGTGAGGCTTCCAGACTAAGACAGACTAGGAATAAGGAGAGGCAGCCTACATCTGAATGATTAGCCACTGAAAACCTTATGAACACCAACGGAATATTGTTAGATATAGTGCCAGAAATTAAGAACCTCAAATTGGAAAGCCTTCAAACTACAACTGGGGAAGAATTGCCTCCTCCAAGTATAGTAGACCATAATAACATGAATGGACCAAGCTTTCATTGTGCCCAACTTGCTGATGGGGCACAACTGAAAATGAGGGAAAACAGCTGTAAGCACCCATTAATAACTGGAACATGGAATGTA
>NW_006408558.1:6799823-6801429 GCF_000296735.1 Chrysochloris asiatica | reverse complement strand
TAAAACCAGTGATGAGGAAATTGAAGAATTCTACAAACTTCTTCAGTCTGAAAATGATCAAACATGCAATCAAGGTGAATTGATAATTGCTGGTGATTAGAATGCAAAGGTTGGAAACAAATGAATAGTTGGAAAATATGGCCTTGGTGATATAAATGATCCTGGAAAATGCATTACAGAATTTTCCAAGTCTAAAGACTTACTTGGAACCCTGGTGTGGCACTGCTGTTTAATGTGCAGTACTGTAATGTCAGTTTGAACTGCAAAGTCAGCGGTTCAAGCTCAGCAGCTGCTCCTTGGAAACCCTTTACAGGGTCCTGTGAGTTGGAACTGACTGGACAGACTTAACAACAACGATGACTTATTCATTGAAAATACCTTTTTAAAACAACATTGAAAGTGATTATACCCATGGACCTCACTGGATGGAATACACAAGAAAGAAGTACAACTAGAATGCTTTTTAGAAGCCAGGAGACTTAGACTTTCATACTTCAGACAAGTTATCAGGTACAACCAGTCCCTGGAGAAGGCCATCATGCTTGATAAAGGGGAATCAGTGAAAAAAAGAAACACCCCCAAAGAGATGGGTTGATACAATGGCAGCAGCAGTGGGCTCAAACCTAACAATTGTCAGCATTTGTGCAGGACTGGGCAGTGTTTCATGCTCTTGTGCATAGGGCCACTATGAGTCATAATTGACGTGATGGCACCTAACAACAACAACAAATATCAAATGTTCACTGCATCAATAGGAGCTCTGAGGTCATGGTGTGGAGCCATAAGATAAACACTCCACCTCAAGATCAGTTGAAACTTCAAGATCAGCAGTTCAAACTCACCAACCGCTCCTTGGAAACCCGATACAGGGTCACTATAAGTTGGAAATGACTCACCAGCACTTAAAAATAATAGGAACCTTGCAATCCTGGTGTGATGCTGTAGGATAAGCACTTTACTTCTAACCACAAGGTTGGTGGTTCAAACCCACCAATTGCTCCTTGGAATCCTACACAGGGCTGCTATGAGTCAGATTCTACTCAACAGCACTTAAGAACAACAATAGGAGCCCTGAATCCTTGTGTGGCACTTAGGATAAGGACTAGACTGCCAACTACAAGGCCGGAAGTTCAAACTCACCCCTTGCTCCTCAAGAACCTTATACAGGGTCACCATGAGTAGAAACACTACTTAACAATAAATAACAATAGGAGCCCTGGTAGCATAGTGGGTAACATCAGGATTGTTGTTGTTGTTGTTATTGTCATTAGGTGCCATCAAGTCAGTGCCGACTTGTAGTGACCTTATATACAGCAGAACGAAACACTGCCCGATCTTGGGCCAACCTCACTACTATTGCCACGCTTGAATCCATCGATGCTGCCACTTGGCCAGTCCATCTTGTTGGGGGTCTTCCTCTTTTTCTCTGGCCCTCCACCTTACCAAACATGATATCCTTCTCTAGCAACTGGTCCCTCCTGATAATATGTCCATAGTATGAGAGACGAAGTTTGGCCATCCTGGTCTCCAAGAAGCACTCTGGCTGCACTTCTTCCAAAACGGATCTATTGGTTCTTTTGGGAGCCCATGGCACTTTCAATATTCT
>NW_006408558.1:6797220-6799248 GCF_000296735.1 Chrysochloris asiatica | reverse complement strand
CCTCATGAGCAAAATTAAGTGTTCTGGAATACTCATACGTCACAATGTTGTCCATAGCTTGTCATGATCCACACAATCAAAAGCCTTTGTGTAGTTAGTAAAGCACAGGTAAACATCTTTCTGATATTCTCTGCTTTCAGCCATCGGACATTAGCAATGATATCCCTTGTTCCACGGCCTCTTCTGAATCCGGCTTGAACCTCTGGAAGTTCTCTGTCAATGTATACTTGCAGCCATTTCTTTAGTAAAACTTTACTTGCATGGGATATCAAAGAGATTGTTCGATGATTTCCGCATTCTGTTGGGTCACCATAAAGTCAGTAGTTCAAACCCACTAACTGCTCCTTGAGAGAAAGATGAGGCGCTGTGCTTCCACAAAATGTTACAGTCTCAGAGATCAAAAGCAGCAGTTCCATTCTATCCTATCGGGTCACTGTGAGTCAGAATTGATTCAATGGCAGGGGGGAGTTTTTTGGGTGATACATGTTATTAACATATGCAGTAAAACAAAAGCTATACTTTATTTAAATAAACAGAGACTCAGTGATTCAGCAAAGTTCCAACTAGACTAAAAGCAAAGGTCCCTCAGTCCTGCCCAAACAACTCCAGCCTACCCAATCTAAGACTGACAAAGATTTCCATATGATGATATAATAATGAGAAAACCAGCCACTAAATCCAAGCTTCAAGATAATTGACTCCAATTTTGCCTTTTACCTTTTTCAAATAATAAATATAAGCAGTTTGTCTTCTAGGGTAAACAGCATAGCTTCTGTTAAACTAAGCACAAATTACAAATCCGGTCATTCTAGAAAACTATTAAGAACAACGATAAAATGAACAAAGCACAAACTTCAAATACTGTCATTCTAGAAAACTATCAACAGCACAGTGTCAAATGATTGCTATATACCCAAAGTAAAGTTTTATGATCAATTCTATAAAATTAATAATTAATCTTCTGAATGCTAAATGGAGGACACCATGTACAACAACAGCACAGAGGAAACTCATTGATAACATATCATTAAGAAGCAGTAGGCTTTTCCTGAATAGCAACAAAATGTTGTTTGCTTCTCACTAAAAACAACAAAACTATTAGCTAAAGCATTATTTGAATGGCCTATTAAAGCCAAGGAACTAATAAAAAAACATGAGGTTATTATCTTCAACGATTAAAAATCGCCACCCATTATAAATATATCCAGTAATCTGAAATTGCGTAGAAGGAAATCGGATACACACACTATTTCCTGAGGAAGAAAATTGATTCCTTTTTCTTATTGCCAAAGCACTGGTTTGCTTCTAAGGATTCTTTTTTGTTGTTCTTCTTTCACGAGTAGAGAAATGAAAATAAATATTTGGAAATATTTACAAACCAGTACAATGAAACCCAGTCTTCAAATTAAATAGTACCAGTTTTAAAGACATGAGCCATTCAGATTTACTAAATGAAATCATTCTCAGTCCCTTCTTTCTATTCTGCATATTAAGTACCCAAGACCTAAGCCATTACAGATGAAGAGAGGTCAATAAACATTCAATATACAAATTTGATTATCAGAATTCAAATAATGGACTTGGCTTTCCCTGGCCAAATAATAGTGCTAAGTGCAATAACTGCCCTGTGCTGAGCAATCTGGAGAAAGTTGTTCTTTCCTTTGTCTTTGTCATTGTGTTTGTCTTTGTCTTTGTATGTGGAGTAACTAAGGAGTCCTGGTGTGATGCTGTAGGATAAGCACTAAACTGCTAATTGTAAAGTCAGTTGTTCAAACCCAACAGCCACTCCTTGGAAACCCTATACAGGGTCACTATGAGTCAGAACTGACTCAATGGCACATAACAACAAAATACTGAATCATTCTTGCGTCCTTGAAACACAACTTGACTAATCCCAATTTTGGAGTCCAGGTTTTGTGCTGTAGGATAAGCACTAGACTTCTAATTGCAAGGTTGGTGGTTCAAACCCACCAGCCACTTCTCAGAAACCCTACACAGGGTCGCCTTGAGTCAGAACTTACTCAATGG
>NW_006408558.1:6792271-6794625 GCF_000296735.1 Chrysochloris asiatica | reverse complement strand
TTTATAATATTTAAGTAAATAAGAGGATATTAAAATTATTTCAAAACAATTAGAGACAATCAAATAAGACATTCTTGGAAAATAACCATATAAGTCTTACAGAAATCAAATGTTACAACTGAAATAAAACTTTTAAATAATTGCTTAAACAGACAAACAGACAAAGTTGGAGACAAAAAAAAACAAAAAAAAAAGCAATAACGAAATCCTACCAAAATGCCCAAACCCATTGTTGTTGAGTTGATTCCAATTCACAGAGTCCCTACAGGGCAGAGTAGACCAACCCCACAGAGTTTCCAAGGCTATAAATCTTTACTGAGGCCAACTGTCACATCTTTCTCCACTTGGAATGTCTAGTGAACTTGAACTGCCAATCTTTTGATTAACAACTGAGCACTTAACCTAAAGAAATTATATAAAGAAAATATAAAAGATAAGGCAAAAGGAATGGGTGATGGAAAAAAAAAGGAGAATCTAATATTTTTATTCATTGAAAATAAATTGAATATTAATAATCAAGTCATAATCAGTTACAAAATTAACCTAAAGAGGAAGAGATCATATTCAGAGAAACATTGGCTGAGATTTGGTTCAGAATTAAGGGAAAAAATTTCAGATTCCCAATGTATCTCAAACAGAATAAACAAATGTTTGCCCCTAATCACACTGCAAACACCTGCAGAGCACTAAAGTCAAATGAAGATCTTGAAGGAACTCAGGGACCAATGAATAGAAAATAAAATCTGATAGGCAGCTGACCTTTCAATACTGATTAACAGAAGCAAAATAATATTGAAAATGTGCTAAAAGAATATAATTGTCATGCTCGAATTCTTTATACAGTAAAGTTATCATTCAAGCATATGGACAAAATTAAGAAAGATATCAAACAAAACTTTCAGTACTTGTTATTAACAGGGCCTAACTAAAGAGTTCTGGTATGGCACTATGGGATAAAGCACTGGATCAAAAAGTCAGTTTGAACTACAAGGTCAGTGGTTCAAACTCACTAGCTTCTCCTTGGAAACCCTATACAGGATCACTATGAGTTGAAACAGACTCGACGACACTTAACAACAACAACAAAAAGTCATAGTGTGGCACTCAGGATAATGCGCTGGACCAAAAAGTCAGTGTGAGCCACAAAGTCAGCAGTTCAAACCCACCAGCTGCTCTTCGGAAACCCTATATAGGGTCACTAGGAGTCAGAATTGACTCGACAGCACTTAACAACAACAACAACCAAGAGTTATAACACTAGGATAAGCAATGGACCACACGCTTGGTTTGAACTTCAAGGTCTGTGTTTTAAACCCACCAGCCACTCCTCAGAAACCCTATACAGGGTCTCTCTATGAGTCAGAATGGACTCGATGGCACTTAACAACAAAGACATACTTATAGGATTTACTTTAGGAAAAATAAAAATGAGCCAGAAAACAAAGCCTGAGAAATGATAAAGAATGATGAGAAACTCAAGAAGAGAAAATAAAATAGTAAAGGTAGGCTAATTTAAAGCAAACAAACAAAAAGACATTGACTATGTATTGTATAATTTATACAGTAAAATAAATTTTGTAAGTTTTTTTTTTTAAGCTACTGGAAAGCAATATCATATAAGATAGTACCAAAAAAATGGGAATCAATTATCATTAATCGCTGTATTTTTAGGAGAGATACAGTGAATGCTTTAAAATTAGTATGTCAAAAGTACAGAATAAGCACTAAAGGCAAAAGAAGTAGCAAAGTAAAAGTGGAATGAATAGAGGGCAGCACAACAAAATATTAGAAATAAATGCAAATATATAATTGATCACAACAAATGTAAATGGACTAAATTCCATGCTGAAAATCACGGTGTCTTAGAAAGGATATTTTACATCCAAATATTTGCAGTTTATAGATTGGATGTTGTTGTGAAGTGCTGTCGAGTCAGTTCTGATTCATAATGACCCTGTATAGTGTTTGCAAGGAATGGTTGTGGGTTTGAACTGTCAACCTTGTGGCAAGCATTCCAGTACTTATCCACAGCATCACACCAGCAGTTTATAATAGACAACATAAAACACTAAACTAACATATATATTGAAGTAAAAAAATGTATATATTTCAAGAAAAATTATATAATAAAAGAAACATAACAAAAGCAAGGGTCAACTTAACAAAATATATAATAATTTAAACTTGGATATAGCTAATAAAATCATTTCAAAATATGCATAAAACGAAAGTTCAGAGAAAGACAAGGAGAATTTACAAGTCTGTTATCATCATGGAAAAATTAAGAAAGATAACCAAGCAAAACTTTCAGTACTTGTTATTAACAGGGCTTAACTAAAGAGTCCTGGTATGGT
>NW_006408558.1:6784958-6790246 GCF_000296735.1 Chrysochloris asiatica | reverse complement strand
ACAACAACATATATATACATTTGATCTGTTGGATTCAAAGTGGAACTTTTGTGCAGAATTGGGAAACGCACTGATGTCCTATTTATTTTATAACCTTCAGTTTCTCCATTTTGATTTCTCCACTTTCACTTCTCCACATAATGTACATTCACACAGTCGTTATACTCTTCATTTGACCTCCAAAAAACTTCAGGTCTCCTGAAATACCAGTGGGAATATGCACCACCTCTTCGTGATAATAGCTTAATGGCCTTAAAGCCCTAACTCCTATATTTAGGACCAAGAGAATGATTTTTGAACACCTGTACAAGAGGAAAGGATGATTAAGATAAAATTTTATATGCTAGTTTATTTTATTCCTAATTATAGCCATAGTAAATGATGTTAATATTTAATAGGAATCACTTTCCCACTCAGTGTTTCAACCTGTAAAACTGTAGTCCTTGGTATTTTATTGGCTCTAAAGCAGTCGGCTGTGACATAGGATAATGGCAAGGGTAAAGAAAATCTGCTTCGTCCCTCAATTAAATGTCTCCTCAATGACAGGAATGTTCAGGTAGAAAACGCTCTTGCTCAAAGAAAATGCCTCTTTTACAATGAAAAACTATCAACACAGAGTTTCGCCAAAGCCACTGCAACACATGTAGATGAGATGGCAATCATGTTAATGGCTGTTGACAACTTTAGTGTAATAGAGTTACCTCTTCAAACCAATGCTGACCCTGTTTGATGGTTTAAGTCCATCAAAACAGATGCTACACATGAAATGCAGAAAGAGCCGTAGGGATTGTCCATCTACTTTTGTTCTGTCTCTCAGAAAAGAATGAGATGATTTACTCAACAATGGACAGTGCACCACCATCCCCCCTCAGCCTCATCATCAATACTCTTAAAGCTAGTTCTTGGTGAAACTCCTTTGCTCGCTAGATGAGTGTTCTTCAGCATGCCCTGCTACCTATTAGTCAAACTCCTGGTATGGCACAGTAGGATTGGCACTGGACTGGGAATCCCAAGGTCAGAAGTTCAAACTCACCAGCTGGCCCTCGGAAATCCTATACAAGAGAAAGACCCTCACCGAGATGAGCTGGCACAGTAGTAGCAGCAATGGGCTCGAATGTAGCACAATTGTTTGGTTGACTTAGGACAAGACAGTGTTTCATTCTGTTGTGCATGGAGTCGCTATGAGTCGGAACTGACTCAATGGCACTTCCTACCAACATTAGCCAAAGATAAATTATAGGTGTTCCTTGATTTTGCAAAGTGATTCACATATGGTTTCACATCAACTTCCTTAGTGATTTGAGTAAAATATCTCCTATAAGTTTACTATTTATTATAAACATCGATATCTTAGGCATTAGTGAGCTGAAATAGACTGGTATTGGCCATTTTGAAGAATTGATGCATTTGAGTTATGCTGTTAGAAGAGAATATTGAAAGTGCCATGGGCTGCCAAAAGAACCAATAGACCCGTTTTGGAAGAAGTGCAGCCAGAGTGCTCCTTAGAGACCAAGACGGCCAAACTTCGTCACTCATACTTTGGACATATTGTCAGGAGGGAGCAGTCGCTGGAGAAGGTTTTCATGTTTGGTAAGATGGAGGGTCGGAAAAAAAGAGGAAGACCCCCAATGAGATGGATTGGCCAAGGTGCAGCATCGATGGACTCAAGCGTGGCAACAATAGTGAGGCTGGCCCAGGATTGGGCAGTGTTTCATTCTGCTGTACATAAGGTCGCTGTGAGTCGGTACCAACTCGATGGCACCTAACAACAACAACATGACATGCATTTATGATCAGATGGCTAGCACAAGATATGATTTTATACAGAAGATATTTTTTTACCCATATATAGTGTGTGATGTTGTAGGATAAGCACCAGATCACAATGTTGGTTTGAACCACAAGGTCAGTGGTTCAAACTCACCAACCGTTCCTCTGAAACCTTTATACAAGGTCACTTTGAGTTAGAGCCAACTCAACAGCACTTAAAACAACTGGTGTTGTTGTTAGATGTCATCAAGACAGTATCAAGTCATAGGGACCCCATACAACAGAGAACGAAACATTGCCCGGTCCCCTGCCAACCTCTCTATTGTAGCTGCATTTGAGCCCATTGCTGCTGCCCTGCGTAAATCAATCTCACTGGGGGCTTCCCTCTTTCACTCTAGCCCTCCACTTTACCAAACATGATATCCTTCTTCAGAGACTGGTCCCTCCTGACAATATGTCCAAAGTATGAGCGATGAATCCTTGCTATCCTGACTTCCAAGGAGTATTCTGGTTGTACTTCCAAGACAGATTGATTCGTTCTTTTGGCAGTCCATGGTACTTTCAATATTCTCTTTCAATACCATAACTGAGATGAATCAATTCTTCTATGGTCTTCCTTAGTCACTGTCCAACTTTCACGTGTATATGAAGTGATTGAAAATATCATGGCTTGGGTCAGATACACCTTAGTCTTCAAACTGTCATCTGTGCTCTTCAACCCTTTGCAGAGGTCTTATGTAGCAGATTTGGCTAATGCAATACGTCATTTGATTTCTTAACAGCTGCTTTCATGAATGTTGATGGTTAATCCAAGCAAAATGAAGTCTTTGACAACTTCAATCTTTTATTTATATGGATGTTGTTTCATTGGTTCAGTAGTGCAGATTTTTGTTTTCTTTACGTTGCGGTACAACCCATATTTTAGGCTGTGGTCTTTAATCTTCATCGGTAAGTATTTTAAGTCTTCTGTGCTTTCAGCAAGCAAGGCTGTATCATCTGCATATTGCAGGCTGTCTTCCTCCAATCCTGATGCCACGTTTTCCTTCATATAATCCAGCTTCTCAGATTATTTGCTCTGCATACAGATTGAACAAGTCTGATGAAAGAATACAACCCTGGCACACAGCTTTCCTGACTTTAAATCACTCATTTTTCCTTTATTCTGTTTGAATGACTGCCTCTAGGTCTATGTACAGGTTCCTCATGAGCACAATTAAGTTTTCTGAAACACTTATCCTCCGCAATGTTGTCCATAGTTTGTCATGATCTACACAATCAAAAGCCTTTTTGTAGTCAAGAAAACATGTGTAAATATCTTTCTGGTATTCTCTGCTTTCAGCCAATACTCATCTGATGTCAGTAATGTTATCACTCATTCCACATTCTCATCTGAATCCAGCTTGAACTCTGTTAATTCTCCATCAATGTATGTCTGTAGCCATTTTTGAATTAAACAATTGTGTAGTAGCACATAAACAAAGTTTACATTAATGCAGGAGTCCCAGGATGGTGCAGATGATGAATGGTGCCCATCTGCTGCCCAAACTAAGGAAGTCTAGTGAAGCAGTGGGTAAGTACTCAGTTGCTAACCTAAAGGTCAGAAGTTCAAACCACCAGCCATACCACAAGAGAAAGCTCTGCCAAGCCGTAAAGATTTACACACTTGGGAAATCTGTGAGGCAGTTTTACTCAGTCCTGGAGGATTGGTATGAATCAGAGCCAACTCAATGGCAATGGGTTTGGGTTTGTGTCTTGTGAGACTAATAAAAAGGTTAGAGGTTTAAGTATATGCAGAGGCACCTTGGATGAAAAGTCTGGTTATCTACTTCAAAAAATCAGTCACTGATCAGCCTATGAAGCACAGTTCTATTCTGACACTCAGGGGCCTGCCATGAGTTGGAATCAATTCCATGGCAACCGGTAACGTAATGCCAATTCACTATTTTCATCATTATCAAAATACTTTGTTTTTGTGTATTTATTTCTGCGTGGCTCTGCATTTGTTGTTATGCTATTACGTGCTATCGAGTCAGTTCTGACCCACAGTGACCTTGTATACAGTTTCTGAGGAGCAACTGATGAGTTTGACCCACCAACCTTGTAGTTCGAACCAACTTTGCAGACCAGTGCTTTAATCCACAGTGACATACCAAGACTCCTCTGTTCCAGTTATTGTTGTTGTTAAGTGCCGTCGAATTGATTCCGACCCATAGCGACCCTGTATAGTGTTTCCAAGGGGTGCTGATGAGCTTGTACCACCAACCTTGCAGTTCAGGCAACTTTGCAGTCTGATGCATTAGCCCACAGTACCACACCAGGACTCCATGTCTCTATATTAGGCACTATGAAAAGAGAAAACCCTCTTTGGAGAGATGATTTAAAACAAAATGAGAAAATGCACACATTAAAGACACTTATATCACATACAGACACTTAGCATATAAGTTAGTTACATTAACTAGTTTAACAAATGAAAGGCAGTTATATGATTTCCTTGAAAAAAGATAAAGTTCTCCAGAAAATCTCAAGCTCCTCACCTTGAAACCTTCTCTGAGGAGTTGGGTTTCAATTCTCTTGATAAGAGAGGAAAAGGAGACTTTAAAGGGTTTCAGGGAAAGAGAATACTCCATTCATATTACACAGTTTGAGAGAAGAAACTCAAGCATAGGGTAACTGATAAACTGCACATAAGTACTGTATTAGTTGCCTGAGACTGCTATAACAAATTACCAAAAACTGGGTGGCCAAAAACAATAGAAATGTATTCTCTCACAGTTCTGGAGACTATAACTCTAAAATTAACAAGTGTGTTGGGCCATGCTTCCTCTGAAGGCTCTGGGGGAAAGCCTCCCTTGCCTCTTCTAGTTTCGAGATTGCATCTGGAAACTTCTGGCGATCCTTAAGAGTCCCTTGGTTTGTGGCTACATCACTCTCATCTCTACCTCCATCCTATAACTTTTTTTGTGTGTGTCTCTGTATCTAAATTTCCATCCTCTTAGAAAGACATTAGTTACATTGGATTTCGAGTCCAGCTCAATCCTGCATGACCATGTCTTGACTTGATTACATTTATAAAGACCTTCTTTCCAAATAAGGCCATATTCCAGGGTTTCTGTTGGGCATGGATTATGGGGAGGTGGGTGTTATTCAATTCTAGAGTTCTTGGGTAGTGTAAACAGTTAATGTTGAACTGCTAACCAAAGAGTTGGACGTTCAAGTCCCTCTACAGGCACCTTGAAAGAAAGGTCTGGTGATCTACTTCCAAAGAATCAGTCACTGAAAACCCTACAGAGCACAATCCTACTCTGATACACATGGGATCACCTTGAGTTAGAGTTGACTGGATGTCCAGTAGTAACTAGTATTCAACCCAGTACAATTATGAAGTTAGCCAAGGGGCAAATTCAGTGCAGTGAGTCTCCTGGTAGCTAAATACCAGTGCAGTGGGACTCCGTGTATCTAAATATCAGTATAGTGGGTCTCCATGTATCTAAACATCAGCACAGTGGGTCTCCATG
>NW_006408558.1:6778275-6784603 GCF_000296735.1 Chrysochloris asiatica | reverse complement strand
CCGTGTATCTAAATATCAGTACACCGTGTATCTAAATATCAGTACAGTGGGTCTCCGTGTATCTAAATATCAGTACAGTGGGTCTCCGTGTATCTAAATATCAGTACAGTGGGTCTCCGTGTATCTAAATATCAGTACTTTGGGTCTCCGTGTATCTAAATATCAGTACAGTGGGTCTCCGTGTATCTAAATACCAGTACAGTGGGTCTCCATGTATCTAAATATCAGTACAGTGGGTCACCGTGTATCTAAATATCAGTACAGTGGGTCACCGTGTATCTAAATATCAGTACAGTGGGTCTCCGTGTATCTAAATACCAGTACAATGGGTCTCCATGTATCTAAATATCAAATGCTGCTGTTGTTGTTGTTGTTGTTACATGCCTTCAAGTCAGTTCTGACTTATAGCGACACTGTATCTTCCAGGGAGCAGAAAGCCTCATCTTTCTCCTACAGAGCGGCTGGTGGGCTCAAACTGTGGACCTTGTGGTTCGCAGTCTAGTGTTTATTATATGGAGCCATCGCACTCCCTAAATATCAGATAAGAAGTATATTTAATTAGTATATCACCATCCCTTAGAAGAGCCAAATAGTGTTTTCTAACATTCCTCTGTTGTTCAGGGGGTTTACTCACTTCAAGTTCTTAAACAGCTCAGTCTAGCAATGTTTAACAAACTATAGCCCACTGCCGCAGAGTTGATTCTGACTCATAGCGACTGTATAGGGTTTCTGAGGATTGACTTCTGTGTTTGAACTGCTGACCTTGTGGTTAACAGTCCAATTCTTATCCTACAGCACCCTAAACAAACTATTGTTGTTAAGTGTCATCGACTCGGTATAGGTTTTCTGAGGAGGAACTGGTAAGTTTGAACTACTGACATTGTAGTTAAAATTCACCATGTGGTCCTGTGCTTATCCTACAGCACCAGTCCAGGGGTCCAAACAAACTATGTTGTTGTTGTTGCAATTAAGTGCTGTTTAGTCGGTTCAGACTCATAGCGACCTGTATAGCAAAGGTGGGGAACATGCAGCCCACTGGCCATGTGATACTTGTGAACTAATTTGGTCTGGTTCTGCAAAGGCAACTGCAGTTCCCATCATAATATTAAGGATGAGTTAATTAAATGTTTGACCAAATATAACAGGTTAATTTTTAAGATGATAATTTTGTATGGCCTGCTAATGATGTTATAAATATCCAAATGGTCCTTGGCATATAGGCCCCTGCCGTATAGGATTTCTGAGGATCAGCTGGTGGGTTTGAACTGCCAACCTTGTGGTTCAGAGTCCAATGCTGGTCTTACAATGCCACACCAGGAGTCCCAAGCAAACTCTTTTGTTGTTGTTGTTGTTAAGTGCTGTCAGACTGGTTCCAACTTCTAGCCACCCTCTATAGGGTTTCTGAGGAGCAGCTGATGAGTTAGAAATAATTAATTCCAGTATATTGCCTCAATCTTACTTAATTCCTAGCATGAGTGCTTCAGTCACTTGCTACAGTGTTTTCTCTAAGCTTTTCTTGCAAAAAGGAAACCCCTCTTATCATACTGGATTCTTTCAAAATTGTGTGATTTGATTCTTTTAGTGGTTCAACTCATGTGGCCTGGGCAGCATCACCTGGGAACTTAGGAAAAATGTAAATAATCAGGCCTTACTGAAGTCCTAAGAAGCTGTGGTAGTGTAGAGGTTATGAATCGAGCTCCGAACCTCAAGGTCAGTAGTTTGAAACTACCAGCTGTTCCGTGGGAGAAAGATGAGGCTTTCTGCTCCTGTAAAGATTTACAGCCTTGAAAGCTAACTGCAAGATTGGAGTCTTACTGCAAGACTGGCAGTTCAAACCCATTAGCCACTCTCGGAAACCCTATGAGTCCTGGTGTGGCTCTGCAGGATAATGCACTAGGCCACAGGGTCGATTTGAACCACAAGGTCAGTGGTTCAAACTCACCAGCTGCTCCTCAGAAACCTTACACAGGGTCGCTATGAGTCAGAACCAACTCAACAGCACTTAACAATAGGAACCGACTCCATGGCACTTAACAACAACAACCACCCCAGACCTACTGAATCAGGGGTGATACCCAGCAATCTATGTTTTAACAAAAGCCTCCAGTAATTCTGATACAAACTCAAGGTTGGAACAACTGTCTTGAGTTAGACCTGACTCAGAGTGATCCTATTAAATGGAGCAGATCTACTCCAAAGGGTTTCCAACGCTGTAATCTTTATGGTTGCCAACTAGCAAATCTTTTCTCCATGAACTAGCTGGTGGTTTCAAACTGCCTTTCAGTTAGTAGCCAGTTCTTAACCACCATGGCACCAAGGTAATAATAGTCTTGACACGTGTGGCACTGTAGGATAAAGCACTGGACCACAAGGTCACAAAGTCGGTGGTTCAAACTCACCAGTTGCTCTTGGGAAACTTTGCAGAACTGACTTGACGGCTCTTAACAACACACTTACAGTGGCCCTGGTGTCTGAACAGACATTCCAACTCACATGTACATATGTACATATGTTGCTGTTGTTAATGCTATCCAGTCAGTTCTTACTCATGGCAACCTTGTATAGGGTTTCCGAGGAGGAGCTACTGGTGGGTTTGATCCAGTGCTGATCTTAAGGAATCAAGAGTCCTTCCTTGCATGTACATAAGGTGCATGAAAAAAATAATAAAGTTCTGTTGTTTAATATTTGCTAATTATCACTTACTCACAGGCTGATTTTAGCACTGGACTATGAACCACAATGTCGGCGGTTCAAACCCACAGTCTACTCCTAGGAAACCCTATACAGGGTCATTATGAGTAGGATTTGACTTGAAGGCACTTATCAACAACAGACATTGTAATCGTAGTGTTTTATAAAATATTTGCCAATAAAGCCAATAGATTTAATACGCTTCCAAGGGTCTTCTGGAATCCTGGAGTGGCCCTCTAGGACAAGCACTGGACAGATAGCCACAAGGTCCGGCTGGTCAAACCCATCGGTCGCTCCTGGAAACCCTATATAAGGTTGCTATGAGTGGGAACTGACTCCACGGCAGTGAACAAGGGTCTTCTTTCTCCTCCTGGGCCGAAGTTTGAGGAAGGCTCTAAAAGGTGGGTGGTTCTAAGCACTTCAGATAAGAACTTGCCTCTATCTCTCTGTAGGTATGTGACAAGTGGGGAGATGGTGCATAAAACAGACCTGGAAAAAAGTCTCCTGAAACATCTATGAGGGCGTAAAAAAAAAAAAAGGGGGGGGGGCGCTGAGATTTCTTTGCCGCTCCCGAGCAGGCCTTGATGGTGGTCTTTTTCACACAGATCTGAGACATTGTCAATGCCGGGAAATTAATGGTTTTATAGTGAGCCATTCGCCTGAAGCCTGGTGGGCGACCCATCAGAAGCACTTAAAACTGCACAGCCCTTTTTGAAATACCGAAAACTCTCAGCTCATAGAAAATCACAACCAACTTACCTAATAAATAAATACTAAATGAGATCTCGATGCATGTTTTGCCAAACTCCCACCAATTCTCAGGATAATGTTCTACTTACATTAGTCCCTATCACTAACACCAATTAGCTCACACCAAACTTCAAGATAAAAAGCAGAAAAATAAATCACTATTTCAGCAGCGGTCATTTAAAAAAAAAACAAAAAAACCCACAGCCATTGATAATAATGTAGAACTCCGTCCAAAATTAGCCTACACTGTGACATAAATTGGTTTTCTTTGTCATCGAAAATTGACTTGCAGTTCACTAGTTAGAAAATAGTTGCTGAAAAGCCCGGGTCTCGGAGCTTTAGGATCCTGCCCGCCTTTCATCATGTAAACAAACGCATCAGATTTAAAGCTTTCCCATAATTGTTATGCTAACCTTGGAGCGAAACCTCTCCATTTGCATTTGAAGGAGCTAAATATTAGGCAGGAAAGAAAGTGGTCTTTTTGAAAGCCTGAGAAAATGTCCCGGCTCGGGGTTGCTCTGCCATCTGGGCCGCGGGCTGGGCGCGCTCCTCCCGCCCCCCTCTCCTTGGCAGGGGCGCCGGCGAGGGCCGCGGTCTTGTTGGAAAAAGGATTCAGAAATGCCTCCGCAGCCTGAATGAGGGGTACTTCCTAGAGGGGCGGGGGAGGCGGCGGGGAGGGGGCTGCCAGGGACGTGGGAGCGGCGCGCCGGGAGCCAGCAGTAGTTAGTGACAGCCTGCGCGCCCCAGGTCCCCTCGCGGTTCCCAGAACCGAGCCGGGAGTTCCACGCTGGAGACCCAGGGGCCTTTGCACCGAAATGCGCGTGTTTACCTGTGCCCGTAAGAGAAATCCACATTTCATAAACGCCGTGGCCCATTATAGATAGACTATATAAATAGAGCCCGTCTATCCAAGGCCAATAATATAAGTATACTTACTCACATTATCCTGGAGTAATTAAAAATAAAAACACTGCGCCATGGGGCTTTGTGAATGGGAGGAGTAGGGTGGGAGACTCCAAATTCCCATGGCCTATTCTAGGGGCATAAAGAAAACCTTTGCATCCTTCTACCTTTTCATTCAATGTGCACACACACAAAGAATGCTCCAGCGAAATCATTCCTGGGAGAATATCTCGGGCATCCTGAACCAAAGAACAGTGCTGGAGGGGATAAGATGCAGCTAGATTCCCCGAGTGTAATTATTTTCTTTCACCACTCCTCATTTTAATCTCAGTTTTAATATAATTCAAAGGTGCTTTGATTTGAGAATGATTTTGCTTTTACCAGAATTAGCATTTCTCACTAGTCCTAGGAGACATTCCAGAGGAGAACGGTATTTTTATTTTCCTATTTTCCTCCCTGTGGTTTGACAAAAGCTTCTCATGCATCGCTGGACTGTATTACAAAGTTAGAGGATTTTTTCCCCCTCTCCTCAAAGGAAGATCATTCAGGATGCAAGTAACCCTGGTAGCTGCTAGGAGATGGAATTCTTTAAACTAAAATTGCATGTTGCTCAAATAACTGGCAGAAAGGCTAGCACCCCGCCCGCCCTTGGAGGGTAAAAAGAGCCAAGGATGACTTGAGGGCTAGGTCTGGGTGGTAGTGGTAACTGATGTCCAGTCTGTTTCCACTGGCAGTCACCCAGTATAGGGTTTCCTGGAATCCTCGTGTGGCGCTGTAGTGTAAGCACTGGACTGCTAACCACAAATACAGCTATTCAAACCCAGCAGTCGAATCTCGGAAACCCTATACAGGGTCCATACGAGTTGGAACCGAATCGACTGCACTTAACAACAACATAGGGTTTCTCCAAGGAGTGGCTGGTGGATTTGAACCGCTGACCTTGCAGTTAGCAGTCCAGTGCTTATCCCACAATGCCACATCAGACATGGGTAGGAGGAGTGTATTGTTTGTCCCAGACATAAACTAAATGTCAGTACTTGATCAGTCTCTAAAACACTCCAGTTACCTTTTATTCTATTTAATGTTGTCGCTGTTAGGTATCCTCAAGTCAGGTCCACCTGATAGCAACCCTGGGCACATCAGAACGAAACACTGTTCCTGCGCCTTTCTCATAAGCGCTGGTATGTTTCGGCTCATTGTTGCTGCCACCGTGTCAATCCATCCTTAAGGGTCTTCCTCTTTTTTCACTGATCCTCCACTGGACTGGTCCTTCCTGACAACATGTCTGAAGTACAGAACACAAAGTCTCTCCATCGTTGCTTCTATAGAAATCTGAAGGCTTTTTGCCTGTGAACGACTCCAGCCTAGTAGAGTGTAATTCCATTCGGTACCTAGGTTTAAGCGTTCCGATGCCAATTTTTTCTTAAGTACCTCTAACTGCCAGAGTTAGAAACAGTATATTTTAAAGTAGGTCTTGGGACCACTTTCCTCAGTCAGCCCTCAAAGGAACATTCCTGGACAGTGCCTAGTTGTGATGTCATACCCAGAGAGCCTCTGACTATGAGCTTCCATATCTAGAATTGTTCCCTCTCTGCTTTCCATAAACCTGGCAAGCTATGTGGCACATGACTGGTGTTGTCAGTCATGGTCGTGGGAGGAGATTGTTCCCTGTGTCTGTGTAAGGTCTCCACATGGAGACTGAACCTTGGAAACTCATCATGGTATCTACAATTTCCCTCACCCAGTGATTTATGTTTGTTGTTCTGTTGTGTTTACTCTTGTTTAAGACTTAATAAGGACTCTGTATAATATTTGTATCTTTGAAAATGGGGGTCTCTTTACTCCCCTATGTTGTTGTTGTTGTTAAGTGCCATCGAGTCGATTCCGACCCATGGCGACCCTGTACAGGGTTTCCGAGGGTGTAAATCTTTACGGGAGTAGAAAGCCTCATCTTTCTCCCGCGGAGCGGCTGGTAGTTTCGAAC